>NC_045804.1:25289748-25616911 GCF_009873245.2 Balaenoptera musculus
AGCAAAGTCCTACTCTGGGTTGGAATGTCAGAAATTGCTCACAGATCAGCTCGCCTATGCGTAGAGGCAGAGATTCATCTGTGGGCTTGGTTCCCTGGAACACAGGAAAGCCGTTTGAACACTCCTTCCTGTAGGATGTGGAAGATCACTACTGTAGAAGCCTTTTTTTTTCTTTTAACCAAGCCCAGATGGTAGGCTGTAAGTAAGTTTTAGTTGTATCTGCTCTTTTTTTGTTAAGTCCCAACTTTGGGGAACTCTTTTATGACTATTAGAATATAATATGCCATAAGGGAGAGGAGTGGTAACCTCCTTTTTTAATATGAGGAATAGCCGGAGCGCATACTTGCCGCCTAGTGTGTTAATCCTGTTTTTGTGTCTGTGTTCGTCTCAGGAGAGAAACCCTTTATCTGTGAAATCTGTGGCAAAAGCTTCACCAGCCGCCCCAACATGAAGAGGCACCGCAGAACTCATACAGGCGAGAAGCCCTATCCGTGTGATGTGTGCGGCCAGCGGTTCCGCTTCTCCAACATGCTTAAGGCCCACAAGGAGAAGTGCTTTCGGGTGACCAGCCCCGTGAACGTGCCGCCTGCTGTCCAGATCCCACTCACAACCTCCCCGGCCACCCCGGTTCCTTCTGTGGGGAGCACCCCCACGACCCCCGCCCCTCCCATCAGTATGAACCCCGTCAGCACGCTAACCCCTCGGCCCATGCCCCACCCCTTCTCGCACCTTCACATCCACGCGCACCCTCACCACCCGCACCACCTTCCTATCCCCCCAGTCCCTCACCTCCCCCCACCTCCAGCTCTCTTTAAGAGCGAGCCTTTAAATAACAGGGGCCAGGGTGAGGACACCTTCCTGCGGCACCTGGCAGAGAAGAACAGTTCAGCCCAGCATCACTAACATCCATCTCCTTAAATGTGTTCTCCACGAGTTCCGTGCCCCGGTGTGAGTTTGCAGAGAGGGGGTTGGTGAGCATTTCTGTAGCTGTCAGACTCTCCTCAGCCTCCACCAAGAGCTTTGTCATGGTCTTGGTGAATCAGCACATCCGAGGGAGTGGACAAGAAGACCTTGAGCTCACGGAGGGAACTGTCGAACCAGGGAACCACCGAACTAAAGCCCAATTTGCTTGCATTTTCTGGTGACTTTTATAAATTTCAAATACTCAGACTTGTGGAATTTTATAATTTCATATCAGCTGATGAGGTATGCTTGCTTTTATATCCTGGACTTCTCCTCAAAGAGGGGACAGGCCTGGTTTCCTTTGTACTAATCGGGAAGGCTGTGACATTAATCCAGAGCATTAATTGTATCACTGTGTATCGTAACAAATTCTTTTCAGCTTTTGGTGCTGGCTTCAGAGTTGAGCTAGCCATGTTTCACAGTATATCAAGCATTATAGAGAAAGACGGAAATTTTCTTCTTTGTGTAGCTCTCCTAATGCACTCTTTATTTTACTACAGAAATTATTTTAGAGTTTTTGTATAGACTTCTTTAGTAGTCTGTTTCTAAAATGAAATGTATTTCAATAAGCAGTGTAATTTTTTCAGTGTAGCTGGACCTATGTTGTAAAATAGAAAAAATTTTTATAATCATCAAAATGTGATTCTTAAAGATGCATATAACTTCTATAGCTCAAAGTTATTCTTACATCCGTACAACTCAAAGGTGCTTCAGAGACTAGATGTATCTGAAAGGGTCTCCAGACCAGGTTATTGCAAAAACGAGGTTTTGCTTTCGGAATTTGGCATAAGTACTTGGTAGTTTTTTAATCTCTGCTTAACACTCGGGGGCCTGTTAGGCTCGTGGACATGCTGTGTCCTCCATGTTTCGTTTGGTTCAGTTAGTACGTTGAATGGAATGATTTGCAGAGGGTTGAGCTTTTTCCAGGGAGGTCACCTGAAGCTGGCCTGTTTTGAAAATCTGAGTAAAGCTGTTCACCGTCAAGAGGAGGAGGTGACGGAGGCTGTTTCCTCTCGGTCACGTCTCGCTTCCCCCAGAAACGTGTTCAGGTTCAGCCTCTGTGGGACGACAAATGGAAGTTTCCTAATACACTGCTCACTTTAAGGTTGCTTTATTTTTCTAGAATTGTTACAAAAAGATAAAATAGTACACTAAAATCACAAACATGATGTTGCTGATAGTGGCTGAGAAATTTGGATAAGAACACAAATTGGCTATGACTTTTAAAATGTCTCTTCTATCCATGGATGTAGTCACAACTTCGAGCTATTCTAACACAGTTTAAATTGTGGTGAGAGAGAGAAGACGACGTTTTGCTGCCCTGTCCTCTGCAAGCGATGATGTGATAGCAGCCTTCTTGGATAAGGAGAGCCGCAAATGGGGCAGGTTTGAAAGAGTTTGGGTAACTTCTAAAGAGCATGGTCAATCAGGAGCTCATTATAAGAAAGGCTGAACAGAAGGGCTAACAGATGATTGGTTATATTTAACTGATCACATTTATCCGGACTCAGTGTAGCTAAAAATTTTGTAATTTTTCATCTCAGCGAACTGAGTTTCAAAGCGAGGTCTACTTTCTTTCTTTCTCTCTCTCTCTCTCTCATTTTTTTTAATCTTGAAATGTCTTCATTTTTCTTTCCTCAAGGTTTTAAATCTTTGCCTGAATCAGAACCCTGACTTTTATTTATTTTTTATTTTTAATATTAAGTGTGCAGATAGACTTACAGCACTTTTCTGGCTGATTAGGTCCGTGGTAGGAAAACTGGAACTCTTTCCATTGAGGTTAAGTCCCTATTTTTAAAATATCGCATTCTCTGTTAGCTTTTTGGTTTACTATTTCCAGATTTTTTCCTTCTGATTACTGCCTTTGTCTTCTATAATGAGCATAGGAAAATTTGGGAATGAGACGGAAAAGTATCTCAAGACATACTTTTCCTGTTTTTGGTTTTAACTTCTAAGGAATGTGGTTTTAAATATTTGTGTACATTCTTTGAACACTCAAGTACCCAAACCAATAAGAAAAGTTAATTCCTTATTTATGACTGTTATGTCTTTAATGGCTGCCTCCCCTTATTTACACAGTCTCCTTGGCATTCCATGACAAGGTTGTGGATATACACCTTTGTGTGGACATACCATTATTTCATGTCCAAGCTTGTAATATTAAAATGATGTTTAAGATGTAAATTACAGCTTAGTTAATTGGTTATACCTTATTTTGTTCTAAATAAATTTACAATATTGGGCAGCAGTTCTGAATTCTAGACTTGAGACCATTGACTCCACCATTTTATGAGGTGTACTATAATTACACACTGGAAAATTCAGGTAGTCATATTTGATTTTTCATTCAAGTGAATATAGCCATAAGAAAATATCTACATAGGAAAAAACAATATCTACATAGGAAAACCAATATTAAGCAAATAATCACCACCACCCTTAACAGAAGCAAAGAAAGGATTATCTCTTTAAAATATCAGCATTGTCACACAATACAGTTCTTAGTGAAATGTACTGTGGAACAGTCTGGAAACTTCCAATTTTTTTTCCCTAGATAAGCATACCTTCCCTGATTTGGGGTTTGTGGTCTTCGGGAAAACTGCTCGGAATATAATGACTCCTCATCAGTGTCATGTTACATATGCCTAATGAAATGCATTAAGAATATTCATAACATTAATGCTTCTGAATAGAAGAACTGCAGAATTAAGCCTTAAACATATATGCGCATCAGGTTTAACACGCTTAAGACTCAAACTCAGGGTTAAAATTTTGATTGGGGTCCTCTACTAAAATAAAAGTTGCATTGTATGGTGTGTTCCCTCCCACCTATAGTACAGCACCCTGTGACTTCTTCAAAACTTATTACCTACTTGTTATCTGTTTATGAAAAAAAGAACTATGGAGGAGTTTGAGTTCTCAGCCCTTATCTGTACTTAAATTTTAAAGACAACAAAGGCCACATTTCAGCATTATATAGATACCAAATTGAGGCTGTTTCTCATGACTTAATTTTACTGTCTTCAAAGGCTTGTATCGTTGCTAGAGTTAAGACTTACTTGAAAATTCCCAGCTTGAGTTGCTATTGCTTTTTAAATTTTTTTTGCACTTTTTTATTCTTTTCTCATAGATTTATCATTCAAATATAAACTCTTCCTTAGCCTTAATGAAAGACTGCTTGTTGCTTTCTCAAATTGAGTGGGGCAGGCTCATACTGAGTCAGATTTTACATTTGAGTGAAGAAACTAAGATGAACAGTTTAAAAGCATGTGGCTTCCTTTCCATGTATATTTGTGATTTGATTCTTATTTTTAGCAAGCAGGGAAGTCTCCACATAAAACTTTACTACAGTAGTTCAAAGTAACCTTTGCAAATCAGTTACGTATACTTTTACAGTCTACCATTTTTACATTAACTGTTCTAAATTAATGACTGAGCATGGACATTACCATAGTTGTACCATCTTTTTTAAAACTACATTGGTTGGAAGTACCTTTTCATTGTGGTTAGAATGCTCCCTCCCTATGATTTGATTGCCCCTTGTATACTAACTGGTGGCAAAATACTCTGAAGAGATACTTGTAAACTTTTAATTTTCTACTTCTTGAAATTTTTTTCACTTTTTATGTTTTTTTGAATGGATATGCTTGTTTAGCTTAATTTTTATTTCACTGGAAGTTTTAAATTTTAAGAAAATCAAGCAGAAATAGAAATCCATTGCAGATGTGTATATATATTTACCACATCTTGAAGATTTCCGTTAGTGAAACACAGAATGGTAGGTGGGGTTTTAATGTTTAAAAAAAAAAGAGAGAGAGAGAAAAGAAAACTAAAGTTAGAGAAACCCATCTGTTTGAGCTACTGCATAGAAGAGACAACTTTTATTACATCGCTGATCCACATGATGAACATTTCGATGCTGTTCCAGACTGTATGGGAAGTATTTGATGGAAAAGGGATAAGTTACATTTAAGAATTTTATCAACTATCTCCCATTACAAAAATCAACTCACTTGGAATTCTTCAGGCTATAAAATTGAGCACGTAAATATTGGGTTTTAATTTTCCTTTGCCTAAACCAAGATAGGAAATTTCCCAAAAGATCATTTTTTTTCAGGAATGAAAGGTCATTAGCCACTAGAGATACTGGCATTATTATGTACTAGCAACACCCTAGCTAACCTGCTTTTGTCATCTGTAGTGTTTATAACAAATAACAATGACCTTCCAACCCTGGACACTACCTCGATAAAGCAAACCAGAGATCCTCTCTACACTTTCTATGGAAGCCATAAAAGTTGCCATCAATATATTTACTTTCATAGTTCTGTACTTTTATACTCTCTAGACTTTTTATAGACTTTGTGATCAGATCTTTTTGTCTTAGAGGATAGGTTTTGCAAGATTCAAAGGAAAATCAAACTCCTTGGTTGTCCCAGCTTTGAAGCTTTAGCCTCAGTAAATTTGTTTAAAGAACTAGATAATGTACCACTTATCAAATTTTTCATTAAACTATTTTGCAGAATTGCATATCGGGAAAACAAACTTCTCTTTCTCATTCCCTAAGTAGAAGCTATATTGTTGTAAGAAACTACTTACAAAGTGGATTTCTACCTTGTTAGACTCTGTGTATAACTTGATAATATATGTATTGTCATAATGTTCCTGGAGTGGTTTTTATTTCCTTATGACAGATTAGTGAGCGTACCGCTCTCACTAATCCTGTATTATCTCACTGCAGCTTCAGTCTCTCTCACTCTGTTCTTGAGTGCCTTCAAAAAGCCAGCATCATGGAACATTCTTTTCCTGATCTAAATCCTACCTCTGATTATTCATCCTCCATGAGTATTGGAACTCACTCTTATTCCAATTGATTTGTCTCTACAAACTAGCTCTAAAACCTTGGATGTGAATTTTTTATGTATTTCTGTTTTGTTCCCCCATGTCGCCTTTAGATTACATTTTAAACTTTTATTTATATCTTATTTCGTCACGTATTACATCTCTAGTGATGAAAGGTTTTATCCTTATCCGAACTCCTCATGTTCCTTTCTTTCACCAGGAAGTAGATGTTTCTTTCAAATTAAAGGTCATTGAGTATCTCTTTTGCACATCTTTTTCTCACCTTAGTCTTCCCGAATGCCTCCCCTTTCTGGTTAAGGGATCTTGAATGCTGCTCGTGCTATGCCCTATTCTGATATGCTCTCTCTCTTCCAGAAACATTGTGCCAGGTTGTACCCATAATGTTATTTTAGTCAAATTAATTTAAAATTGCTCTCTGGGTTTATCAGAAGTCCTTTACTGATGTTTGATCTGCCTCTCTCATCCTTCTGTCCCTCAAAAACTTCCAGTTACTTTCTCTTCTACTTGTTCACATCTAATTAATCTTTAAAATATTGTTGATACGTAGTATATGAAGGATGTAATAAAAAGGAGGTTTCAGTGTGTTCTCCATGTGACATGAGCACCTTATTGATGAAACATTGTAGCAATTGGCTCATCTTTCACAGTCAGAACTGCAGCTTGTGCTGTGTACAGGTCTCTTGCTCCCTTTCAGTTCTCCTCCAAAACTGAAAACAAGTAGAACTCATTAAAATGAGGAAATTAGATTGCTTTTTTTTTTAAGTGAATGAAAGCTATTGAGTTGAGCCCTTTGGCCTTAGTCGAAATTTTTCCTTTCTGACTTAAAACGTCATGCCTCTTTCCTTAAAGTTAATAATACTAATACTCAGGTTTTCAAGGCTAACTAACAACCACATGAAGTGGGAGTCTAAGAAGGCAGCTGTTAATAAATTCTTGTTCCTTTTATCTGGCGACAGTATGTTATTGGTGGGACAGTGTAATATTGTGAGAATGCTTATGTTTGATAATGAATAAATTCAAGACATTTGAAGATGTCACTGGCTGTTTGGAATGGGAATACTCGTTTACAAAATGCAAAAAGTAGATTTCTACAGAAATAAGTAACAAGAGTTTCTCGTTGTTTGAAATCTTTTTGCTTTAGTATGCCTTGACAGCCCCCAAACCTAGAAGTTTGCCTCTTTTAGGTAGTAACTGGCTACCTAAAGTAACCACTTTGAATCTGTGGCTTTTCTCCTGGGAATCTCAGGCAGTACAGCAGTGGGAGCCGTGCGGGGAGTTGGGGAGGAGGGGGGGGTGCTCACACCTGAGGAGCCGCATCCCTGAGACAGACTGTTGGCTTGTTTCATGTCTTTGTATGTAGGAGACGTTTGGCACAAGTATCAAAGGGCCTTTGCCCCTAAGAAGTGTCTCCTCCACTTTCTAGTTTCACACTATTTGAGCTTCCCTGGTGAGATCAGGGATGTTACAGATTACTTGAAAATGATTTTGGGGATGGGGCAAGAAGGGGTAGGAGCTGAATTTTGCTTAACTTTGGAAGGAAATCTGGAACTTGCGTTGTTGGTTTTGATCAACCAAAGAGCCTGTCTCTATAGCGGATGTGCCAAAGAATCAAGTTGTTTCTAAATATCCAGCTCCTCTGAACAAACGCGGCTTCCTTCTTACCTGCCTTTAACAGGTGAAAAGGGACCGTGTGCTCACAAGGCCGGAGACACCAACTCACATTCTGCATAGGTCTTGAGGCTGCGTTTAATTGCATTCAAAAGTTGGTGGGAAATATTTTGTTCTTTTAGAATCTCTAGCCTATCCTAGAAATATCTTTTCTATGCTTCATTATTCAACTCATTAGACTTGTTCCAAAAGTAAAAAAGAAAGAAACTGTGTGGCATAGTTTTGGTGTTTACTGCTGAAGTTGTATCCCCAACCATATATATGCAGCCTCTGAAAATCAGATGAATTCTTCTCAATCTTCCATAAGTTTGAATATGCATCTTCCTCTTGACATGGGCAGTGTGATTCTGCTCCACCAGCAGTACTGGCTTTGTCCACAAGGGAGCAACAAAATACTTTAGCTTCATTATTCTCACCTTCTAAAGAAAGATCCCGCTTTTAAGTCTCTTATAGAATATTCTCTCTAGGCTCAATATTTATTTATAGATCTTGGTTTTTAAGACATTTTCCCCTATTACTAAGTGCTCAGCCTCATGATGGAAACAAAGGTTGATATGTGGGTCAGAGGTCCTTGTGGGTCAGGCATCTGAATTAGCCTTTTTACATATTGGTGCCAGAGATTGAAAGCCAGAACCTTCCCATGGGGGATCCGTTGTGTGCTAAATGCAGAGCAGGAAGGCCACCCTCCTTACTTCTTTTCTCCCAAATCCCACCACCAGCGCAGGGCCATTACATCTCTGAGAAGGACAAGAGCGGCAGGGGTAACTCTGGAGTATGAATGAGGAAGTGCTTCTTACCTTCTCTGCTCCAAGCAGATGTCTGTTACAGCAGGGACCAAGTCAGCGGGGTCAGCCCTGTGTCCTGACCCGTAGGGAGTCCCCTGCAGCAGTCACTCCTCCCGGTTAGAATTCAGTTTGTGTTCCCTCTGTGTCAGTTTCTTGTCTTAGGGCTCCTGACCCTCACCAGCTCTCTGACCGCAAGTTTTGTTTGTGCTCATAGCAGCACCTTCCTCACAAGAAGCAGGTCAGTAGTCAACTAAGAGGAAACACCAGACCCAAACTATTTAGCCCGTAGAGCCAGGAGGCATTTGCACCTGGAATGGCCTTGCGAACAGATAACCTCCTTGGCCCTTTTTCCCCAGCCAAGTCTGACCCTGAGCGATACAGACAGATAGAGGCATCCACTTGTAACCCCAGCACTTGGCGAAAAACAAAACTGAAGCTGTGATTGGTTTAGGTAACAGGGGGCCAGGTGTAACTTGTTTATCTTTATTTTTGTTTTCCCCAACAGTACTGAAATCACTTGCACTTTTCCTCATTTCTTAAAGAAAAAATCCAGTTTGCTTGCCAGGAATTGTTCAGCGTTAGGTTTACAAAGCTTGTTGTTGAATGTTGAACATTTGTCCAAAGGAGTTTGACAAAACAGAAGCTGCTTGGTCCCTGTTCTACCTGCTAGGTCATAAGGATTAAGGCCATGTAGCTGGGGTACTTGTGTCAAGTCCAGAAGAGGGCAGTGTCCCTCTCCTACCTCTGTGAGGACACAATTGAAGGTGAAGTTGGACTCATGTAGGACAGGTACCTCTCGTGCTGCAAAGAAGTTTAGAGGAGTCTTTCAGTTGGGGAGGTGACAGGTAATAGGACAGGGTCTCGTAAGACGGGAAAGATACTGGGGAGAGGAGAGCTGCTTGGCCCCAGGGAACCGTAGTGAGGGGGAACCAAGCTTCCCTCCTGAGTCTCCAAACTTGCCCAGCTTCCCTGAGTCCCTCTGTATTCCAGCATCCTGTCAGATCCCTCAATGTACTGATTTTCCCCCCTTGTGTTAACTATACCAATATTATTTTTTTAGCAATTGAAATGCACTTTTTAATTTCAACTCAATCATGATTTTAAGTATAAAAAAATTTATAGACTGTTAAAACTACTTTTTTGTGTATTTTTAACCACTTGATGTAGCATTGTTTATTTTATTCTTATGAGACTCTGGTACAAGGTGTGCCACTTCATGATATTTCTGAGATGCTGGGCCTTTGGATGTGTACGGTAACCAACTTAATGCTAATGTTCACAGTAAAAAAAAAAAAAAAAAGAAAGTAGTCATATCCATTGTGTGTATTTCTTCACTTCATTTCTTCCTTATCCTCGGGTGACAGTCCTCATAATAGGCTGCCCAGCCCACAAATCCTGCTGACCTCTTTATGAAGGGTAACATGTTTTCAGGGCTGCTGGCCAAAGTTAGAGTGATTAGTTCTCTTTTATTCTCTGCTGCCTGACTCAGTGCTAATTGGTTTCAGTAACACTACTCTGTCTAGCTGAACGATAATCTGAACATATCCTAGAAAACAGTGTTTGAAAAAAAGGATCACAATTGGGTTCTGAATCAGTTTGAAGAAAAAGAAGACAGATGGAAAGCGCTTACAGAGTACACTCAGTGCAAAGCAATGATTATAAAATGTGGTACTTGGATGAGGCTCCTTTTCCTTCCCCTATGCCCATTAATTCGTGCACTCATTTGTTTACTCCACAAATGTTTATGGAGTGCCTAACATGTATTGGGCCCTGACCTGGCCACCGGGGGTTCAGCCGTGAACAAGACACAGTCCCTGCTCTCATGGAGCCCGTGTTCCAGTGGAGGAAACCTGACAACAAACAAGTAAATAATTCTCCAACAGTGAGGCTTGCCCTCAGAGCTATTACTGTAGCCACTGGAGGATCAACTATTTTCTATCGAGCCTTTCAAGCGCAGGATCCACCCTGTTCCTTTCTGTCTAAGGATTCCAGTGAGGGAGTTAAGCACATAGAAAGGAAATCTTGTTCAAGGTTCCTTTTGTTTAAAACCTCTTAGAACGGAACAAAACTGCCCAAATCATAGAATTACCATTCTTATTCTCTATCGTCTTGTAATTCTGACTAGATGCTGTTGTTAACACACTTCTTTCATGAATACAAAGTAGATATTCCCCCTACCCCAGTGTATACTAAATCAGTGGCTTTCAAACTTTGGCTGTGACCCATAGTAAGAAATGTATTTTCTCATTACTTGGCTGTCCAATATACATATCTATGAGTTTATTTATACAAGTGAATTAAAAATCCAAGAAAAATATCTGTGTGCTGCACTTTGATATTTTCTATTCTATTTTTTAAATGCTCATCGTGAACTACTAAATTAATTTTAAGACCCACTAAGCCCTACCTGCAGTTTGAAGAATCTTTTTCTAAAGCAGTGTATATGTGTATTATTTTATTCCAGCAGCAGCCTGAATTCAATTTCATACAGAATCGGGTTGTTTTAACTGGATCTTCTAACATTTTAAGTCTTACGTGTTTCTATTTCTGACTGGGTCCAAACTCTGAAGCTCCCTGCACAGATTAGCCATCTCTCATTCCGGTGCCCTGCAGTGGAGACAGGTCAAATCTTGGGCACACTGCAGTCAGTCCTATCTCATGGGGCCTCTAACCCACTGTGGGTACAATGATCCTCGATGAGTCACGCCTCCTTGTGTCCACACTCTTTTGTAGTCTGTCCTTGCCCCTCCTTCCATTAAACTCCCAGTAAGAAGTGTGGCCATTCTCAGCTCCCTTGAATCTGGGCCGGTCTTAGGAATTCTTTGACCAATAGAATGTGGGGAAATGATGTTGCAAGTCCTGGAGCCTTGTGCAGCTTCTGCCTTTAATTCTCTTGGAACATGACTGAGGAAGCTCAGGTGAGACCACTGACTGATGAGAAACTGCGTGGAGAGAGAGGTCCCAGCTGTCCCTGTCAAGGTTTCAGGCACGTGGTTGGGGCCATCGCAGACCCTTCAGTTCAGCTGACACTCCAACTAAATGCATGCTTAAGAGCCCAGGTAATACCAGCAGAATAACTGCCCAACCAACCCAAAGAATCACCAGAAATAAATTACTTTTGTTAGAAACCACTAAGATTTGGGGTGGTTTGTTACACAGCAATAAGATAACTTGGAAACGCCCTCAGATTTAGGTCTAACAGTTACTAAGAGCTTATAACTTTGCAAAGTCCATTATGCAAGAACTTTGGGGGGGGGGCATAACGAAGTAACAGTTTTAGCTCATGTGTAACCCTGCTACTTCTATTTCCAATCCCTATTCAGCAGCTATGAACTTGGAGAGGAAGGAGGGTTTCCTCATGTCCACAGCTGATTTCATCAAGAACACCACCATTTCAGAATTCCCCTCCACCCAGACTTCTGGCCTGCTCTTCTGTGTTCCCAGCCTTATTCCTGAACTTCCTGGGTTAGGTACTGCCTGGGTTTAGAGCCCTCTGACTGGTACATCTCACCCCCAGTCCCTGCACCTAAAGCATGGTAGCCCCTTACTTAGCTTCAATCTTTGCAACGACATTGACCTTCCCAAGATGTTATCAGGGGAGACAGTATAAGAGTTAGAAACACACAGGCTTGTTCACAGACAAACTTGGGCTCGATCTTTTCTCCCCTAACCGTCATTTCTGTGGCTGCGAGTAAGTTATCTAACCACTCTGCGCCTGTTTCCACATCTGCAAGGGAGGATATTAATAGCAACTCCCTTAAGGTCACTGTGAGGATTGAATAAAGCCGTGCAGGTAAAATGCTCAGCTTGGTGTTTGCCAGGTAGTATTTGTGACAGGCAGCTCTAGGGTGGTCCCCACCTCCTGGTAGTCACACCCTGTGCAATCCTCTCGCCTTTAGTTGGGCTGGTTTCGCAACTTGCTTCTCAGGAATGAAATATGACGGAAGTGATGCAGTGTCACTTCCAAGATTAGTTACAAAAAGACTCTTGGCCGTGGTCTCTACCTCTCCAATCACCAGCTGCCATGTCATGAAAATACTTAAGGCAGCCTATGGAGGACTTGTGCAAGAATGGAAGCCTGCCAGTAACCCCATGAGTGAGCTTGGAAGTGGGCTCTCCAGCACAGTAGAGTCTAGAAGTGACTTAGCCCAAGCCAGTAGCTTGGTGACCCTGAGCCAGAGACACCTGTCTAAGCTGAGCTCAGATTCATGACCAACAAACTATGGAATAATACGTGTTTGTTGTTTTAAGCTACTAAGTTTGGGGGTAATTTGTGCAGCAATAGAAAATTAATACGAAGTACAAGTGTTATCTATTAGCAGATTGCAGTGGATGCTGTGGTGTGCTTCCCAGATTCTCCCATCTTCAGGGTCGAGGCACTCATTCTCCCAGCTGCTCCAGAGCGTTTGTGCTGACAGCTCTCAGCTGAGTCTGTCTCCAGGAATTGCTCTCAGCTGAAGACAGCCACCTCCCTCAAAGTCACACCTCCTCCCCTCCCCAAGGGCAGCCCACATCCAATGACTAGTTGGCACAGAGGTATAATGACCCAGACCTGTTGCCTCAAGGGGGGAAATTTTGAAGAGCTGCCTTCTCCTGAGCTCCTGTGAGATCAGCCGAGGACTTTATTGTGAATTCATGACAGTTCCACTCTGCCCAACTTGACCTCTGTCCAATCCTTCTTCTTTGAAGACTTTCCAAGTTTTCATTCTTGGGAGCTTGACCTAATACAGTTGGTACCAGGACTGGCTAGGGGAAGCAGAGTCAAAAACGGGATTTTGTACCCTTGGTAGGCAGCTGGTGATGGAGACACCATCACTAGTGATAGGTGGGACAACTGTTCAAACTGTCATCAGTGGTGACCCTGTAAAAGGGAATGCACTTCAGGGGTGGCAGGGGGTGGGGGGCGGCGATATCACAGGCTTTTGAGAGGCGGGGGAGGTACTAATTCTAAAGACAGTGGAATCTGAAGGCTGTCAGTGAGCACCATTGACGCATTAGGGAAAGATAATGAATGGCCAAGGGTGTTTAACCACCAAATGAAGGCAAGTGTGAAAGCCGGAGGGCCTTGTGTTGTTGAAAGTCCCCCTCATTTGTGATATTTGTTATGTAGCAATAGAAAACTAAAACACGTGTGGGTACCTGGAAGCAGGGTGCCATAACAAATACCTAAAAAGGTAGATTGCCTTGAACTGACTTTTAGTAGAAATATGTACATTAAAGACAGTGCAGGTCAAAAGAATATGAGGAAAATTTAGAGATCCTAAATCGCCTTAGAGAAAGCCTCAATCTCCATGAACAAATCGTTAATAGAAAGATGAACTTAAGACACTGACAGTAAGGGCTCAGATGGAAGTGAGAAATATGTTATTGGAACTGAAAGGAAGGTAACTCTTGTTAACGTAGTGGCAGAAAGCTTAGCAGAATTGTGTCTAGCAGTTATGTGGAAAACAGAACTTATAAGCAAGGAATGTGGATATTTAGCAGAGATTTTCTAGGTTTCTGGTTTCTATATTTTCTGGTTTCTTTTTGCTGCTGATAGTAAAATACAAGAGGAGAGAAATAAATCAAGGGAAGAACTGTTAAAAGGAATGGGGACTTGATGATTTGAGAAATTCTCAGCCTATCCAGATTGCAAAGGATACTAAAATTCAGAAATGGCTGCCAAAAACTGGCACAGAGAAAAGCCCTGGTATGTGGCTATACAACCTTTTGCCGAGGCTTCAGAAAGATCCAGAAGCCAGTCACAAGAGATCAAGATTAGTTTGCTAGGGCTGCCACAATGAAGTACCACAAACTTGGTGGCTTAAACAACAAAAATGTATTGTCTCGCAGTTCCCGAGGCTACAAAACCAAGATCAAGGTGTCAACAGGGCTGGTTCCTTCTGAAGACTGATCATCTGTTCCATGCCTCTCTCCTAGCTTCTGGAGGGTTACTGGCAATCTCTGGAGTTCCGTGGCTTGTAGAAGCATCACCCTGATCTCTACCTCCATCTTCTCATGGCATCTCCGTGTGTGTGTGTGTGTGTGTGTGTTTGTGTGTGTTTCCCCTTGTTATAAGGACACCAGTCATACTGGATTAAGGGTCCACCCTATTCGAGGTTGACTTCATCTTAATTGCCTCTGCAACAACCCTATTTCCAAATAAGATCACATTCTGAGGTACTGGGGGTTAGGATTTCAAGGTATGAATTTTGAGAGGACACGATTGAATCTATATCAAGGTATTTGACATAGATCTCAATCAAACCAGGGGTCCTCTAGGAAGCTTAGGGGTTATTGCCCCTTAGCCTTCTCAGCAGAAGCCAAATATAGAAGAGGGATTATTTCAGAAAGACATGTGGGAGAGACTTTTGTCTAATGGAGTGATTCCCTGTGCCATCAATGCAAAGCCCACAAGGTTCTTGAGAAATTTATACCCACAGGAAAAGAAAGACACAGAGTAGAAGATGAAAGAAGGCTTTTGGGTCCCCCAAATTTCACTGGCAGGAAGCAGTTTGCTAAAAAGATCTCAGCGGGCTTCCCTGGTGGCGCAGTGGTTGAGAATCCGCCTGCCAATGCAGAGGACGCGGGTTCGAGCCCTGGTTTGGGAAGATCCCACATGCCGCAGAGCAACTGGGCCCGTGAGCCACAACTACTGAGCCTGCGCGTCTGGAGCCTGTGCTCCGCAACAAGAGAGGCCGAGATAATGAGAGGCCCACGCACCGCGATGAAGAGTGGCCCCCGCTCGCCGCAACTAGAGAAAGCCCTCGCACAGAAACGAAGACTCAACACAGCCAAAAATAAATAAATAAATAAATAAATGTATTAAAAAAAAAAAGGTCTCAGCTACAAACATGTCCTGTCTTCCATGAAAAACGAAGAGGGGGGATCCAAGAGCCCAGAGGGCAGAGTCAAGAGCCGTGAAGAGTTATTCCCAGGCCTTGAAACCTAATAGAGTTTGCTTGACTAGATTTAACAGCTGCTTTGGACTGGTGACATTTCCTGCTTTCTGAACCAGAATATAACCATTGTCCTAAGCCTGTCCCACCACTGTGTGTTGGGAGCATATAACTTATTTCTTTTTTTTTTTTAATATATTTATTTATTTTATTTATTATTTTTGGCTGTGTTGGGTCTTCGTTGCTGCGTGTGGGCTTTCTCTAGTTGCAGCGAGCGGGAGCTACTCTTCGTTGCAGTGCGCGGGCTTCTCATTGCGGTGGCTTCTCATTGTGGTGGCTTCTCTTGTTGCGGAGCATGGGCTCTGGGCGCGCGGGCTTCAGTAGTTGTGGCTTGCGGGCTCTAGAACGCAGGCTCAGTAGCTGTGGCGCACGGGCTTAAGTGCTCCGCGGCATGTGGGATCTTCCCGGACCAGGGCTCGAACCCGTGTCCCCTGCATTGGCAGGCGGATTCTTAACCACTGTGCCACCAGGGAAGCCCTAACTTATTTCTTTAGTTTCACAGGTCCCTAGACGGAGAGGAACTGTGCCCAGGAGCTGTACTTAGTGGCTGATACTCAGCAGATTCATCTGCACCTGATTTACATGATGAAACTTTATACTTTTGAGCTGATGATATTTAGATGAGATTTTGGATTTTGAATTGATGCTATAATAGGATGAGACCCTTGGGAACATTGGAAGGGGATGAGTGTAATTTGCGTTTAGGAGGGATGCGAATCTTTGGGGGCCACAGGGTAGACTGTAGAAGGCAGGATTCTAAAAATGGCCCTCCAAGATTCTATGCCCTAATCCATGGAACCTGTTAATTCGATGGGACTCTACTCCTATGATTATGTTATGATATGGCACAGCGGACCTGACACCCTGAGCAGAAACCAGTCCAGCCTGCCCAGACTCCTAACCTACATAATTGCATGATACTAAGTGGATGTTGTTTAGAACAGCTGTTTGTGGTCACCTGTTACGCAGCAATAGAAAACTAACTGTCTTGGCAGCATATAAGGAGAAACTCTCATCTCCTCCAGTCAGAAAGCAGAAAAGCTGAAGATCAGGTCCAGGACTTAAATATAAGCGTAGCACAGCTCCAGATAAAGTTGAATTCTCGTCCACTGCAAGTCTACTATGACAAGTTCAGGGGCCTGGTTGGGAAGGGGTGGAACCCTGAGATCTGTAATGGGGACATCTGAGTCCAAGGAGTCCCAGGTCTCCCTGAACCCTCTGGTACTGCAGAAGTGGTTCACTCCTTCTTGGAAGAGACTAATATCCCCCTCTTGCTTAAAGAGGATGCAGAGACCTCTGCCTTGCACACCTTGCTGAGTCTACTCCATCTCTCCTCCTGGCTACCAAACCAATAACTAGGGCCAAGCCACAACTTCACCTAGCCAGGGAAGTGCTGGCCTTGCCAAAGGAAGAAAAGGACTGTGCCGTTGTCAATTTTTGCCTCTTCGCCCCAAATATACCCTTCACTGCCTGATCTGTAAGAATGGCTCTGAGCCCTTTAAATATTTCTCCTTTGCCAGTTGGCAAAATGCTAAGCTTCATCACTAGAGGGCCATGGAGGACCTTTGCAGGAGAAAGGGGTTTTCCTTCCTAATTCTAGTGTGTCACTCCTGGCAGGCTCCTGCAGCTTCTCCAGCTCCTGGCTTCTGCAGCGTGGGCAGCTTCCCAACTGTCCAGTTCTGGTGCATGACAGTCAGCAGCACCTAGCGGCCAGCAGCATTTCCCAGCACTCCCCTCAGTAAGTTTCATAGTGGACTGTCTCCAGTGACACACCTCCCCATGCATGGCTTCCCCAGGCATCCTGGAAGGCAGATTTTGGTGAGTTTGCAGGGCAAACTTGCAGCAAGTCCACCTGCTCATCACCACAGTGACTCTTCTGCCGTCCTTCGAGCCATGACCATATCCTCTCAGCAAGATCCGGATCTCAGCCCAGGGATGGATGGCCTCTTCCTCGGGTGCTCCATCCCAGCATTAGGTAGGGGTAGTGGCTGTTCCTTAGATCTGCTACTCCTACACTCTTCTGAGTTCTCTTTGTTTTTTACTAGCCAATCCTTTATTACTCCAATTCCCTATTATACTTCATTATTCTACATATTGAACTTTTCCTGTGCAAATTACAGTGTGGTTTCTGTCTCCTCCTTGGACTCTGACTGATTCAGCCTCCATGGTCTGAAGTTGCAGGACCTAGCCAGCGTGTACTAACAGAAGCCAGGACAGTATTATGGGACTAGATCAAGGGATATAGGGTGGTATAAGGTTGGATAGGTGACGGTTTATTGATATGGGAGCATTCTGATAATGGACCCTAGCAAAGATCCCAGGAGATGGTGCTAATACACTGCTAAGATGGCTGTTGGAAATTGGGAGAAAAAAAATGGCCTGCACTAAGAGAAGTAGAAAAGTTAAAATGGCTATGGAAGGCTCAGAGAAGTGAGAGTGCTGGAGTGGATACACTATGAAGAGCTAGAAAATTCAACAGCTGACTATATTCCACAGGAGGGCCTGAAGGACACCCCTCTTACCAAAAGGATTAGAAATCTCTGGTAAGGGACACCATCATCACTGAGAAGCTCCATGTGTCTGTCCTCTGCATACCACAGCCGATGGTACAGAGCTAGACTCCCTAATAGCAATAAGGATGGTGGCATCCGTACATAATGGAGGCAGATGGTAGCACTTAAACATCAGAGGCAAGGTGGATTCAAGTATAATGAGTGGCTGTGTCAGATTTTGGGGGCGTGGTGTAGCTGATCTACAGAGAGCTACAGAGGTGATTAATAGAACATGGCAGGAATGACAGTCTCCATTATATCCTTGCTAAATTCACCAGTCTGGCCTTTGCAAAAAACAGACAGGGCCTAGGGGATTAAAATGGACCACTGGGGACTTCCCTGGAGGTCCAGCGGTTAAGACTCCACGCTCCCAGTGCAGGGGGCTCGGTTCGATCCCTGGTCGGGGCAGATCCCACATGCCGCGTGGCACAGTGGAAAAGGAAAAAAAAAAAACGGACCACTGCAAACTCAACAAATGGTAGCCCCATTGAAACTGCTGTGCCAGATGTAGTATCTTTGCTAAAGGTAATTAACCCAGCCTCAGGTACGTGTTTTACAGCCATTGATCTAGTGAATACTTTCTTTTCCATCCCTGTCAAGGAGAAGCAGAAAAAATTTACATTCATTTTAGATGGATAAAAGTATATACTATGGCCTTATTCCCGCTACCCTCCACCTGTGTTCTCTCTCCTGCCCTCTGATATAATATAGTCCAAAGAGACCTGACTGTCTGACATCCTGAATAGCATCACATTGATACACTACACTGATGACATTATATTAATCAGACTGGAGGGGCAAGAAGTGGCAAGTATTTTGGAGGCTTTGCTAAGACATGTTTACTCTAGAGGGTAGAAAATAATCCCTAAGAAGATTCTAGGGCCTGTCACATCAGTGAAATGTTTAGGGGTCCAGTGATCTAGGGCATCCATAAGAAAGGACAAATGATTTCATCCTGCACCTCCCAACTCAAAGAAAAAAGTACAATGCCTTGTGGGCCTCTATGGGTTCTGGAGACATCTTTCCATACTTGGCAATGCTGCTTCAACTCATGTAAATGATGGCACAAAGGGATGCCAACTTTGAGCAGGGTCCAGAGTTGAAAAGAGTTCTTCAGCAGGTCCAGGCCATGGTGCAAGCCGGACTACCACTTCGCAGATAAGGGCCGTACAACTGTGGCATTAGAGGCATCCGTGAGGAAATTATGTGGAGTTTATAGCAAGCCCAAATAGGAGAATTATGTAGACACATGGGGTCTGGAGCAGGTCTATTCTATTTGCATAAGATCATTATAAACTTTTTGCAGAACGGCTTCTGGAATGCCACTGAACCCTGGTATTAAACAGAACATCTGACCACGGCCATCAGTGTTCATGCAGCCAGAACTTCCTATCATGAGCTCGATTCTGTCAGACTCATCAGTTGAACTTGAGCAAAGACAGAGGGCACAAGTAGGACGTACAAGTAAGCTACACAAGCACATGGCCCAGACCCCCATGTCTCCCACCACACAGGTACCTCTCCACTGGTTATCCATGTTTCGTGGATATGTGGGAGTGGTGGGGGGGGCACTTTATGATCATCTGAAGGAAGAGGGGAAAAAAAGGAGAGCTTGGTTCACAGATGGGTTGGCTTGCTGGACGCACGCTGGGAACAGACTCGTGCTGCACTGCAACCCTCTCTGGGTCGTCGCAAGGAACAGCAGTGAGGGAGGATCCTCCCGCGGGCAGAGCTTCGGCGGCGCACCCAGACATCCACTGCATGTGGAAAGAGAAGCAGCCTGAGGTAAGAGCATACCAGAAACACGCACAGGGGCAAATGGTCTGACTAGCTGTCCAGGGGCTTGAGAAATAAAGTTTGGAAGATCAGGGACAAGGAAGCATGGTAAAGAGATATGCAGAATGACCTATGGGAATGGGCATGAAGTGTGAAGATTTTCGCAATACACGTTAAAGGCCATCTGAGACATCTACCATGTCTACACTACACATGCCAAGTAGACCAAATAACTGGGCCAGTTGACATTAGCCAGTCTCCGTCATTGGTCACCCCAGCGCTCACTCAATGGGTACACGAATGGAGATCCATGAGAGCAGGGAATGAAAGTTATAACTGGTCCAACTAGCACGGACTCCCACTCACCAAGATTCACCTAGCTACTGCCAACCAACCTGCCACTAAGAGGCCAATGCCATGGCCCTGATATGGCACCACCATTCCTCAAAGAAATCAACTAGCCACTTGGTAACAAGTTGGCCACATTGGATCCCTTCCACTCTGGATGAAGCAAGACTTGACTGGAATCAACCCATACTTTCCTGCCACAGGGACGGTGATAGTTAGTTCTCTGTGTCAACTTGACTAGGCTATAACACCCTTATTCAATCAAACACCAATTCAATCTAGGTTTTGCTGTGATGGCAGTTAACATCTACAGTCTGTCGACTTTAAGTAAAGGAGATTATCCACGATAATTTGGGTGGGCCTCATCTAATCAGTTGAAAGGCCTTAAACTCAACGGTGAGATTTCCCTGAGGAGGAAGAAATTCCACTGTGGACTGCAGTATCAGCCCCTGCCTGAGAGTTTCAGCCTGCTGGCCTGCCTAATAAGTTTTGGACATGTCTAGCTGCCCCCCTCAATTGTATAAGCCAGTTCCTTGCAATAAGTCTCTATAGCTATAGATAGATACAGATATATCTCCTACTGGTTCTGTCTCTCTGATAGAGCCCTGGCTGATATAGGGCCTGTTGCAGCATCACTATCTGAGGGCTTACTTTTAAGAAAAACAGGGCTTCCCTGGTGGCGCAGTGGTTGAGAATCTGCCTGCCAATGCAGGGGACACGGGTTCGAGCCCTGGTCTGGGAAGATCCCACATGCTGCGGAGCAACTAGACCCGTGAGCCACAACTACTGAGCCTGCGCGTCTGGAGCCTGTGCTCCGCAACAAGAGAGGCCGCGATAGTGAGAGGCCCGTGCACTGCGATGAAGAGTGGCCCCCACTCGCCGCAACTAGAGAAAGCCCTCGCACAGAAACGAAGACCCAACACAGCCATAAATAAATAAATAAATAAATAATTAAAAAAAAAAAAAAGAAAAACAGAAGCATGGGAGTGGACAGAAAGCCTCCGGCTCCCAAATCACCAGTTTCCAGGGAGCCCAACTTAAGGCCACAGCTCACCTGTCCCAAGCACCTGTTGTGTGGTAGCCATTAATGTGGACTTGATGTTAAATACACGACCAGGGAGGAAGAAAACTATTCAGGATCACAACTCTCCAGGCTAATAATCATAGATGGTGGCAAATCACATTTTGTAATGTTGTCAATGGATGATAGGAATGGTAACCAGGGAGTGTGGCCAGCCTGAGTGGGTGGGCACAGATTCATCCAAAGAAGACTTTCATCGAAAAGTCTCCCCCTTGAGAAATGGGCAGGTGCTGATGTTGGGGTGAAGTCAGGGGTCTCTGCAGGATGAATGCAGCACAGCCCCCTGCAGTCCCTCACGTGTGAAGTGACCGGATCAAGCCCTGAAAGGGGTCAGAAGCAGAGGAATGAGAGGTTGACCAGTCAGAGTAACGAGAGGTGCTCCGCTGGAGTCAGGAATACTGAACTGAAAAATGAGAACAGTCAGCATTCAGCGTTTGGAAATTACTTTTCTTGCTTTCTGGTTGTGACTTTGTAAAACTCAGTTTAGGAAGCCACTGAGCTGCCTTGACTGATAAACTGATTTCACAGCTGGGTTTGTCTTCGTCTCATGCTGGGCCCGGGTGAGAGGACATTCATTTCCATAGGCCAGCCCAGCGGAGGATTAAAATCAGGGAACTCATTGGGGAAATGCCAGCCCAACGCGGTCCTGGAGCCACAGAACTTTTAAAAAACAGGAATGCAGGCAGGCCGAGGTAAATGACAGTGGCTTCGGTTAGCAAATAATGTCCCAGACAATCTCAGACCACAAAATAGTGTTCACCCTGGAAACCTATAAAATTAGAACTTCAAACATTAGCTAGTTACCAAATTAAGACTCTTTTATTTGCCTTCCTCACCCTCAGGGAGCCACACCTTTCTGCCCGGGTCGGCACCACAAGGAGAATGAATAGAATGATGTACTGGGGGATGATGTGACATGTTTGGGTTGGGTCCATGAAGACCCACACCCGCTGTCTAGAGTGAAAGAACAGGGCCCTTTTCAAAGGATTTGGTTTTTTCCACCTCTTTGTGATCCAAGTTACCAGACCGTACGGAAGGGTCAAAGAGAGAGCTGGGGACTTCAGCTCCGGAGACCGACGGTGGAGCATCTGAAACCTCCACTGTACTCGGGTACCCATTCTAGTGAATCCAGAGAGCGGCCCCATCAGTTGACTCACAGCTTGTGGGCCTGACAGGAGAGCAGGATCCATCAAGGCCGCCTGACCAGCAAATGGCAGAACTGTCTACAGCCCCTCTGCCTCTTCCACCGTCCTCCAGACCAGCCCTCTCACCGCCACACGGCCCCTCTGCCTGGCCCTGACCTCACCCTCCACATGCTCACGCAGGCCTGGGCCCCAGGCGCAGGCTCTCCTCCTCCACTTTCACTCCTGTGTTCTAGACTGATGGGCAGGACAGTCACCAGGAGACACTGTTTTCCACGTGACAGGGGATAAAGTTAGCCAGGTGGGCTTCAGTTTCAAGAGTCTGAGTTCCCTAGGTCTAAACTCCATGTTTCACAGTGCTTAGAGTCTCAGCCTTCATTTTACAGGTGAGGAAACTGACTCCTGGAGAGAAGTGACCAATCAAGGCCACACTGCAAGCTCACGGCAGAGCTGAGGCTGCATCCTTCGGAAAGTCAGTCCCAGGACCTCCTTGTAGCACTCCTTTCTCATCCTTACACTTGCATGTTGGTATTTCTCTTATTTCAGTCTTCCAAAATAATATAAAAATTCTAATTCATTCATATTTTAAAGGAGGGGGAGCAATATAGAGATCAATCCAAAAAACAGCAGTAGGTTCCAGCTTCATTTTTACTGGATATTCACTCTATAATCGCGTGTTTAAAGCAGCACTTTGCCATTCTGAGTTGGCTTTGTCTTGTGCTGAGACATTTGCATCCTCTGAGCACCCCATGCCAGATAGCAGGGACCACGGAGTCTGGGAAATAGTTTCTTCACTAGTGGATAAGCCACACTCAGATAATCAAGAATCAAATGCTCAGATTCACCAGGCTATCCTTGTGGTGTCTACGAGTAGAGAGAGAAACGGAAACTACCTCTCCTCTCCTGGACTAGGATAAATGGAACACTAGACCCTGGTTTCCGTCCAGGCGATGCCAAGATTTTAAAGGGTTCAAATCCCCACTGCTGCTGCCAGCTCGGTCTGTCTGTCTGCGAGGCTGTCTCTCGTTTCCTCCCCCAATGCCCCAGGCAGCTGTGGTCTTGCTGATGGATGCTGGGTCAAGGCTGAACATAATAATGGCCTTTTCCAGACTGCTGCATCGGTGCCCCATTTCAGGCAGCTGGGAATTCAGGTCTCCAGCTTCCCCAGCAAGTCATCTCAAGATGACAGAAACACTGACCATGTATGCAAAGAGCACCAGCCTAGAAAACAGGCTCTATCACAACCCACCTTTCTGGGCCAACCATTCACCCTTCAAAACCCAGCTCAAGTACCACTTCCTCTGTGTATGGTCCTACTGTGAGCTCCTGAGGGAGGAGAACTGTCTTGATCATCTCATCTTTCAAGATACTCAATATACAAACAAGTAATTATGGAATTTCTCCAGAATGAGAGGGTGGTCTTGAAGATGGGTTCCTTATTTAAGAGTCTGTGATGACCCCAATCTGACTTCCAGGATTGGGCCCTAATGCCTGAGAGGCACAGAGAGGTGAAAGACCTAGGAGTCCTAAACCCTCAGACCAAGTGTGCACGATCCAAGTGTTCCAACCTAGTCAGTCTCTGAGAAGTTACATGGATACACCATGTACACAGGCATGACAAAGATCTGGGGGTTAGACGTGCCTCTCTTATTTCTGTGGGCATAGATCAGTGATCTGTGGGCATGGGGTCTGTCATCACAGTGTGAGACGACATGGTGTTTCTCTAATAGGTGAGAAAATGGAGTGGTTCCCCAAGGGAATGGGGATGGAAAGAGAAATATCTAGAGGGGTTGAGTGATTTGCTGAACCACACACGTGCTGAGGGGTGATTCAGATTCTCCGCTGACATTCTCAGTTTCCCCTCTGGGTTTTCCTGACCAAAGAAAGTCTTGACCAGGCTAAAGTTTGCAATCAACGCAGCAGACACAGCTGGCCATTTCCTCTCTGAACTGTTTGAGGGCAGGGCAGGGATCTAGAAAGAGCTACTTTTGAAGTGGGACTTATATGCCAAGGGTCCTCCTTGATGTGGTTTGAAACACTGCCATGGTATGTTTGGATAATGGCTAAATTAGCCCTCCATAAAGACTGAGAATGAAGGGATGTCTAAATATTACTCTGGGACACAGTTTGAGAATCGCCTGTGGGTAGAATGGAAGAACCCCATCAAGAGGTACAAGACAGCAGAAAAATCAAATCCACCTCCCATCCCCACTTTCCCAGTTCTGGGCATTTTTTAAAGGTAGAGAAAAAACAGGCAGTCAGAGGTCAAATCAGGTCTCTGGGCATCTCCGCCCCTTCCAGGTGCCAGAGAAGAAAATGCCATTGTGTGTGTGTGCTGGGGGGAGAGGCAGCCTGGGGGGGTTGGAAGGCCCACTGCTGCCAGGCTGCAAACGGCCAGCAAGGTTGTGCAGGTGATTTGTGGAGCCAGTGGGTGAGACCTTATAACACTCTGGGCCCCTGGAGGCAGGCTTTTATTAGAAACCTTCCATTTTCTGGCATTTCACTAATTTAGCCAAACCACTCCTGGCAAAAAGTCTGACTGTCCTTAGCCCCAGGGTGGGTTTGATTTAATTTAATGTAGGTAGGAGAGTGTTGGAGAAAGGGCCCTGGGCTGGGCGACGAAAACGTAGGCCCCAATCCCGGCTGGGCAGTAACTTACCTTGGGACCTTGACCTTGAACAAATCAACCCCCTTCTCTGGGACTCTGTTTCCCCAGCAGTAAACCGCACAGGGTTAACCTTAGGCTCGCTCCACCCTGCTCCACCATGGGATGCCATCCTACAGTTAGTTCTACGATTGATTGGCTCGTTCGAGCAGGGGTAACGTTACCCAAGCGCAGAGGAACGGCTCGCGCTCTTAGGACTCGACTCCGGGCATCGGAGGCGGGGGCCCAGCGTAAGTTGTTTGAGCCCCCAAGTTGCCAACTCAAGTTGAGCAAGTGTCCTGAGGTGACCAAGGGGGCCAGCGAGAGGCCGTGCGCCCTGCAACCGCGAGCTGCCGCCCCGCGCCCCGGGAGCGCCACGTGTGGCCGGGAAGGGCGTGGGCTCCCCGGCCCGAGAAGCGTCGCTCCTGGCGGCCGCACCCGTCCCGGAACGTGGCGCCAACGGAGGCGTGGCGGGGGCCAGGGGGCCGCTGCCCGCCCGAGCCCGACGCCGGCCCCGCCGCCGGCCCTGCCGCGGGCCAAGTCGTCCTTCCTGGACGTGACACACTCCGCACTCCCGCGACCGCGAACCAGGAAGCGCAGGGGACGCCCGGCAGGCGCGGGGCGGGGCGGGGTGGGGGGAGGAGCGGGGAGCAGGAGGGGGCGGCCATGGCAACGGGTGGGGGCCGGGAGGGGACGTGTGTGCAAAGCTGCTCTCTCCAAGTGTCGCTGCGCGGCCTCCGCTCACCGCCCCCGCCGTCTGAATAGCTGTTCTGTCTCCGAGGATCCCCTCGTCGGCAGCTGATTGTTTAACTCCCAGACTGGCTGGCTCTGTTGAATTTCCAGACGCCTCTTTGGGACAGGTCCTGGAGGAGGGGGGGCGGAATTTTTTTTCGGGAAAAGCCGAGCACAAATATCTTGCCTCTGCTCGCCTCTCTTTTGATCCTCATGCCATCTGGGCCTGCGACTCGGCGGGGCCAGTAACCCCCTTTTACAGATGGCAAAACTGAGGGGCGAAGCCACGTAGCCAAAAGCGCATCGCGAGATACAACTAACGGAAACAAGAGAATTCCTATTCCTCATTGTCAGCGCCCACAGTGAAGTTCTGGAAAACCCCTCCGTTGCAAGGGCTCAGAATTGGACAGGCCAATCTCCCTCTTTTTCTGCCTGCAATCCCCTGGCGAGGGAATAGGCAGGCTTCAAGGATGTAAGCCAGAAGGGAGGCAGGACCTAGGTCCTGGACCCTGTTTTGGGCTCCTGGCTTCCTTTTACTGGATGGCTCCACTTTCTCCCTCCCGTCTCCACCTTTCCTGGCTTCACTTCATCAGGGTGGAGGCTAAGGACCACTCCTATTTTCTCATTAATAAATCTGATTAAAGACCACTTGAGTGTTCTAACTTGGTGGAACTTGAGCAAGCTCCTTCCCATTATGGGCCTCAGTTTTCCAATCTATATAAGGACTCTATTAACCCCTAAGAAATTTTCCAGCACTAATATTCCAGGATTCTAATTCAGATACTTTCTCTGCAGGCAATAGCCTGCTGTAAGGAGTTAACTTTTCTTCCTTTTCTCCATATCATAATTATACTTATCTCCCCAGCACCTGTGCACATAGTAGCCCTCAATAAAAGGCTATTAAGTATAAAGGTATATCTTTGCCTGTCCCCTCTCTCCTAACAAATTCCTAATGATGACCAAAGAAAAAAATAAGTGAGTTTATCAACTCTTTCCAAATATCTCTGCATCACCTTGCATGATGAGATGCTGACAGCCACCTCCTGAGGCTGGTGGGGCAGCAGAAATATTTCAGTTCAGAAGCTGGGTTTGAATTTGATCTCTGCCCCTCCCTTACTGCCTCTAGCACATAGCCTTTCTGAACCCTTGGAGTCTTAGGTGTTCCCTGGCCTGTGGGTATATCAGAAACAACGGCTCCCATTTTAGAGGTGACAAAACCAAATAAGTGAAGTGACTTGGCCAAGAGCATACCACAAAATACAAGATGGCAGATACAAGATCATTTCCTCATTTGTTCAGTGAGGAAAATAATGATTCCTGTTTTACAGGATTGAAGGAAGCTCAGCTGGACTAGAAGGGAAGCCTGTGTATAAGCCATAAACTGCTAGCTGTTGGACGCTGCGGTGGTAGCAGTAACACTGTGGCCTAGCGCGGGGCTATGAGAAGCTTTCTTACCTTAGACATTTGCATCTGATCCATAAATAGGGCTGGGCATAGGCACTGGACTCAGAGGATGAACAAGACAAGTGCTGGAGGTAGAAGACAGCCAAGTACGAGCACAGCACCTCAAGGTGGTTTTCAAGAAGTACACACGGGGCATGTAAGCAACACCTCCCCTCCCGGTGTATTGGGTTGGCTTGTTCTGTTTTGTTTGTTTGTTTTGTTTTACCATCTCTGCCATCATGAGCAGC
The DNA here is from genome assembly GCF_009873245.2 of Balaenoptera musculus. NCBI lineage: Eukaryota > Metazoa > Chordata > Mammalia > Artiodactyla > Balaenopteridae > Balaenoptera > Balaenoptera musculus. The sequence goes on from NC_045804.1 coordinate 25,316,932, forward strand.
TCCCTTAAGGGAAATATGCACAGTTCAGGACCTGCCACCCTTCACCCAGCTTGGGTGCCACACCTAAGGGAGAGGTCAGTTGGGTGACTCCCCTGTCACCTTTTCTTGAGGTCTCCAAAAACCTTTTCTCAAAAACCTCAGGAACAAGTTTGCTGGCTTTCCTTGTGGTTCAGCTTCAACCTGCAGTGGAAACACAGCAGGTGGTCATATTTGGGATGTTTGGTTTTTTACCTTGTACCTGAACAATGCTCTAAATATTTTACATTTATTTTTCAGATAAGTTTACATTTACTCATGCATGTATATGGTTCAAATACTCATGCATGTGGTAAAAAATTCAAAAGGTACAAAAGAGAATATAGTAAAATGTAAGTCTTCCTCACTCCCCTGCCCTCAAGCCTTGAGTTCCCCTCCCCAGAGATAACCACTCTTATTAATTTCTTTTATGTCCTTCCAGAAATCAAGTATTCTCTTTTAGGAAATTTTGGGGGGGGGAGGAGGATTGTTGTTTGCTTTATTTTATGGTACTTTTTTTTTTTGGCCGCACCTCACGGCATGTGGGATCTTCCCCAACCAAGGATCGAACCCATGCCCCCTGCAGTGGAAGCACGGTGTCTTAACTGGACCCCAGGGAAGTCCTATGGTACATTTTAGATAGATGATTTTAATTGTTAAAGTGAAAACATTCACTTTGAAATGAAATTTAAAGGAACTTTAAAGTGAAAAATGAATTTAATCTTTTTTGTCTTTTTCTTGATCTTTTTTTAAACTTATTTATTTATTTTCATTGAAGTGTAGTTGATTTACAATGTTGTGTTAGTTTCAGGTGTACAGCAAAGTGATTCAGTTATACATACATATATATCTATTTTTTTTCAGATTCTTTTCCCTTATAGGTAATAACAAAATATTGAGTATAGTTCCCTGTGCTGTACAGTAGGTACTTGTTGGTTAGATAATTTTATATGTAGTAGTGTGTATATGTTAATCCCAAGCTCCTAATTTATCCCTCCCCTCTCTTTTAGCAATATTTTTAAAGCCATGTTTGTCAAGACATGCTCTATAGACCACCTGAGTCAGAATCACCAGAGTGTCTGCTCCCTGAGTTGCAGTCATTAGAGTTGGAGAACACTTGATTTGAAGAATTTGACAGCTTATCATCCTGTGGTTGGAAAGATATTTCCATATGTTCCTACTTCTAGATGAGGAGACTGTGGCCACACCTGGTCAGCTTCATGCCAGATCTAGAACCGGAGTTTCCAACACTTTCAGCTACCCCAGTGTCTTACAGACTCTGTGTGTGTGTGATTAGTAGCAAATCTTTTTTACGAAAGGAAATTGTACCTGTACACATGTAAAATAAAAGCAGAGCTCCTCCTCCTGTTGAAGTGGGTTGGGGCAGGGTAGGGGGCACTCAGCAAGCCTCCTCTGCCTTATGGCAACCCCTGTGGCACCTGCTTGGAATCCAGAGGTTGAAAGACCACAGTCTCAGCTGACATCCTCGAGGTGACAGGAACTTTGTATTCAGATGGTCCAATCCAAGGTGGGAGAATCCTAGATACCCCCGGTGCCTGGTAAACTCCACCAGCCTTCCTTGAATCCCTCAAGCCCATGAAGGCAGTTTACAGGGAAAGCTGCTCGAAGCCCAACGGTCCCAAGAAGAGAGGTGGCCTCCTTTGAGCATCTACATCCCGATCAATTCAAGTACATTTATGGAGACCTCCGATGTGCCCAGTGCAATAAACTCCAAGCAGTTTAAAATAAGTCCCTGCCCTCCCATTGCCCTCAATGTACCTGGAGAGAGAAGACATAAATAGAAGTGATGACATTAGGCAGGTGTGTTCTGGGTGAGGGGTGAAGGCGGGCAAGCAGGCAGGTAAGTCATCTTCTCTCTGGATTTGGGGGAGCTGGAGAAGGCCTTGGGTGGAAAGGCAGGAGGAACAGCAGGACACCCTTCCTGCGGGAGGAAGCTGGGCCACTGTCCTTCCAGACACGGTCAGAGTCGAAGAAGCAGCAAATCGGGACCTGAAACCTTAACCCCAGCTGAATTAAACTAACTGGCTTGAGGGACTTGGGTTTAGATCTTCACAGCCAAAACGTCCATCCTTCAAACCTGCTTCTCCATAAATAGCAACTCTATCCTTCCCGTGGCCCCTTCTGGCTCACTCGACTCTCTCACAAGCACTGGCCTCCTGCTGCTTGTTCCCTCTGCCGGAAGCCTCTTCCCCAAACATCTGCACAGCTGGATCCCTCACTGCGTCCCACACCTTATCAGCTGGGCTTCGTCCAGCTGTCTTTGAATAAATATCACCCTTCCCCCCACTCTCAATACCCTTCCCTGCCTTATGTTCTCCATAGCACATATAGCTGTCTGGCATTCTAAACATTTACTTATTGGTTGCCTCTCCCATTAGATGTGAGCTCCATGAGGGCAAAAAGGTCTGTGCCCCTGGTGCCTGGAATAGCACCAGACACATAGTAGGTATGTAATAAGCATTCGTTGAACGAATGACTGCGTGAATGACTTCCCCTTAAGGATTCTCCGTAGAATCCTCCCTAGAGTGGAGAGGGCTGCTCATGGTGGCAGGAGCTCTGATTTGGGGACAGCGGTAGGAGCCAGCTACGTCCTGGGGCAATTTCACTGCGAGCAGTCATAAGAGCAGGTCGTAAGTCTCACCAGAAGGTGCAGGTGCAAGTTGAACCAGCTTCTCACAGTGAATGATGAGGATCCTGGGGGGAGGAGGAAGACCCGGCCTTGGGAAGGACCACCACAGGGCTTGGGAGGAGCAGGTAGAAGGCGTGGTTCCCTGTTCCCTGCACTGCTCAGTCGTCACAGAGCCTGAGCCAGGGACGAGAGAGAGGAGCCCATCGTGTGTGATGGGAGTGGCTGAGGCTGTGGCCAGGTGTCCCCTCCTATCCCCTGACTCAGTGCCCTTAACCTGACCTTGGCTCCCCGGATGAATCAGCAAGTTCCAGCCTCTGGGGTTTGTTGCCGCACTTCCCTCCGGGCCGGACTGGAGGATCTTGCGTGACATTAAGTAATACACCTGGGTGGGCAGGAGGCTCAGGAAGCCAGCAGCAGCCTGGGGACAAGGGTCATCCAGGGCCAAGGCTGTGTCTCCGTATAGAGACCCCAGCCCAAAAAACAGCTGATGCTGGGACCTTGGGGGTGGGGAGGGGTTCCCAGCCTCAGCTGAAAATCAGCACCTGGGGTACAAGTAGTTGAAGAAATACAGTTTCGAGGCAGCACATCCTCACAGAAAGTGAATATGAGTGTGCCTTGCTTTAAGCCACCACTTACAGGAAAACTGCATAGCTCCTGAGGATAAACCAAGGAGCAAGTCCATATTTTAAAGAAGGACTCTCTTTGGGGATAGTGGGCATGGGTGAGCTCCCCTAGTGAACTGGAAATTGTTGCCTTTATGAATATTCCGCTTCCACATAATAATCATTTGGAATGTGGCACTCTCTGATTTATAAAATGCCTTCAAAGATGTAAATACTTTTCCACATATGTATTCTCATCAGATTATCAAAGGGTCCTATGAATCCCCATTTTACAGATGAGAAAACAGAGGCCTAGAGTGGGTAAGTCATACAGTTCAGCCAGGTTTTTGGACTTGAAGATCTTCCCAGCCCAGCATGCTGTCCCCATGTGATTCCTACAACATCTCTACAGAGCAGGAGACTATGACCCCTGTGACAGAAGAGAAAACCGAAACCCAGTGGGTAAAGGCTCCAACCAGATTCTCAACTCTGAGCCCAGACTTTGGAGTCAGACAAAGTTTACCACTCACTAGCTTTACTTAGCACTTATTTGACCTCTATGGGCCTCGGTTTCCTCATCTATAAAATGGGGGTAATAATACCCATGTCACACAAGCTGTGAGGGTGAACTGATGTATGTTATTGCTTAGAGCAGTGACTGACACATAGCTGCTATTTTTATGCCTGTCATTCTTGTTATTTTTACAGTATCTCACACTGGTTATGTGAAATATCCACAGAGACATGTTATGGAGTCTCCTCCAGGGGTGAGCAAGATGTCAGCCCCTCCCTCATCCCAGGCTTTCACTCCCTTCCTGCTCTCGCCCCTTCCAGAAGGTCACACCAGGCTGCTTCTCTCCCAACCCCCAGGAGCTGCCCTGCCACCGGCCCTGGCCCCACCTCACAGCTGCCTTGGCCAAGGATGAAGGGCAATCCCCACAGCCCCTGCCAGCATGTGGTCACCCCGCCTCTGCCTGCAGCAGGGCCTGGAGCCCGGACGGGCCTGGCAGGCTACCAGTGCTTCCTTGGTAGGATGCCCCACCGCTCCCTCCGGGTCCCTCTATTCTGGAAGCTGTAATTTAGACGGCCTTCCCCGCCCCAATTGCTATCTGTGGCAGAAGTCACCCTTCCCTCTGGCCCTGCCCACCCCCACTAGGCTGCCTTTTCATAAACAGCTCCTAGGCTGCCCTGTTATCTTAGGCGCCGTGGCTCTGGGGAGGAGGCCCTGCCACCCTGGAGATACAAATGACCCCTCAATCCCAGGGGAAGCCAGACCAAGGCAGGCAAAGGAAGGATGGAACCCTCACCCACCAGAGCCCAATATAGCAGCCCTCAGAACCTGACCCTGCAGTCTGCCAGGGCGGGTGGGGTGCAGAAAAGAGGAGAGCCTGTCATTATGCCCCCAACACCCTAGGGACTGGGTCAGCTTAGGCTGTGGTCTCCCCCGCGGCCCCTGCCTCAGCTCGGCATGCTCAGCCACAGGGCCATGGGGTGGGGTGGGGGGCATGGGGGGGCGTGTGGCAGTCAATAACAGCAGCAAAAGTGATGTTTCTAAAATGCAAATGTGACTGTGTCAATCCCTAGCTCCACACCTTCAGCGGCTCCCCATGGCCCTTAGGGATGAGCCTCATAACACCCTCTGCCCTCTGCCCTTTCTACCACCTCTCTCACTTTCGGACCTTGGCACAAGCTCTTCGCCTGTCTAGACACAGTTCTTCTCTTCATCTAGCTCCTACTCATACTGCAGGTCTTAGCTTAGGAGTCACTTCTCATGGACCCTTCCCCTGACACCACCACCCATCACACTCCTCCCAGGTCCTCCCTTAGACTGGAATGTGTGTCCATCCCACGTTCACCTGAAGCACCAGGCCCTTGCCTATACACTTGTCTCTCTCCCTTGCTGGCTGTAAGTGCTCCCAGGGCAGGAACTCTGTCTGGCTCAGATTGTTTCTAACACCTAGCCCAGTCCTGGTATACAGTAGGTGTTCAAGAAAAGTTTGTTGAAAGGGAATTTCCTGGCGGTCCTGTGCTTAGAACTCTGCGCTTCCACTGCAGGGGGCCCGGGTTCAATCCCTGCTCAGGGAACTAGGATCCCACAAGCTGCACAGCACGGCCAAAAAAAAAAAAAAGTTTGTTGAAAGAACTCATTGATGAATAAAGGGACGGCTCCTCTGCCCTCCAGGATGAGTGGGTCTCTTGGGGGCAGGGGTATTTGCTGCTTTGGGCCCTTCATTTTCCCAGAAAGCCCCATCTTCAGTGTTCTGTCCCTTTGTCCTCTAAGTATAACTTCAGGCTTGCTGCACTGTCTGTCCGTTCTGATCTGGAATCTACAGTTGCTATCGTCATGGGCCTGCCACTGGGGAGCCCTGAGGGGCTCTGAGGACGCGCTGTAGGACAAGGCAGACATCCCTGTGTTGAGAGGGAGGAAGGCACAGAAAGAGGGAGTCCCCAGGCCATGGGTCACTTACAAGCAACAATTCTGTTACTAGGAGGCAGATGCGGGTTCTTATTTCTGCACTTTTTGCTGTGATACCCCCGTATCACACACTTTGTATTCTGCTTGCTCCAAAGACAGACATTGCAAAGAAGAACCTACAACCACAGCAATGAAGCTGGAGTTAGATTGTTCTACCTGTTATCCCCCTAAATTATTGGAGGATCTCTGAAATTTGACCTCTGCATCCAAATTGCATTTCCTCCATCGTTTCTCTCATCCTGAAGTTTCACTTGAGCTTCTCCCAGACCACCTGCCTGGGAGACCGGGAAAATATGGGCACTGCAGCTGCTTCTACCTCCCGAGAGCCTGAGACCCACTCCCAGGAATACAGCCACGGAGCCAAGGTCTAGGGCCCAGGCCTTTTAGGGGTAGAAGAGTGGGGGCTCAGCACACCACCTCCCTGCTCCTGGAGGCTGCCTGATGATGTGGCCAAAACCAGGCCTGGTGAGGACAATCAATCTAGCGGCAAAATATATTACAAAGTGAGAGCTCTGGTAGGTCCCATAATCCAGACATGCTCCCACCTCAGGGCCTTTGCACTTGCTGTTCCCTCTGCCTGACGCTCTTCCCCTCAGGTTTCTCTAGGGCTCACACACATGGGTCTTTGTTTAACTGACCCTTTCGCAGTCAGACCTTCCCTGGTCGCCCTATTTAAATGGAACCTCCCTCACTCCCACCCCATTTCCCTGCTTTATTTTTCTCCATAGCACTTACTGCTTATCTAACATATAGGGTTCCTTTTCTCCCTCCCTCCCTCCATCCTTTCCTTCCTTCCACTGTCTCCTTTCTACAGAATGTAAGAAACATGTGTACAGATGTATCACTCCTTTAGTTCTCTATGGCTGTGTAACAGATGACCTTAAATTTTTAGCAGCTTAAAACTAGCATTTATTATCTCCCACAGTTTTTGAGAGCCAGGAATCCTGGAATCCACAGTTTTTGAGAGCCAGAGGTGAAGTTGCAGTCACCTCAAGGCCTGACCCAGGCTGAGGGTCTGCATCCACAGACTTGTGTGGTTGCTGACAGGCCTCAGGTCTGTGCTGGCTGCTGGCCGGAGGCTTCAGTTCCTTGCCTTGTGGGCCTCCCTATAAGACTATTCATGACATGGCACCTTGCTGCCACGAGAGCAAGTAATCCAAAAAGAGGAAGAGCAAGAGAGTGAGAGAGCCCCCAGGAGGGAAGCCACAGTCTTATAACCTATATTGGAAGAGACGTCCCTTTGTTTTTGCCCAATGCCACAGGTCAGACTAACCCTGGGTGTGGCCACCAGGAGGCAGGCATCACTGAGGCCATCTTGGAAGCTGGCTACCAATCTCCAACACATCTTCCACACAGAGAAGATGCTCAAGAAACAGTTGTAGAATGAAAGAAGGAAGGTAGGAATGATTTCAGCAGTAATCAGTTCTCATGGGGAGCTAATAGCTGTGACCACTGCCCCATCCCTGAAGGATCTGGACCACATTCAGCTTCCCTCACCCTCCCCCCCACCTCTGTCCCTGCGATGCTGTCTTATAATTCAACTCCACCTCTTCCTAGCCATGTGACCTCGGACAAGCTGCTAAACTCACGGGCCTGTTGTGGGGATGAAAAGAGATGAGGGTGTAAACATCATAGTGTCTGACTCACACAGCCCTCAAGAAATGTAGCCATCATGGGCCGTACTGTGTGTTACTAATACCAGAGGGAAAAACCAAAGTATCTCCCTGGCGTCAGGAGCAGTTTTAGAGCTGCGTGTGGCGTGTGTGTGTTTCTACATGTTGACTCCTCCAGGAGAAGTGGCTGAGAGGAGCTGTCCAGGGTCTCAGTGCCGAGGGCGGGTCATGTGGGCCAGAGATGGTCACGTGCTGGGGCCTTAGTCACCCAAACAAGCAGGACAGACTGTTGAGCACATGGGCCGCTGTCCATTTACAATAAGTAGCATGTGTTACCCCAGTGGTGCTTAACCTTTTTGCAGGAAGGGGAGAGGAGGGCAGGTGGTGTCACAAAACTTTTTGAAAGTTTCCATAAAAAATGCACATTGGTACATAAACACACAAAAATGTATGTAATAAACTCAGGCCATTCCCAGATGGACCACAGATTCAAAATGCTAGCACTGGACTGTGACCTTCTTGAAGGCAATGAGGAGCTTGTGTCTCTTGAACAAATGAATGCATGAATGAATAAAAAAAGAACAAAAGAGTCAACTGCCAAAAAGGCCAGAATCTTGGAATCTTTGCTGGTTAGCAGCACATCATCTCCCCTGGTATAATCACCTCTGGAAAACTGGCTGGCTTCATAAGACCTGGGTTCAAGTTTTGCCTTATCCACCCTACTGACTGTATGACCTTAGACTTGTCACCTAACCTCTCTCAGCCTCATTTTCCTCATCAGGAAAATAATGTGAATTACAGAGAGTGTTTTTTTTTTTGTTTTAAGGTTTTTTTTTGTGGCCACGCAGCGCGGCTTGTGGGATCTTAGTTCCCCAACCAGGGATCGAACCCGTGCCCCCTTCAGTGGAAACGTGAGTCCTAACCACTGGAGCACCAGGGAAGTCCCCAGAGTGTTTTGTAAGCTCCAAAGTCTACTGAAAACATGAGGGACTCTTATTTTTGGTGCACCTGGACCTAGGCAAAAGGAACCCAAAAAAATGTTCCTATCAACCTGCCCTCAAGGCCTCCAGCTCCCATCAGCACAGGCCTGCCTTAGGATAGGGAGATTCCTGGGTGGGGCAGCTTGCTCAGAGGAAGGTGTAAAGACATGCTGAGCTGCCAACCCCATCTATTTTAGCATATCCACAGTCAGATGGCCAGGTTGCAACACAACTGAGGCTGGGACAGCTTGCTTTGGTCTCATTCCAGGCCTAAGGCCACACCCTACAGCAGTAGATGAGGTAGAGACTCCTGCAATCCTTCAGGCAACAAGTATTTATTGTGCGGCTGGCTGCTCTAGATCAAGGCCTGTGCAGGTGCTGCGGATATCCTGGGAGCAAACACACTATGGCCCTATCCTCCTGGAGGTGACAGTCTGATGGGAGGGAGACATTAATCAATCACCCAGGACAAGTACAGGGTGCTGTGGAGATGTGGAATGGGAAGTCCTGACATCAAGGTGGGAGGAGGGGTTGTGGGCATAACAAATTTCCTTTTAGAAGTGACATACGAGCTGAGCCCTGAACTCAGTGAGAGGCCATGGATGGTGTGGGAAGAGGCTACAGCATGTGCAAAGGGCCTGTGGTAGCACATGTGAAAGTCTGAAATAAGGCTGGTATGTTTAGGGCACACAATACGAGGAGGAGAGGGATGCAAGAAGTAACCATGGACACGAGGCAGGCAGAGACTAAATCGCCCTGTTCTCTCTAACGTGACATTTGCAAAAATGAAGAGACTAGAGTGGCAGATTTCAAGCCTCTGAAAGCTGTTTCACAGAAGGAGGGTGCTTAGAAGCCAAATGAGATGAACTACCCCAGCAAGTGAGATCTGAGTCAAACAGCACAGACTTCTTGGCCCAGAGGAGACCCTAGGGGATTACTTTGTCTACTTCATCTGTAGTGGGGGTCTGCCAGGTAGCAGAAAGGGTGTTTGCTCATTCATTTCTCTATCCTGTTCCCCCTGCCACATTACTCCCCAATCTTGTTGTTTAGTGGCGGAGGACAGCAGACAGCTCAGTCAGGGTGAGCCCGTTGTATGGAGAAGGGGCCGGGGCTGGGGAAGGCAGGGAGGGAAATGCTACCCGAAAAGCTGGGTTTGCCTCTTGGTGGTGTCCAGCCAAAAGACACAACCAAACCAAAGAGTGGGAGAAGGAAGGATTAATTACCTGCAACAAGTAAGGAAAACACAAGGGATCTTCCCCAAAGCAGCAAAATTGAAGTTTTAAGCTAAGGGTACATGCATACTCTTGAAGGGAATTGGGCAGTGTACGCATATTCATGAAGTGGCTTGAGCAGAGGAGATTCAGCATAGAATTGGGGCAAAGGTGGACAGAGTTCAAGCTTTAGTTGATTGAAGTCAGAAAAGGTCAGCATCATCACTCCTTTTGTTCCGATCAGTCTGGGGTCTCAGCTGTAGTTCCCATCCTCCACCTGGGTGGGGGCCTTAATTCCTGCAGAATTCAAAGATATGCATCGGATTGTTATGTATATCCCTTGAGGGTTAGTGTTAGGGTTAGGGTTAGGAACTAGGACTCTGTTTAATCGCTGAGCTATTGTTTCTTGATTGCCGTTCCTTTGTTCCTGCCCGTAAAATAATTAATAACTGAGACCTGTTTAAGGGCATACTTTGTAGCCAGGCTTAGATCACAAAATGGCTTAGGTCAAAAATGGCCTCACTTATGTCAAGAAAGCCAGGCCTGGTTCTCTCTCTCCGGGGACCCCCTACGCTATCTGCTTACAGAAAGATGCAGGGGTGGAGAGGTGTTTGGGGTGTTTCCAGGCTGCTCAGGGAAGGTGGAAAAGAGAGGGAAGGGGACAGCCAGCAGCAGCCAAGAAGGAGAATGGTCAGGGTGGGGCATCTCTAGGGGACCCTACCCCTGGATTATGAGTCTCTTCTTTTTCCTGGAGGCACCTCAGGTCCCAGCTGCCTTACCTGCTGAAGGACAAGACAGAAGGGCCCTGATGGTCACAGGTATAACAGAGCTGCCAGTTCTCTGAAACTCCCCCCCACCCCCCACCAACCAGGGATCGAACCCGTGCCCCCTTCAGTGGAAGTATGGAGTCGTAACCACTGGACTGCCAGGGAATTCCCTCTGACACTCTTTTGGGAAGAACTATTTGCTTGTCCCGGTCTTCTCTCTAAATTATAACTCCTGGATGGCAGGGTCTATGTCTTGCTCAATGTCATATCTCCCAGTGCCTGATGCAGATAATATCTGTTGAATGAATGAAAGGACAAACCCATAAATACTGTATAGTAGTGGTGATTTAGAGAGCAGGAGACTGGCGCTCACAGCTACTGATGCAACCCAGCTCTGAAGATCTGAGCCTTGATCTATGTTATTGCCAGATTCTTCCAAGGATGGGGGTGGGGGTGGGGCAGCCTATTCCAATCTATAGGAAGGCAACTCAAAACTCAGAAACTTTTAAGGCAGGCCATGTGATGATTAAGAATAGAGCTCTGCGGCTGACTGCCTGGGTTCAAGTCCTGTTTCTGCCTCTTCCTAGCTCTGTGACCTTGGACAAATTACATACCACTCTCTTTGCCTCATTTTTCTCATCTGTAAAATGGGGGAACTAGTAGATCATAGGCTTGATGTGAGAATGAAGAAAGCTGAGGCTTTTGGAACACTGCTTGGCATACATTAAGTGCTCCATCAATGTCAGTAATTGTTGTCTAGGAAGGAGATGAGATACCTGGAAAGGGATTTATCCAGCCCTTATCCCTAAGCCCCAGCACAATGCCTTAGACCCAGAGCACCTAAGACAGATCTTGCAGAACTGCCTGAGCGGGATCACTCTCAGTGGTCTCTTCCACTAAGCCCACCTGCATCAGTTACCAGATCCCCAAGGGAACCTCTGCCTTCTGCAGACAGAGAAGTGCTGAACTGAACATTGGGACTGACCACCACTTGCTACACAGCGTCTTTGGGCAAGGTGCTTTCTTAATGTCCCCAAGCTTCTGCTTTCTTATTTGTAAAATGGAAATACTAAAACCCATCTGCCAGGGTTGATGTGGGGATTATGTTCTTGGCACCCAATCGGTGCCCGGTGCCCGGTGCCCGAATGCAATTGTCCCGGCAGCGATCTGCTCTTCCCTCTGGCCCGTGCCCCTCTCACCACCAGGCAGATTGGAGAGTCAGAGGCCACATTCCTGGCCTCCCGGCCTCCCAGGCCTTACAACCAAAACCTCGGGGGCACGAGTTACATCCTCTTTGTGAAGACCAGCTGGAGAGCTCTATTCCTGGCCGCCTGAGTCAGGGTTCACCAGGGACTCCTGTCCCTGTCACCTCAGATGACTCCCATCCCCACAAGCTCTCTGCCAGATGGACTGAGCTGAGTTCTAAGGTGAACCCCATGGGAGGGGAGGAAGTTCTGCAGCCAGAGCACTGGGCAGAGGCCTCAACCTGCTGGGGGCGGGGATGGGGTGTGGTAGCAGGTGGGAATTCCCATTCCTTCTGTCCCCATCTTTAGACACATGGCTGATCATCCAACTTGCTTACTCATTGGCACAATGAGAGGGGAAAGTTTAAAGAGAGATAGGGTGTGTCCTGAAAATTTTAGTGCAGGGAGAATTAGGAGTTTCTACATTTATTCCATAAAGGCGCTTTGCATGAAGCCCCTGTTGAACTTTGGTATTCCTGTGGCTGGAAGGCGAAATCAGGCAGTGAGAACTCACTATAGAGGGCTACAGGAAGTTCTCTGCCCACCTCTCCTTCAGCCCCAGGGGTGAATCTGGAAACAAGGTTAAAAGGGCTAATTGCATCAAAGGGATTAGAATCTAGTGCCTCCTGAGAGCATGTGACCCTGGACAAGTCATTTGATCTCAATTTCCCTGTTGTAAACGGGAATAAATCCGAAGTGACTGTTGGTGTGAAGATTTAACAGGGAACGCAAGTGGAGCACTAATGTTGAGGAGACTAATGTTGAGGTGAACACAGCAGGGGACTTATTTCATCCAACAACAAATATCTAAGGCCTACTATGTGCCAGGGTCTATATACTAGGGACTAAGGGGACACTAATAAATAAGACAAGCGTGGTCTCCGCCCTCATGTTGCCTACAGGAGAAGCAGCGAGGCAGACACTGAATGAGAGGGTGTGGCGTGATGATTAAGGCAGCCAGGTTGGAAGCCCAGCTCTACCATTCACCAGCTGAGTGACCCTGGTCTAGCTCAACTCTTTGTGCCTTGATTTCCCAACAGTAAAACGAGCCATGCACCCACTTCATAGGGTGGTGAGGATTTCATGAACTGACATATGGAAAAATATTTATGTTACCTGAAAACTAGGTTCGCCTCTTGGTGGGTGTTGAGCCAAAAGACACAACCAAACCAAAGACCAGGAGAAGGAAGAATTTATTATTTAAAGCACACTTTCACTGCTGTGGCCCGGCTTCAACCCCTGGTCAGGGAACTAAGATCCTGCAAGCCAGGCAGCACAGCCAAAAAAAAAAAAAAAAAAGTCAATAAGGAGAACACCAGGCATCTTTCCCAAAGGAGATTCAGCATAGAACTGGGGCAAAGGTCAACAAAGTTCAAGCTTTACTTGATTAAAGTCAGGAGGGTCAACATCTTCATTCCATCCTCCACCTGGGCAGGGGCCTTAGTTCCTACAGAACTCAAAGATATGTATCAGATTGTTATGCAGATCCCTTGAGGAGGAACTAGGACTCTGTTTTATCGCTGAGCTATTGTTTCTTGACTGCTTTTCCTTTTTTCCTGCATTCCCTCACTTTCCTTAGACTCATGAATTACTGAGACCTGTTAACGATAAGCACCGTGGCCAGGATCAGATCACAAAATGGCTTAGGTCAAAAATGGCCTCTCGGGGGCTTCCCTGGTGGCGCAGTGGTTGAGAATCTGCCCGCTAATGCAGGGAACACGGGTTCGAGCCCTGGTCCGGGAGGATCCCACATGCCGCGGAGCAACTGGGCCCGTGAGCCACAGCTACTGAGCCTGCGCGTCTGGAGCCTGTGCCCCGCAACGGGAGGGGCCGCGACAGTGAGAGGCCCGCGCACCGCGATGAAGAGCGGTCCCCGCACCGCGATGAAGAGTGGCCCCCGCTTGCCGCAACTAGAGAAAGCCCTCGCACGAACCGAAGACCCAACACAGCCAAAAATAAATAATAAATAAAGTCGCTAAATTTTTTTTATTTAAAAAAAAAAAAAAAAAAAATGGCCTCTCGGGCTTCCCTGGTGGTGCAGTGGTTGAGAATCTGCCTGCCAATGCAGGGCACACGGGTTCGAGCCCTGGTCTGGGAGGATCCCACATGCTGCGGAGCAACTAAGCCCGTGAGCCACAACTACTGAGCCTGCGCGTCTGGAGCCTGTGCTCCGCAACGGGAGAGGCCGCGACAGTGAGAGGCCCGCGCACCGCGATGAGGAGTGGCCCCCGCTCTCCACAGCTGGAGAAAGCCCTCGCACAGAAACGAAGACCCAACACAGCCAAAAATAAATATAAATAAATAAATAAATAAATAAAATTTTAAAAAAAGAACCTGGTGCTTAATCACTGTATAAGATTGCCTTTAAAAAAAAAAAAAAAAAAAAGGCCTCTCTCATGTCAAGAAAGCCATGCCTGATCTCTTTCTCCAGGGACCCCGTACCCTATCTGCTTACATTTACAGCACCTACTATGCGCTCTGTTAGCACACACGTGATCAGTATAATAAAAGGAGCTGCAGGATGTATAACAGGGCAAGAGTTGATGTCCAGGCTGAACTTGCTCAGCAAATGGGGTGGGCGTGGTCCTGAGGAGGAAAGGGCCCCCTGCAGGGGAGCAGCAGGAAAGGGTGAGGCGTGAAGACAGGGGTGTGAGATGAAGTGGAGCAGCAAACCAGTTGAAGGAGCTGGGGCACTGGGAGTTACTGGCAAGGGTTTTAAGGGTCAGGTTTGCAGATTTAAAGCCTTGCTTCCCCTTTGTATATATGGAAACATGGCACACATTTGTCCTACTCATCAATGTACCCCTAGCCCCTGGCACAGAGATTAGGGTACTCCCTGGCTGACCCTCGCTCCCTCTCTGGTTTCCAGCCCCACTGGCCTCCAGATCACTCAGGGCCTTTGCATTTGCGCCCTCTCTTCTCCTGGGAGTGGAGCCAGGGAGACCAGGGAGGACTGAAGTTAGACCCAGGCCTGGGGCTGCCCACCTTCTCCCCACTCACACAGCCCCTTTGTGACCTCCATGAGTTAGGTGTGCCTGGGTTTGAACTCAATTTCTCCTGCTGTCAACATTCAGCCATAAGTGCTGCGATCTAGTACGATACCCGGTTCATAGTATGTTCTCAGTAAATAAGTTTCTTTCCTCTCTAAACATAATCTTCTCTCCTCCTCACCACCAGGGTGGGAGGGCATAAGGGTGGGGCGGGTGTGGCTAGGAAAGGACTCACGGAGCGAGGAGAAAGTGGGTTTTTTATTTACCACACTACTTGCAAAGGGGCAGAGAGTTTGGTCCCCAACTTAGTGTTTACAGGGTAGGGGAGTGGGAAAGTCGGCAACCCCCTGTGACCTGTAACGGGGGCAAGGGTCCCAAGAAGCGGGGCGCAGTGACTCCGCCTGGAGGGCAGAGGGCACCTAGCTATGCGCACGTGGTAGAGGAACTGCTTTTCCTCGGCGGGGTCAACCGATCCCTACTCTCGGGCTTAGGAGAGCAGAACGGAATAAGGGTTGGAGATGGGGGTGCATTTCTGCAAATCTCCGGGATCAGAGCTCTGGAGGCGGCGGTGGAGAAAGTCCACAGCCCGGGCACCTCCAGGTGTGTGCTCGGGACTTACGTAGAGGCCCGCAGCCGCTCTGAGGGTGCCCCCCACCCACGCCCTTCTGAAGGGACGCGCTCCACCTCCACCCTCCTACCCTTCCCCGCAGCTCCCAATCCCACCTTCGCTCGCGCTCCGGGAGCCTCCGGAGCAGCCGGGAGGCGTGGCCTGCCGGAGGCCCGCCCCCTTAATGTTCTCCGGCACCACTGTGATTGGACAGCCGCTTGTGACGTGCGGGGACTGCGGTGGGCCCGGGTGCTGCGGCAGCCGCAGCGCCAACCGCGGCTCGGGCTCCGGCTCAGGCTCCCGGGTATTTAAAGGGGACGCGGCGGCGGCCCGGCGGGGGGATGGGGGACAAGTGGAGAGAGCGGCCCAGATGCACATCATCCACGGCCCCTCGGGAGTGGAGGGACTCGTGAGAGCCAGAACCCAGAAATCCGGGGGCGGATAAGACACCGCGTCCCCTCCAATTCCCGTAAGCACCCCTTGCTCCATCCTGCGCCCAAATACCTCAGCTAGCCCCTCTCCCCACTCTTTACACTCCAAACTCAGCCGGGACAGACCTCCGCAGCCACCGCTCCCCACGTGAGTCCTGGGTTTCCCGAAGTGGGGAGGGCCGGGGTCCCAGTGTGGGGTGGCGGCTGCGCTGAGTCTGAGAGCGCTCTTTCACGCGCGTGTCATTGGGGGAGTCTCCGGGGCGGAGGAATGAGTCCCCTTTTTCCTACCTCAGGAATGGGCTGTCCGCGTATCGGTCCGTCCCCGACTAGGACAAGGCTTAGGAATCCGTGCTCCCTTGCTCCCTGCCACCCACGAGTCCCCTCGACTCCCGAGCTGCCCGCCCGCCGCCCCTCACTGGAGCGAAGCACCCGCCAGCTGGGGGTGTGCCAGAGTGCCTGCTTTCCAGCCACCTCTAAAAATATCTCTCCCCCCAATTCCACCGGCAGCTGCCACCTCCTTGCCTATTGAGGATCCCCTCCTAGCTTGTCCACCCAGGCAGGGCGAGACCAGAGGTGACTCCTGGTCTCAGCTTCCTCACTGGCACGAGAGCTCCAGGACTTTAACCCAGCTAGTCAGGACTGCAAGCTCACAACCCAGGGGGGCAATAGGGAAAGTTCTGGCTGCAGTTTTCCCAAGAAGCAGTAGAGACCCCTGAGTTCTAATCTTGATTCTGATGCTGTGTGACCCAGGATGTTATCTTGACCTCTCTGGGCCTTTCCCATTCACTGCTGGTGGTGGTGAGCAAGGAATAGACCATGACAAAGTTGGGAGTGCTGTCTGAGGGAGGGAGAGAATTCCAGCCTAGTGGTGGAATCTGATTTCTAGTGGTTGATACTAAGAGGACGCGTTACTATAGTATCTCTGGGGTCCTTGCCCCCACCACATCCTTATCCTGCACGTTTCTCGTAGAAAACCGTTAAAACTGCTAAAACTCCATCCATCCATTAAGAGGGGCATTTCAAACTTAGGGCCTATGCTTGTTTCCCTCCCCCATCCCCAAATGTCCTCCCACCCTATTCCCATAGATGCAATGTAGCTGCACTTGTGTAAAAAGGTGCACGGGGTGGGGGGGGGGAAGGGGAGGGGAGAGAAGCACTGCTTTTAGGTAGGACTAGAACGTGGATTCCCTGCCAGCCTGATGAAACCCTTCTCTCTCTACTCTAGCCCGCAGGAGAAGCTCAGAGGTCCTGTCCCCCTTTCCTCTGAGGGACTCTTTTTGGTGACCACAAAAGGATTTGATCACGCAGGACAAAGCTAGCAGAGGTGAGTACCTTTTTGAATGTCACAGGAGCCAGATCCAAGCAGGGCCTGGGGTCCCTCTGACTACTCTGGGGTAGGGATGGGTATCACAGCATGGCCTTCTCAGTTTCGAGGGGAGAAACCCAGGATGCCTGGCTTTCTGCTCTGGGGACTAAAACAAGGGCAACTCACCAAATAAATGTTTAACTGATTTCCCTAAATACTAGTATTAGATGAAAAAAATGTAACTATTTCTTTTGCTATGAGAAGTTTTGAACGTGATTAAAAACCAGTAGACTATTCCACCAAATTTAAAAAAGGAAAGAAAAGAAAAAGAACCAAGGGCAATGAAAGTTGGCTTCTGGGTGGCTCCTGGAGACCCTTTTTTATCTTTGTATCTGCCCGGCACATGTCTGTCCATGTTTGCTTTTACAAGGGGAGTGGCATCCCTTGACCTTTTCTCTTTGGATTTGCCTGGCCCCTGGGGGACATGTGATATCAGGCAGGATTCTGGAAGGCTGAAACTCCCTCTAGATGGGGACTGGGGACAGCCCTCCCACCTCTAACCCCCCAAACGTGCCCTTCCTTCACCTCACATGCCTCCCTCCCCTTCTCTCCCATCTTCTTGAACTGTGTCTCTTCTCCCAACCCCCTCCCTCTTTTTGCCCACTGCCCCATTCAGCTTTGGCCACCACTCTCAATTCCTAGATTACAAGTTCTTACGGAAAAGGCTGAAACCCACATCCCATCCCTAGCGAAAGGGTTTAACGCATGCGTGGTCAGGGAGTGGGGAGGGATGGGGTACCTCAAGATGGAGAGCGAGAGAGCCCCTCCCTCCTGGGATATCCCAGTCTCTGTCTTGAGGGCTACAGCTTCTCCTTGCTGTCCTGGGATGGTCTGGGGAGAGTCAACTTGACAAAGTCAGAGGGGTACCCAGTGTCACCCACTCTCACCACCAGAGGGCAGCAGCCAGCCAGACCTTTGCTCCTTTGCTCCTTAGCCTGTCTAGTCTCCTGGCTCACAGTAGCTTTCCAGACCTGTCCCAGCTGCATCTAGTCTCTCATTTAACCCCAGGATGGAGGGGAGGCACTGGGAGTTGTGGGTTTGTAGCTGCGCTGGTGAAGCCCCCACGAAGCCAAACCCTGTCCCCAAAGTTACATAGCAAAGTCCGGCAGAAATTTCAACCCGACTCCTGCTGACTGCCGGCCTCTAGAAGCACCAGGGAGGAAGACAGTCCCAGATCACCTGTGGTGCCCAGGGGTCCCGGCCCTCCAGCTGTGGTGCAGTGAGCCTGGTCATCTGCCCCTTCCCCTTTGAGGGCAGAGGGCAGGCAAGGCTGTGGCCAGGTGTTCATGAACCAGGCTCTGTGCCACGGAACCATCATAGCCTTGGGCAAGTTATTAAATCTCTGAGCCCTTCTCATCTGCTGAATTCATGGGATTGTGATGAGCAGGGAGAGAATATGAGTGAAGATGATTTGTAAACTATGATGTACCATACACAAGAATGGGGCAATGACCACACAGAGAAAAAAGCACTGGTCTCAGACTCTGAGATCTGGTTTTGAGATCTCTCTCTGCCACATACAGTGGGTGATGTCTGCACAAGTCGGTTAACCTTTCTAGGTCTCCAATAATATCATCTGTAACCTTTCCAGCATCGTGGGGGATTGTCAAGAGGGTGCCTAGCAAGGGCTTTGTGGTCCTTAGCCTATCTGAGGGGCTGTTTTTACTGAGTGGTTCCTGGGGCTCAGGAGAGGGGTTAGGACAAGGAAACAAAGCCACCTGACTGGGCACCCTCAAACGGAACTTGTATGGTTGTCAGGAGCTCTGGACGACAGCTGGAGGCCAACAGTCCCTACAGGTGGTGCCCAGGGTGATGTACTGACAATGAGCGGGTGTTTTCCAGTTGCTGGCCTCCGATGCCTGTCTAGGGTAAGTGGGTCCCTCCAGGGGTCTCTTAGGATGAGGCCTCAGCTCCCATGTTCCCACCATGGGGAGGGAGGAGCCCTATCCAGCCCCTTTTAAGCCTGCCCTCACCTCTACTGCACCTCCACTAATCCCTGGAAGCTTCCATCCCAGGGGTGGGGCCCTGATGCTTTACATCCTCAACTCCAGGGATCGTGGGCCACTGAAACTCACAGACAGATGTTGGTGAGACCAGAGAGTGACTCTAGGGATGAAGTCAAAGGGACAATTCTCTTAGGGAGGCAGATAGCAGGTTCAAATCCCAGTTGGGAAATTAGGAGCTTGGCCTTCTGTTTACAGGATGTGCCAGGCCATAAACATCGCAGGAATATTGGAAAGGGAGGTAGGAAGAAACCAGAAAGAGGGGTGGTTCTGTCTCAACTAACTGGGGTGGGGGGTTGAGAGGCAGAAGAAAGCCAGCATGGTGGATATTCTGAAGCTGTACATAATCTGCTCGCTGCCCGTCTGTCACATAAAGCTGCTGGCAGGCAAAGAGGCAGGGACAGGCTACAGAGGGCTTCTGCTCTCCATTTGCTTGCCTTCGTGCCTCACACTTGCCCTGTTGCCTCCCATCCTCTCCCTTGTGTTTCCCACCCGCCGCCCCCCCCCCATCAACATGATTAACCCAAGGTCTTGACTTCCTGTCCCTTCTTCCCCGTGCCCCCTGGCATGACTTCCTCCTAGCCCTCTTCTTCCCCACTCCTGCCTCATCCCCCCCCACCCATGTCCCCACTACCTGCTCCCTCCTCTGCCTTTTCAGCCACTGCTGCTCTCTTTCCTCTCCCTTACCTGTCTCCCAGGTATGTCGTGGCCTGGTGTGGGAGGCTCTGACTTCCCCAAGCCCCACTGCTTCTCCTGCTGCCCGCTTGCTTCGGACTCTGGCAGAAACCCCACCTGCTGACAAGTTCCTCCCAGGGAATTGGCAAGTGACTAGTGATGAGCTGTCAGCACAGGGCCCTAAAACTCCCCAGAGAAGTTGTGTCCCATCCTTGGACCCCTGCCCAGTGCCACTGGCTGGAAGCAGATCACAGAGAGCCTGCCTGGATTTGGGATAGTCAATCCACCTACCTGGTTCTTCCAAGAGCTAAAATCCAATTCTCTGGCCAGTGCAGAAGCCCAGGCATCTAACTCTCCAGGCCTGGCACTGATTGCCCACATGCCTTGGGTGGTGCCAACAAGTCTTCCCTGGCTCCTCCGGTCCACCACAGTCCCACAAGCCCTCGGCTGTGCATGGCCACAAAGGGGAACGAGGAGGCTGCTGGAGTTGGATGAATGGGTGGTTTCCCTTGACTATGTTAGGGGAGAGGGAGTAGAGAGTCCCTCCCACCCTCCCTGTATCCAACGGACAGCTGGGGTCACTGGAAGTCTCCAGAATAGTCTAGTCCAGAAACCTCCCCAAAGGAGTGCCCCCTTGGAAGCTGCTCTTCCACTCTTTTAAGCTGACCCTCGTTAAGCCCCCATAGCCCCGGATGAGAGAAGAAGCAGGTGCCAAAGAAGCCCTTCTGGGTTCTCGAGGAGGATGGTCCCCTGAGGATAAACCCTAGCGCAGTTAACCGAGAGGTGCAAGGGGGTGGGCGGGGAAGGCTGGGGGTGGGGTCGGCGTTGCTTAACCAGTCTTGGGTCCTCCTCAGGTCTTGGATGTGCCAGCGCCTCTGGCCGTGGCCCGCTAACCAGCCTCTCCCCGGCCGGCTCCCGCCGCGCCCCCCCTCGCTTGCTCCCTCCTCCTGCTCCTCTCTCCCCTGCTCCCAGGACAGCGGGATGGCTGCGCAGGGCGCACCGCGCTTCCTCCTGACCTTCGACTTTGACGAGACTATCGTGGATGAAAACAGCGACGACTCCATCGTGCGCGCCGCGCCGGGCCAGCGGCTGCCTGAGAGCCTGCGTGCCACCTACCGCGAGGGCTTCTACAACGAGTACATGCAGCGCGTCTTCCAGTACCTGGGCGAGCAGGGCGTGCGGCCGCGGGACCTGCGCGCCATCTACGAGGCCATCCCCCTGTCGCCCGGCATGGGCGAGCTGCTGCAGTTTGTGGCCAAGCAGGGCGCCTGCTTTGAGGTTATTCTTATCTCAGACGCCAACACCTTTGGCGTGGAGAGTGCGCTGCGCGCCGCCGGCCACCACGGCCTGTTCCGCCGCATCTTCAGCAACCCGTCGGGGCCAGACGCTCGGGGGCTGCTGGCGCTGCGGCCCTTCCACGCGCACAGCTGCGCTCGCTGCCCCGCCAACATGTGCAAGCACAAGGTGCTCAGCGACTACCTGCGCGAGCGGGCCCACGACGGCGTGCACTTCGAGCGCCTTTTCTACGTGGGCGACGGCGCCAACGACTTCTGCCCCATGGGGGTGCTGGCAGAAGGCGACGTGGCCTTCCCGCGCCGCGGCTACCCCATGCACCGCCTTATCCAGGAGGCGCAGAAGGCCGAGCCCAGCTCCTTCCGCGCCAGGGTGGTGCCCTGGGAAACTGCCACCGAAGTGCGCCTCCATCTGCAACAGGTGCTGAAGACGTGCTGAGGACGTGGCCTGCAGGGGGCACCCGGGCGGGGAGGGGGTGAGGGGGTGGGGGTCGGGAAAGACAAACCTAGCTTTATTACCCCTTTTCCCTTTCGCTTTGGTATGACCCTCCGGGAATTTCCGGAATCCTAGGTTCGTCCATTTGGGGACTGGAGGAGGGAGTTCGGAGCTGTCCCCGTCTATGCAGTTAACCCAGCTCTGCTGCCTCCCCCAGTTCCACTGCAAGCAAATTCCGGAGTCTGCCCCACCCGGGTGGTGCGCATACCTGAGCAGGCAGCAGTGTTTCCGGAAACCTGGTCCTCCCAGCTGGGAGGAAGGCGTTCCCTGGCAGGGTAGAGAAGGAACATCTGCCGCTGCGTTGGGTTAACTGTTGCCTTGGGCTGCATGACCTCCCTCCCCCAGCCTTCTGTCAAGGGGACCCAGGTCCTGCACTCTCCACCACCCCCTCCCCCGCACCGGACTCCCCGCGGAGAGAGGTGGCGCTCTCTGCCGACGGTCCCAGGCCTAGATCTTGCTTTACCTACTGTGACCCTACACTGCTCTCCTTGCCTCCCTCCCCCCCACTCACCCTGTCAGCATCCCAACAGGAAAAAAAGCCAGAGGGCACAGACACCTCCTGGTGGTGGAATGAGGTAGCACACTGTCCGGGTCTCGGGTCTGGCCAGCCAGGGACCTCACAGACCCCGAAGATATCTCCTCGCACCCCAGCCTCGTCTATGCAGCAAGAAACCAGGGACTTAACCAAAGTTGCCCCGCCGACTGGGCCCTCTGAGTCCCCCTTCTCCCGTATGGAACAGAAAGCCATGATGTTTTAAAGCAGAGCCAGTGGAAACCCAAGGCCCTCCTCCCTCTTTTGGTGTTTCAGAGCTATAAAGGAGGTGAAGGGGCAGAGGTGGCTGAGATCTCTTGCGCCGCAGTCTGAGGGATGAGGGTGAGGTGATCTCTGCTCTCAGAGAGCCCCACTTAAGTGAGGGAGCTGGTCCCCACTCTTGGGAGGAGTGCCCAGCTTGGGGAACCAAGACTAAATACATAACAAAGCAAGCAACAGGCAAAAGAGCAGGGTGCAGCCCATCTTTGCAGAGGGGCACAGGGGTCTAGTGCAGAGGGCTCAATGAGCACCGAGGAGATGGGGGATACTGCTGCTTAGGGCAGGCAGAGGGGGCTCAATTAGCGGGAGCCTTACAAGTGGGTTGCCTTTCAGTCCCTCGGTTCCCCAGCCCTACAGGGCAATCATCAGGTCATCAGAGTTTTATTCAAAGTTGGCACTTGCAGCTGGAGACCCTGTCTTGCATGGTGTAAGGGTCCCCTGTGGACAAGGTCACCAAACTCCTTGGTTTCCAGTTCTTTCCTGTCTCCAGCAGGCCTCTGGAGAAGTAACAGACAGCTTACAGCCCAGGAGATGTGCAGGCCTGGTCCAGTCTCGACTGTGGAGCTGGCTTTGGTGTGGGACTCAAGAGGCTCACTCAAGGCGGTGCTTGGGTCAGCATCCCAGCGAGCCCAGACTGTCAGCAGCTGGGCTCCACATAGTTCCCAGGGAAGAATCCAGACCCCTCTGAGCAGACGCCCTCACACCAGCCATCGGAGTAGCGGCGGGTGATGCAGATAACGGTGCCCTCAGAGAAGGAGAGTTCGTTGTCCTTCTGGCGGATGTATGGGTACAGTGTCACCACTGCAGGGCGGGAGGAGAAGGTGCCATGAGATGTGCCTCTTGCCCTGCCACAGGGATGCTGGTGCCCGCATACTGGACTCTAGGGAGCAACGTGGGGAGTGGGGCAGGAGATGCCTTCTCCAAAGCCCCGGGACTCCTCCCCAGCTGAGATAATATTCAATATCAGACCGGCTGCTTCTCTTCTCTACGGGGGTGTGGGGAAAAACTGCCTCACCCCTTTGCAGCTGGAGGGGAGAATGGCTCTGGGCTAGAAGAGGGGGGAATCCTGACCCCAGGATCTGGTGCCTTTCAGTCCCAGGAGTCAAGTACCTTTCTCCAAGTATGCATCAGGGACCCAGCTGGGTTCTTCAGGCCCAAAGCCTGGTGGTGGCGGAGGTGGCAGCCCCAAATCATCTACATCCAAGGGTGGAGGAGGGGGCAGGTCCAGGGGCATGGGCAGCTCTGGGGCTGAGAGGGAAAGCAGAAAGGCTGCAAGTGTCACACAGGCAACCCCCTCCATGCCAAGAAACTTCAGTGCTGGAGAGCAGGGCCCCAGGATCTACCCATTTTTTGCAATCTGCTTTCAGCCCCCGTTCATCCTGGTCCTCCCACAATGCCTCTAGCAGGTAGTAGGTGCTCAGTAAATACAGTAGCATTGAACAGTTGTAGGTAGGGCTGTCAGACTCTGCCACTTGGCTGAGTGAGCCGAGGGACTTAGTTTAACCTCTCAGGCTCAGCTTCATCTATTAACTGGGAGTGTGAAGATCCTAGGAGGTTAAGTAAAAGTGAGAAAATGGATGAGAAGCTTTGACCCTGGGGTCTGGTATAAAGCAGGGGCTAAATTATGTTAGTTCACTCCCTCCACCGCCTTTCTTCCCGTTACTCCTGCCTTGGACAAAGTGATCACTGACATAGACCCAGTTGGATCCAACAAGGGTGAGGGTGGGGAGAAGTATTGGGAGGTGAGAACGACCCCAAAGTTGAGCTAGGAGGAGAGGGCAGAGCTCCTTACCCGGCGGGGGCAGGCACAGTTCCCCCAGCGGAGGGGGCGGCAGGAAACCGTCGGAGGCAGCAGGTGGAGGGGGTGGAGGTGGGAGTACTGCCTGCTCCTGGGTCGTGGAGACCCCACCGACACCTTCGGCGCTGCTGAAGACCAGAGAAAGCGGGCGCTCGGCTAGATTGGGGGCGGGGGGACACCTTCCTAACTCAGCACCCAACTGGCCCCGCCCCTTCCGTCATAAGCCCCGCCCCGTGACCCTGAGTACTCTTAACCCCCCACCCTTCACGACCACCCCCAACCTGGACCTGTGCGGCTCACCCGGCCGAGGCCAGGGAGGAGGCAGAGGAGGCGGCGGAGAGTTTGCCGTCCGGCACCACGGGGAGCTGCACAGGCTCGGGGATCCGGGGCGCTCTCCTGGGGGTGGGCAGAGAGAAGGGGTGTCGTCAAGACGAAGGCATCAGGCGAGCAGGCGGTCGGTGCGGGGGGGAGGTGGCAACTGGCGGAGGAGGAAGTTTGGCGCCCGGCTTGAAGGGGGCTGTGGGGGAGTAGGGTTTCTGGATGGGGCGGCGCAGGTGAGAATTGCGGGGGGGCCTCACTCACCCCAGGGTGGCGGAGCCGGGTGTGGCAGGCGCCTTGATGCTCTTTCGAGACAGGGTCCCGGTCCGCGACAGCTGTGTGCTCAGATCCTGCGGGAGGAGCAGGGGGCGGGGCTGACACCCGGGGGGACCTGCAATAGCCCCCTCATCCCAGAGAGGAAATGGGGGAGGGGCAGACGAGAACTGGGAGGGAGAGCGCGGACACAGCAAGTTCCCGGTTCCACTTCCCAGCCCATTCTCCCACCCCACCCCACCCACTCTTGCTCGTTGCCTGGATCCCAGGCCTCAAGTCTGCCTAGGCTCAGACAGGCACGGTCAGAAGGCCACTTCCTCTGCATGGCCTCAGCGGCTGAGCCCCACCCGCTCGCAAAGCATCCCAGCGCTCAGCTTGGTGGTCCCTAACTCTGAGAAACCCCAACTCCAGTGCGCGGCTGAGGAGGTAGAGGTTGACTTAGAAATGTCCCACCTGTCATTTTCGCAGGCCTGGGGAACTGGCTTTGGGGAGTTTGGGGCAGAGAGGAGCAGAACATTTAGAGTGTACCGGTGACAAGGTGCAAGCCCACATGCAAGAGAGCACCTCTGTTAGTGACAGGGTTTCCCCGAGAGTGGGTGCATGGGGAGTGATGTCCTCTGCTACCCTTCACAAGGGACTCAAGCTCAAGCATAAAGAATTTAAGTTGGACAGAAGGAAGAACTTGCTGGTGAGGAGGCCTGGTGACTGAAGGAGGGAGTGTGCTTTCTCTTTCTGGGGGGAGATGGCGTGTTAAGGATATCAAGGGGCCATTTAGATACAGGGGAATGTCCCATCTAATCTGGAATGTTGGAGTGTGGGGACAAGTAATCAACAAAATGGGATGGGGGATGTCCTCTCCCACCTCTCAGAAGGACATGGGCTGTGAAGAAAATGCCAGAGTCATTCACAGTGTCCTCCTTTGAGTGGCTGCGTCCCGGCCCCTTCCCACCCAACAGCAGCTCTGGGGTGACTGTTCAGTGCAGTGACCTCAAACCTCCAGACAGAGGAAGTTGCCGATCTCATGTGGCTGGGCCGCCATTCTCATGCGCACCCTGACATTCTCCCTCCCCCCTCTTCCCTTTCACACACACCCGCCACCCACAAGGATGAGGGGGGGTGTGCCCAGATGTCACTCGCAGCAGATCGTGTGATACAGGGTAAAGGTCAGTTATGAAGAGAAGGGTCATGAAGAATTTTTAAGGAGGAAGCGGGGGGAGGGGACTTCTCTAAGGAGGCCTTGTGGAGTAGGGGAGCCACTTAGGGTGATGGCTTCAGGGAGTGAGGACGGAAAGGGACTGCAGCTTGGGACAGGAACATGCTTGAGGAAGAAAACTGAAGGTCTAGAGAGAAGAGAGTCATGAGGCAGAAGAGGGTGGGGGGACTTCCCTGGTGGTCCAGTGGTTAAGACTCTGCACTTCCACTGCAAGGGGCACAGGTTCGATCCCTGGCCAGGGAACTAAGATCCCGCATGCTGCGTGGCACAGCCAAAAAATAAAAAAAGAGAAGAGGGTGGGTTGTGGAGAAAGAGGAGGAGCCCCTCTCTCTACCTTGACCCCATGACCGATGTCATCCAGGCAACCGAAGTTGAGGGGTCTCCTGTAGTATGGCGTGAGGGGAGGCAGGCTCTCAGGGGCGATGATTTTCTGGCTGGGGGGCAGCCGCTGGACGGTGGCTAAGGTGCCGATCTCCCTTCGGGCCACCTTCTCCATATGCATGTGCACCATCTGCAAGACAGGGTTGGAGATGACAGTGGGGCAGCCTCTGCACAGCGCCCTTCCCCTTAAGACTTTGGGGTGGGAGGAGGGACCATCGGAGACAGTGAAGTCCAGAGGAAGAGTGAGCTTTGTCCCCAAGGGCACACAGCATTTGGGGAAAGGGTTGCCAGTTGAGGATGGAGCCACTTTGGAGCAACTTCCTGGTGGAAGAGAACAAGGGTTATTATTAGCTGAGCAGGAACCGAGGAAGAGAAAACACAACATCCCTGGGGATGCTGGGAAGAGACTGGGTTGGCTTGGGAGCAGAGGGGGATAAAGTGGAGGTGGCTGAGAATTGTGGCTGGATCAGCTCTTCCTTTGGGGGGGACAATAATATAAGTGAATTAACTTCCTCTTGGAATGTACTGTGGAGAAACCTACAGCACTGAGAGGGTGGGAACTCCAATCTGCTGGGGTGAGAGGAAAAGACACACCCGCACTGAACATGTGAGTGATGCACAGGCCAGACCAATGTGTAGCTGGATCTGTGCGTGTGGTTTATGGGGCAATTCCTCGGCCAAGGATCCAGGAAGGAAGGAGGAGGGTGCATATGCTAGATGGGCGGGGGGTGCTGTGTGGTGGTGGCAGTGCTTCCAGGGCTGAGGATGACCTTGCCAAGCAATCACTCTGAGTCTGGGATATTTATAAAATCACCGCCTGTGTTTATATGGAAACAGGGTCCATTTGCCTCTTTCCTGTCCTATGCAGCCACTGTGATAGGGAGAGCCTGCTTTCTACCATGTAGGATAGAATTCAGAGAAAGATAAAATTCTGCCATCAGGGAGTTCCTGGTCCGATGGGGCAGCAAGGCCCACCCCTGAGACACAGCCACAAAGACAAGAAGGCTCGAAAAGTTTGGGGAGTGCCAGCCTTCTGTGACAGAGGTGGGCGTTTGGACATGGAGGGAGGCAAGAAAGAGCTTTTGCTGCAGAAGATGTCCAGGTGGGGCTGAAGAGTTGGGGTCTGAGGCGAGCAGCATTCCCACAGCCCTTACCTGGCCCAACGTGCTCACACGGGCTTCCACCTGCCGCAGGGCAGACGCCTGAAGGTCCAACATACGCAGAGTGTGTCCAGCCAGGTTGCCCACCTGGTAGGCCACGCTGGCCAGGGCCTGGGTGGTGAAGGCCATGGTCTCCTCCAGCGCCTTCCGTTTGTCTGTGGCCTGAAATACACACAGCCCTGGCCTGAGGCCAGCATGTTCCACTGGGACCGTGGCTGGGTGGGCTGGGATGGGATAGGGTGTAGGGAAGGTGGGGGCTGAGTTGGGAGAAAGTGGCAACCCTCAGATGTTTGAGGAGGTTTCTGTAAGAATGATGTAGTAAGGGCTTCCCTGGTGGCGCAGTGGTTAAGAATCCGCCTGCCAATGCAGGGGACACGGGTTCGAGCCCTGGTCCGGGAGGATCCCACATGCCACGGAGCAACTAGGCCCGTGCGCCACAGCTGCTGAGCCTGCGCTCTGGAGCCCGCGTGCCACAACTGCTGAGGCCTGCATGCCTAGAACCCATGCTCTGCAACAAGAGAAGCCACCGCAATGAGAAGCCCGCACACCGCTACGAAGCCCGTGCACAGCAACGAAGACCTGACACAGCCAATAAATAAGTAAAATAAATTTAATAAAAAAAAAAAAAAAGAATGACGTAGTAAGAAGGACTCAGGGGACATCAGGAAAGTGAATCTGCAGCCTTGAGGACTGGGTGCAAGGGAAGGAAAAGGCACCCTTCTCAAATAGTCACACAGGATTGGCCCCACCATCCTCCTGAAGAGATTTTGGGTGGGGGATGGGGTAAAGGGTGAATGGTAGAAAGGAAAGAGGAAGTCAATACTGGCTGGAAGAGATATTCTCAGACTTGAAAACCAAACAACCAACCTCAGGCCCCCATCCCAGACCTTCTAACCAGAATCTCCTGGGCGTAAGGCCAATGAATCTGTACCTCTAAAAGTTCCTCAGGTGACTCCTGTGCTCCTGGTTTATCTCCAGTCTTCAAGTTGGTGTTTGGGAAGCAATAATCTGATCCATTTTATAGATAAGGAACTGGGGCCCAGGAAGAGTGACTTCAATCATTCATTCCCTCCAACAGCTTCCCAACACACTGAGAATAAAGCAACTTCTAACCGTGGCCTATGTAGGGCCTCACAAGGCTGGCTCCTGCTTTCTTCCTCACCCTCATTGCCTTCCGCTCTCCCTCACTCACGCCCCTCCAGCCACATTGGCCATTGGGTCTCTCTTCCTGATCAAGCTAAGATTGTTTCTACCTCAGGACTTTTTCTTTTTGTCTGCGTTGGATCTTTGTTGCTGTGTGCGGGCTTTCTCTATTTGCAGCGAGCAGGGGCTACTCTTCATTGCGGTGCACGGGCTTCTCATTGCGGTGGCTTCTCTTGTTGCGGAGCACGGGCTCTAGGTGTGCAGGCTTCAGTAGTTGTAGCACGCGGCCTCAGTAGTCATGGTACGTGGGCTCTAGAGCACAGGTTCAGTAGTTGTGGCGCACGGGCTTAGCTGCTCCGTGGCATATGGGATCCTCCCGGATCAGGGATCAATCCTATCTCCCCTGCATTGGCAGGCGGGCTCTTAACCATTGTGCCACCAAGGAAGTTCCTCTACCTCAGGACTTTGCACTTGCTGTATTTCTTTCTAGAATCCTTATTAAATCTCAGCGCTTCAGAGACACCTTCTCTCACCGCCCTAAGATCTCCTCCAGCCCACTTCTGTATTGACTCACTATCAGATTTACTCTGTTCTCTTTTCTTCATAGCACTTAGCACTATCAGAAATTATTTATCTATCCACTTTATTATCTATACACACACACACACACACACACACACACATACACAAATGTAAGCATTGTGAGGGCAGGGAGCGCATCTGTTATATTCTGTATCCTATCCTGGAATAGTGCCCAACACACAGGCGATACTTAATGAATATGTGTCTGTGAGTTACTCAGCGGATGGAATGCAAACCCAGACACTTGCTGGGCATCTTCCTGCTGCGTGCCAGGCACTGTGCCAGGTGCTGGCCAGGGCCACGCTTCCAGTCAGTGGTGGTGGGGTGGGCAGGGAGTGGCTGAAGACAGAAGAGGGGTTTTTTTCCGTCCCAGATCGGACTGTGCGGGCTGGGACAAAGCTTCTCCAGTCATTTGGTTCCCCAGACAGCTTCCTCATCTCAGGTCAGGGACATGGAGGGCAGGGGGCCAATCCATGGCAAGTCTGGGGAGAGACCAGCGGAGTGACCAGCAAGGCTGCACACTGGGGTCTCCTTGCTAAGGGCTCTCAGGTACTCCTCAGGGCCTGCAGTGGAGAACAGACCTAGAACCTGTCCGAGCAGGGTGCTGAGAGAGACCTGGGAGCCAAGCCAGGCTCGAGCCAAAGGGCAGGCCCAGAACCTTCTGGACAGCACACACACACACACACACACACCCCGCCCCACACACCCCCTCCACGCTTTTCCCCTCAGGTGCTCCTCCCTGCCTTTCTGTTCCAACTGAGGGTAAGAGCTGCTCGTTTGCATCCAATTTACATCTCGTCAACATATGTAACCAAGTGCCTTGAAAAGGCAAAGAAATCAAACCAGAAAGCATAGCAGGTCTTATTCTAGTTCAAGCCCTTCCTTTAGTAGGCAAGGAAATGAACAAAGGCCCAGAATGGAGCAGTGACTACTTCTCTGGTCTTAGCTGGCCTCTCCCGTACTGTCCCCTCCCTGGACTGGCATATGGAATTCATCACTGGATTTTTCCTGTCAGTCCAAACAGGAAAAATGTCTGCTTGGGCCCAGCTCTGGGAGGCTAGAGCCTGGATGCCTACTGACCCCTGGCTTTGCTCTTAATCGAAAGTGAGGTCTGGAGGGACAAAGGTCTGGGATCCATCTTCATGGCTGACTGCTTATTCATCATGCAAATCATCCTGTCTACAAATTCAATGGACCCTGACAGAGAACTCTGCAGTTCACCCCAGCCTGCCCTCCCCCATTCCCCATGAGTTTCCTGACACCTGGTTGGGGTGGAGGGAGGGGTGAGGGAGGGAGGGAGGTCGTGGGAACCAGGCTTTGTTTAAGACCAGTTCTGAGAAGTCATCCAAACACTTCCTAAGCATTTGCTCCCCCAGACAAAGATCGTCAGAGAAGTCTGGAAAGGTAACTGGTTGTGTGGTCTAGTAGCTAGTGTTCTGCATGAAGGAAGCATAAATCTACAGATTCTGACCTGGGTCAGGGCTTCCGATGCCCTGAGTGTTTTTGCAAGGGCTGCTTCACCTCACTAGAATTGACTTTTAATATCTATATGTGTCTTCCATCCTTCTGATGAAAGATGATGATGATGGTGATAATGATAACAGCTGCCATTTATCCTGCACTTCTTAAGGAGGAGGCGCTGGGCTAAATGCTTTAATACATTATTACATTTAACCCATATGACCACTGTGAAGGAAGATATAAGAATCAGAGGGGAAACTTGTCCCAGGTCCAGGAGTTGGAAATTGGACTCAGCTCTTTGCGACCTCAAATTTTGTGTGCACACTGTGTGCTAACGAGAACCCATCTGGAAGTGCTCTGAGATGCGCAGAAGTTACTGAAGGAATGGGAAGGCCAGCCTCCATCCTAGTCCATAGAAGGAGCATGCCTTCCAGTGCTTGGAGAATAGAGCTGGTTTACAAGCCGCATTCCAGCTCATCTGCAGTAGCTACAATCAGTCACTCAATATCTACACGCGGGGTAGCATTTTCAACTAGAGGTTTGGGGGTGCTGCTCTGGAGTCAGAGTTGCCGGTTCGAATCCAGGTTCTACCACTAGCTTGGAGACCTTGGGAAAGTGAGTTAACTTCTCCGAAGCTCAGCCTCCTGGTTGTGAAGTGGGAGTGGTCCTCACCTCACAGACTGGGGTGAGGACTGAAGGAGGCGATGAGGGCAGTTCGGGTGCAGAGCAAAGCGCCTTAACTGTTGCTATCATTGACTCTCTTTAATCTGTCATTTTCCCATAAGCACTTGCTCCTTTTATTATTATTTTTTTCCACACTCCTACTGAGCCGGGAGGTCCCAGTGCAAATAACTGTCTTAAAATCATACAGCATGTCAGGGAGGGGAAGGCAGGGAGGAAAGGGCTCATCTTCAGAAGTCAGGAGTCCTGGGCTGATGCCCGCTCTACCATTGCCAAGCTGTATGACTTGGACAAGTCACTTCACCTCCCTGAACTGTTTGTTTCTTCATCTATGAAATTGGAATAATGATACTGTCTCGCAAGGCGAGTTATGAGGGTTAATGAAATAACAGAAGTGCTCGATCGTTGTTAAGTTTCGCGTGCTCCAGACTTGCGGTCCTGGGACAACCCCACAATTTAGAAAACTATTCTAAAATGCCACTATCCTTATCTTTTGCCGGTAGCCTGTTCCCGGCAGTCGTATTGTCCATCTCCCTGCCTCTGAGTCAGACCCCATCTCTTTAACCTAGCGTAGTCTGACATCTCTCGGCTCTCCCTCAGATATCAGGAACAGAACTTTCCCTCGTCCATCTCAAGTTCATGACAACGGGAAGAAGTTCTTCTGAAGTCTCACCTAGAGCCAGCTTGAACATGGAATGATGGCACCAACAGGTGTGTGAGGACGTCTTTTGGGCCTCTGGATCTGAGTGAAAGGCTAGGAGGGAGATGAGCCTAGGATGAGGCCTGTAGCAGGACAGGGTAGCACTGCCTGCCGGCCATCTCTGAGGCTCTGGGAGAGAGAAGGGGCACAGTGGGGGCTTGGGGAGCATGAGTCAGCGTTAGAGTTTGCGGGACTGGGATGAAGCCGACCTGGAGTGGGAGGCTAGATCAGCCAAGGCCCAGGCCGAGCACCTGTCAGGATGGGGTCCGGGCCCCTGGAGGGGCTGGGCCGCCGGGGCCGCGCCTGCTCTGCTTACCTGCACGTAGTTGTCCTCGCAGTAGTCTGCGACTCGCAGCAGGGAGCTGTAGTTGCCCTGCAGGGCCTCCCGGCCCGTGGGGATCTCAAACTCCTGCAGCTGCTGCAGCTCCGCCATGGCCCCCCGCCTCTGCCTGGCTCCCCGGGGAGCCCGCTGGTTTTGCGCCTCACCCTGCCCTTGATTGGTCGCTCCGCCTTCCCTCCCTCTCACTGCTTTTGGTTTCCTCTGCTTGAGAGACCCAAACCCACTTGCAAAGGGCAGACATGCTCATTCCGGCACAAGAGGAAGTTAGTCCCCGCTCCCTGGGCCTGTGCTTCTCTGTCCCCTGCCCAGGCGAAGGGGGAAGCTGGGGGCCCCTTGCGGGGGCCCAGCCCCCCAATCCCTCCCAGCAGAGGAAGCCAAGGTCGGGGCGGCTGTGATTGCTCCCTGGGCCTGGAGAGGAAACTGCAACGGGGGCTGGGATGGGAGACAGGAGGAAGGGGGCTGGCCTGCTCTGGGGGTGGAGATGGATTTTCCACTCATGGAAGGGGAGGAAAGGGCAGAGGGTGGGGGCTTCCTTGGGAAGCTCGGGGATGAGTCACCAAGAGACAGGGGACTGGAGAGTGGAGAGGATATGGAGACCGGTTGTGCTCGGGGCCACAGGGCGGTGGTGCCGCAACAATGGAAAACAGTCGAAGCAGCAGCCGGGGAAACCAGGCTGGACACTGGGAAGATACAGCCAGAGGTCCCCTGAGAATCATCATCAAGTCTCTGAAGGGTCACCTGCAATGAAGATCTGGTGTACATACATGCTCTGTGCCTGATAGCGGCAGGACAAGATGAAACTGACCAAGCGTAGAATCAGGGACTCAGATGGGACAACAGGAAGGACTTGGCTTTGAGAAGCACTAGGTTTAAATTCCAGATGAACAGGTCAGTCTTAGGAGGCAGCGGTGGCCGGAGCCCTGAGCCCGCCTCAGGAGGTCTGTGCTCCATCTCCTGCATTCACAGGAGACTCAGACTGGATGACGTCCGGGGTCCTGTCCTGATCTCAATTTCTTAGTGCTCAGAGCTGTGAGTGGGACTTGGATCCTGGAGCAGGGGAAGTTAGGACGGACTCCGGGGCTCCTCCCCGCCCCTCCCACTGGGGATTCTGTCATTCATTCTAGAGTCAGGAGAAAAAAGAGGATCCCTCACTGACCACATCGGTCCCTTAACATCTGCTCCTTGAGAGGGTTCCCTGTCATTGGACGGGCGTCAGCCTGAGCAGGAGCTCAGTGACTGTTAAATGGCATAGCCCTTGGGTGGTCCTGGGAGGAGACCAAGAGAGAGATCAGGACGTGGGCCCTGAGCTCAGGGACTGCTGAGGGAGACCCACACATGGGGCTCAAGAGGAGGCATGGAGGCAAAGAAGTGTGGACACAGGTGTTAGAGGTAGCCATGGGCGCAAGTGCTGACAGGCACAGTGTCCTGAGTACATTTTTACTGAATGAGTGAATGAAGATTGAGCTGGGAGAACCTTGTAAGGTGAAATGGTGGGGCTCGAAATGGGAACACAAGGCTTCTCGGGTGAGGGAAGTTAGGAGCTGGTCTAGGAATTGCCTCACTGGGAAGAATAGCCTCAGAGCAGGCTCAGAGGTAGGGGAGGAGAGGGCTTGGGAGAGAAGGCTGGGGAAGGGGAGCAATCAGGGCTGGAGGGTGAGAACAGGGAAGTGGGCTCTAAGCCAGAGGGGTCATTACAGGAGGGGGACAAATGCAGGGGGCAGGGTGCCTGCAGTGGTGGCAGTCTTGGAGGCTCAGGCTGTTGGGTGGGCTTAGAACCTTGAGCCTATGATCAGCTTAGGTATCAGAGATTTGGGCTTCCAAACCATCTGCTTTATCCAAAGACTTTCAGCTGATGAGGAGCTAGGAGGCTCAAACTCCATCTTGTCTGAATCGGGGACAAGACTTGAAGTGCACGTTCTTTCTTGGCAGGTAAGAGGGGCTAAGTTTGCACTGGGCTGATGATAAATGTATTGTGTTCATTAAGTGCCAGGCAGTGTGTTAAAATATTTTACATGCATTATTTTCTTAGTACTCACAATAATCATATAAGGTGGGTACCATTATTATACCCATTTTGCAGATGGGGAAACTAAGGCTCAAGGAGGATGAGCAACTTGCCTAAGTCCACACAGCTTGGAAGCAGTAGAGTCACGATCAGAGTTGGAGTCTGGCAGATTCCAGAGTCTTTCTCTTAGTCACTAAACTACTCTGTCTTCTGACAGGACCTGGAGTTTCCTGAAAACTTCTACCTGTGTCATTAGGTGGAACAATAACTTTGCTTCCCAAATCTGCCTCACTGAAAAAAACCCTTCTCCACGCTCTGATTCCCTTTCCCTCCATAGACAGGTCTTATCTAAAGGGCAAAGATTGTGTGTGCCTCCCCCATGAGGCTGGGAGCATCCTCTCCTCCAGAGGCTAGACTCATAATGGGGTGGGGATGGGGGTGCAGTGAATCTACGGTGAGTGATGAGAATATACGGTGAGCAGGGAAGAGGGTAGAAGTTGAGGTGTGGGGAGTACAGAGGAGGGAGCTGGGGGAGCCCAGGGGATTTGCAATCCCAGCTGTGGAATCCTTTCCAGGACCTGGTCTCTCCAGGGCAGGATGGCCCAGGAGCTCAGCGAGAAGGAGCTCTTAAAGATGGAGGTGGAGCAGCTGAAGAAGGAAGTGAAGAACCCAAGAGCTCCGGTGAGCCTCCTATTCCCTTCCCTGCTCCCTCTTCTCCATCCCTTTCTGGTCCTCATGGAGCCGGGACACGAAGGAGGAAGTGATGGACAGCCCGGTGGTGGGCCTTCTCCAGGGCAGTAGAAAGAGCAGGAGGTGCCTCTGGAATGGGCTGGGAAGTGGAAGGAGGCCAAGGTTTGATCCCACAAAGGTGTGTAAGAGATAACCTCAGAGCCTGGAGGGCTCAACGTGTCCGGCCCTGTCCCTGGGCCGGGCCTGGCCAAAAAGTCCCTCACAGTAAGAGTCAGGCTTTGCGGTTCTGGTCGAGGAACTCACACCTGCCTGTGCCTCTCATCTTTCTCCTCTCCGGCCTCTATCCCCACCCTGCCCAGAAGCCTGCTTTCTTGGGACTGAACAAATCATGAATCCTGAGCAACAGACAAGGGCTCGAACCACACTTTACTTTCTCGCAGATTTCTAAGACAGGAAAGGAAATCAAGGATTACGTGGAGGCCGAAGCAGGAAATGACCCTCTTCTCAAAGGCATCCCTGAGGACAAGAATCCCTTCAAGGAAAAAGGCGGTTGTATGATAAGCTGATGGCACTGGAGCCCCTCACCCTGAATGCCTGCCCCTCCTCAGCCCCCTCCGTATCCAGAACCAAGTATCCTGGGACGCCCAGGGAACCAGTGGATGTCCACCTTCTCTTAGTCACAGAATGAGTAAAGATGCCTGGCTGCATGCATCATGAATCCATTCCCCAGTCCTGCTTTGAACTCTTCTCTCCCATTACCACCTGCTAGGTCACTGCTGACCCCACTTGGAAACACTCCCAGGAAAGCTTCCCTGGCTCAGCAGTTGACACCTAAACTCGTGGGGTCTGAAAAGACTGCAGTTCCCTGAGACCCGGGACAGTCCTTGGGAAACAGTTACTCCTCCCATTTCCCCCCTCCATTGTCTGCCTAGGAACCAGAATTCCCATCAGAGCTTTTGGGTTGAGGACTGGAGTTGGGGTGTCCTTTTCCCCCACCTCATGTCCGGTCCTGTGGAACTCCTCCTAGTCATTTGGATCACCCCAGATGGCCTGGGACAAAAAGAGCTTGTAAAGTCATGATGTCATGATTTATTGAATATTATTGAGTGCCTGTTCCATGCTGGGCTAGGATAGAAAAGTGAGCTAAATTCAAATGGCTCTTATTTTCATGGAATTTAGCATAGAAGGCATGAAACAGGGATACAGTTTAATCAGTAAGTGCTGCCGTGAGGAAAGGAAAGTCAAGGGTGGTGCAGGAACACACAGCAGGTGGGCAGTCAGGGCAATGTGAACTGTCAAAGTGAACTGTTGCAGGCAAGTGGGGGGTGCGGGGTGAGGACAAACCTGGGAGGGGTAAAACATGGGGCTGGAGAAGAAGATGAGGTCAAGTCTAAAGGACCTTGCTGTGAGCTCAGGTAAGAACTTTCTTTTTGACCCTCATTGCAATAGGAAGCTGCTGAGGGTATTTAAGCCGCAGAAGGCCAGGTTTTGATTAGCATAAGGGAGGCTGGATCCTGCTAAGGTCTGGAAGACTAATTCCTAGGCCTTGTTAGCAAGAAGATTACTGTCTAAAGGAGCCACAGACAGACATTCATGATATAATGCATTCAGTGCAATGTCAGAGAGGTCTGCGTGGAGTATGAGGGGGACACATAGAAGGGCTATCAAATCCAGCTGAGTGGCTGCGTTGCATCCTGGGAGGGAGGACAGGAAAGGCCTCGAAAAGTAGGTGATATTTGGAGCTGAGTCCTAAGGGGTTAAGTTGTAAAGGGTGGATGGGTGGCAAATCTGGTTGAAGGGGCAGTATGAACAGAGGAATAGATGAAAGAAGAAGAAAAACAGAACATGGGTTTGAATGCAAACACTCATCAGATCAGTTGTTGGAATGTCAAGAGAAAGGCCTAGATTTTTAGGATCTGCTGCTAGAGAGGTGGGGTTGGAGACCATCAGAGGGTCTTGTTTGCAATATTAAACCACTGAATCTGCTGGGAGTGGGTTGGTAATGTTTGCGTTTAGAAGGGAATAGCTTTTGACAAGATGGAAAGGAGAAAGAGTGGAAGCAGAGAGGGAGTTAAGGAGATGATTGTGAGCTCAGGGAAGAGGTGGGTTAGGGCAGTGGCTATAAGTCTAGAGGGGGAGTTCTTTGCGAAATAAAGTTTTCAGATCTTGACATCTCATTGAGAGATAGGCGAGGGACAGGTAGTGGTCAAGGATGCTGAAGAGTTTCTGGCTTGGGGGGTGAGAGAGAGAATTGAAAGCAAGTATCTGAAAACAAACCTAACATAATACATTGAGCTGAAAACAAACCTAACATAATACATTGATCTGAAAACAAACCTAACATAATACATTGAGCTGAAAACAAACCTAACATAATACATTGAGCTGCAAACTCCCTCAACCCCTCCCCAGTGGGCCACAGCCCCACGGTGTGTCCTGCTCCTACAGGTGAGGTCATGGGCCACTGGTCAGAATCCAGGATCTCCCGGGAACCGTCCACTCCTTTCCCAATTCCATAGTAACCACACTACCCCATTCTGTGACCTCAATAATAAGTTCAGCCACCCCAATATACTCTGCTTAGGAGCAGGAAAAGAAGAGGAAACATTTAAATATAATGCTTTTTTTTTTTTTAATGGGGAAGTGTTAATATTCCATACGGCTCCATCAGTGAGAAAGGAAAAACAGATGGGGGCTACAGTCATATGGGTGTAGGTCATGGGCTATGGCTTCCTTCTTGGTTGGAGTTCTTGGTCCAGGGGACCCCACCTTCATTCCTCAGGACTCTGAACCCTTATCAGGGCTCCAGGTAGAGCAGTGGTTTCTTCTGCTCACCTTTGTTACCTGAAAAACCCAGTCTGCCTCCTGGTGGGTGTCAAGCTAAAAGACACAACCAAGCCAAAGAGTGGGAGAAGGATTTATTACTTACAGCAAGTAAGGAGAACACCAGGGATCTTTCCCAAAGCAGTAAAATTGGGGAAGTTTTAAGCTAAGGATACATGCATATTCATGAAGGGTCCACAGGAGTCCAAGCTTGAGTTGATTGAAGTCATGAGGGTCAAAAAAGGTCCACATCATTATCCCTTAGGTTCCAGCTGATCTGGTGGTTGAGCGCTTTAGGCTAATCTTTACCAGTGAAGCAGAACTGGGAGTCTTTACAACTGGTATATTATCTTTGATATAGTACAATAACTTCTCTCACCTGATAACAGTTGTTTGTTTCTGCATTCTTTTGTTCCCTTAAGATCTTTAATTACTGAGACCTGTTCAAGGGCAAGCATTGTGGCCAGGCTTAGATCATCAAATGGCTTAGGCCAAAAATGGCCTCTCTTATGTCAAGAAAGCCATGCCTGGTTCTCTTTCTCCAGGGGCCCCTTACCTTATCTACTTACACCTTTACTCAGGGCACAGTGCCCCAGAGGTTCTCTTGGCTCCACCTGTACCCTCCTAGTCCCCCTAAGATGTGGTGACCATCATAGGACCTCAAGATCAGTGGTGGGCCCAACAGCCTGACTCCCTTTTCTGTCTGTTTTCCTAGTGCCAGGGGAGACTCCAGTGGCCAAAGGCAATCTCAGCTTCCACTTCAAAGGAATTAGTATTTTGTGCCCTGGTGACAGCATTCCTTCCTTCACATGAGCAAGTTCAGAGGGCAAGAATGATGTTCTGAGGGTGGGTCACTGAAGTAATCCGAGCCACCCTTCTCCACCTCCACCCCACAGATCCCTGAGCCTTTTGCCATGAAAGGAAAGCACCAGATGGATGTTGTTACTGGTTCAGGTCAGAGCATGTCCAGCAGGCTCTTCACAGCACCTCATCTTTGGAACATGGTATCTCCTCGCTGGCACCAAACTGGGGCTTCACCAGGCCAGCGCTCACTCTGTAAGGCCACCAACGTCCAGATGATGGACCAGATTGACAAACCCCTAGGGACTTTTGCTTTACTGGGATGGAGGAAGAGGGCCGTGAAAAGACCAAGCAGAGAGGGTCAGAGGTGTGGGGACACGAAGCAGGGACACGATCATTGAAATTCTGATGATCCTGAGCAGTAAAATGATGCCAAGCCAGGAAAAGGGAGGAAGGCGGGTGGGATGCTCTTGAACTTCTGATTTCCTGGTCAACTAACATCCAGCTGAATAATTCCCAAGTTTCAAATTCTCTAGCACCTTCCTTCCACACTGCACGTTCGCCGGAGACTCCCAGGATGAAATTCCCAGGCATCAGAAGGAGGAGAGGGGAAGAGGAGACAGCTGACTCGTTAATTCCAGGCTCAGCTCCTAGGGCTGGCTGCAGCTTGAAATCCTGCCTGGTGGATCAGGCAGCTCCCCCTCCACCCCTGCAGCCCTAGGGAGTGGAGTGGGGGCCGGGGTCTTATCTGCTCAGCATGTTGGTACCTCAGGCAGAGGGCAATTACCCAACCCTGACCTCAGGGTCTCTGGGAAAGTTAGTCAGAGCCCCCAGCCACCTCCCACTAGTTCCCCAGCTGAGCTTGAGGCCTGGGGACTTTGTGGGTGTATTCCACCTGTGCTGTCACACGGGGCCCCCTGCTTAGAAGGGCCCTGTGCTTCATTTAACACTCTGTTGCTTCCATCTTGAAATTCTCAATTTTTGAACAAGGGTCCCACACTTTCATTTTGTCCTGGGCCAACATGTGTCTGGTCCTGTGTAGGGAGACAGAGGCCCCGGCCTGCTGGAGAAGGCAGGATGCTTATCCAGGGGCAGGGTTTAAAGTGGGGCTCAAAATAGCATCGAAATGCTCATACTCCCTGCCCCCCTCCACCATTTCTGAGGGTTAGAAGCTGGGGACGGTGGGGGGGGTGACTCTGCAGTAGTGTCTGCATGTCCCCCTGGCCCCTCTGACTTTTCTCTACCAGACCACGGAAATGGGTGAAGGGGGTGACATCACCTGCAGCATCGGAGCTGAGGAAACAGACCAGTGGGGCCAGGAGAGGAGAAAAAGGCCAAGAAGAGATGAGAACTCTGCCCACTCCCCCATGCCATCTGATCAGATGCAAATTCCTCAAGACTCTACCTTCTACCCTGCTCACACACTCATCTGTCTATCCCTTTGTTCCAACAGCCTCCCACTGAGCTCCCCTCATCTGGCCCCTCTACTCCCACCCCCAATGCCTTGGCTGCAGTGTCTCTCTGTGGCTCCCTTGCTTACTTCCTGTAAGACTTGTGGGTTTAGCACCAAGGCCCTTCCCACACCATGGGTAAGGGTCCTGCTTACGCCTGCTTACCCCTGAGGCCTCAGCTCTCCCCACTGCTCACCCCACCTGCCCCCAGGGCTCCATCAGTGGAGCTTTTCTTAATTCCTCCACCAGCTCATGCTGGGCTTGAGACACCTTCTGTATCCAGCTAATTCATGTAGAGTCACAACTAGGTTTAAGCATCCCTTCTAGGAAAGCTTTTCCAGATTCTCTCCTTTATGACTGAATGAATAGGTCATTCAAAATTAGGTAGCTCAGAATTTAAGAAAGAAGTGTAAAATGGCATACCATGAACAGTCCCTCCCTCCTCTTCTCCTATATTCCTCCCTGGAGAAACCAATGTTACCTGTTTCTCACATGAGCTCTCAGAGATGTTTTATGCAGATACAAGTCAACACATATAAACATTCTCCCTCTTTTTACACAAATGGTAGCGCTTCATGCTGTTCTGAGCTTTGGTCTGTATTTCTTTTTTTTAACCTTACCTAGCTGGACTTCACTTACCTTTGGTGTCTACATGTACTCCTAAGCCTATAACCTTTCATTTTAAACTCTCCTTTAGTCTTCCATTTATTAGTCAAGTTTCAAGCTCCTTGAGGACGGGGGTCAAATCTTTGATTTTTGTATTTCCAGCACCTAGAACATAGTAGGTGCTCAACAAATGGGTGTGGAATGACTGAGTGATTCCACTTTATAGGCTTACTATGCGCCAGGCATTGTGTATTGAATATACACTATGTCATGTACAAATGAATAAATCAAAGACGATAATGAATGGACAGCCCTGGGAATCTAGCATAAGGGAGGGGCCAGGCTAGGCACAGACCCGGCTTCCCTGGAGTTCCTGGTGTTCTGCCCTCTGCTGGTCACTCCAGGCAAGGACAACATCCTGCAGGCGCTACCTTCCCGACAACGCTGTCCCTGGGGGGCCCTTCCGTGAAATAAACCTATGGTAGGGGCTCATCAGACTGTTGGCAAGGAGGAGAGAGAGGTTCTCCCCTCAGCTACTGCAGATGGAAAAGGAAGGAAAGGTGGAGGGGGGTCTCAGAGAGAGAAGTCCCAGAGAAGCTGAGCTAGGAGGGGAAGGAAGAGGGGATGGTGGTGGGTTCAGAACCATTAGTGAGTAGTTGTGAAATCACTTTAGTAGTTGTGACCAGATTTATTTTTTTTTAGTATTTATTTCTTTATTTATTATTTATTTATATTTATTTAGGCTGCGCCAGGCCTTAGTTGCAGCACACGGGATCTTCGTCGCGGCTCACGGGATCTTTAGTTGCGGCAGGCAGGATCTTTAGTTGCAGCGCGCAAACTCTTAGTTGCGGCATGCATGCAGGATCTAGTTCCCGACCAGGGATCAAACCTGGGCCCCCTGCATTGGGAGCGTGGAGTCTTACCCACTGGACCACCAGGGAAGTCTCGAGACCAGCTTTAAAAGAATAAAAACAGAAAATATCAGAGTGCAATTTACATGGAATAAAGGTGAATATTGTTTCTCAAACTTTTATTTCAGTTTTGTGTATGTGTGAACTGGTTTGTGATGTAAAACAGATATATTATTGAGGATCTTTGTACAAACAAACAAACAAAAAATGGTGAAAGCCACTGGAGACATGATGAGAAAGGT
The DNA here is from genome assembly GCF_009873245.2 of Balaenoptera musculus. Lineage (NCBI taxonomy): Eukaryota > Metazoa > Chordata > Mammalia > Artiodactyla > Balaenopteridae > Balaenoptera > Balaenoptera musculus. The sequence continues at coordinate 25,358,740 of NC_045804.1, forward strand.
CCTGGGGAGTAAGTCCTGAGTGGATGTGAGGATTCCCAGCAGAATCAAAGCTCAGAGAAAAGCATAATTCAAAAAGACACATGCACCCCAATGTTCATTGCAGCACTATTTACAATAGCCAGGACATGGAAGCAACCTAAATGCCCATTGACAGACGAATAGATAAAGAAGATGTGGTACATATATACAATGCAATATTAGCCATAAAAAGGAACAAAATTGAGTCATTTGTAGAGACGTGGATGGATCTAGGGACTGTCATACAGAGTGAAGTAAGTCAGAAAGAGAAAAACAAATATCGTGTATTAACACATATATGTGGAACCTAGAAAAATGGTACAGATGAACCGGTTTGCAGGGCAGAAATTGAGACACATGTAGAGAACAAACGTATGGACACCAAGGGGGGAAAGTGGCCGGGGGTGGGGGTGGGGGTGTGGCGGTGGGTGGTGGTGTGATGAATTGGGAGATTGGGATTGACATGTATACGCTGATGTGTATAAAACTGATGACTAATAAGGACCTGCTGTATAAAAAAATCAATAAAATTAAATTTAAAAATATAAAAGAAAAGAATCAAAGCTCAGGGCAGAAGGCAGGGCAACTTTTGTGGAGCTCAACCTCTATCTCAGTGCAGAAATCTTCCTACACCCCATGTGACAAAGACTTTTGAGCTCCCTGACTCCTCCAGACTTCCAGGCACCAGAAGCTCAAAATTTCTCAAGCCTGTGCCATTGATGGACAGCTCAGACTGTTAGAAAGTTCTTCCCATTTGCCCCTCTAACTTCCACCCTCGAGTCCTCATTCTCTGCCTCTGTTGCAACCAAGACTAGGAACAACTAGGCAAATAAACTGACAACTAACAAGTGCTCTATAAGTTTTATTTTCCTTCCCATATAAGCATTTGTTTTTTTCGCAAGAATCTGACTTTCCATAGTCTTTATTATTCTGGTTATCTTTCTAGCAGTTAACATTATTGAGCCTCTCATGGATGGGATACAGAGAAAAGGACTTTTTGCTTACTATTTTACCAAGTCTTACAGCACTGCTATGCAAAAGTCACCGTTATTGTCATTTTACAGATGAGGCGCAGAATTTTTTTTTTCCAGCTTTACTGAGATGTAATTGACATATAACATTGTATAAGTTTTAGGTGTACAACATAATGATTTGATATACACGTATACATTGCCAAATGATTACCACAGTAAGCTTAGTTAACACATCCATCACCTCACAGAGTTACAATTTCAGAACATTTAAATTGCTTACCCAAATGCACCCACCCAGTTAGTGGCAGGATGAAATTTATCAGTCTTTGTGTGATCCCTAGAATTGAACCTGATCCTCTGAATGTGGTTCGGCTGGCTCAGAATAGAGAGAGGATCTGTATCCTGACTCCCTCTCTGTGGACAACTTTTGATCTCAGATTTCTCATATGTGATCATGGCAGAAACATGTCTCTAGGCAGGTACTTTTTGACTTTTGTTTGTTTGTTTTGTTTTTTAACTTATTGAAGTATAGTTGATTTACAATGTTGTGTTAATTTCTGCTGTATAGCAAAGCGATTCAGTTACACATATATATACATTCTTTTTCATATTCTTTTCCATTATGGTTTATCACAGGATATTAAATATAGTTCCCTGTGCTATACAGTAGGACCTTGTTGTTTATCACTTTTTTTTTTTTTTTTTATGGCTGTGTTGGGTCTTTGTTTCTGTGCGAGGGCTTTCTCTAGTTGCGGCAAGTGGGGGCCACTCCTCATCGCGGTGCGCGGGCCTCTCATTATCACGGCCTCTCCTGTTGCGGAGCACAGGCTCCAGACGCACTGGCTCAGCAATTGTGGCTCACGGGCCCAGTTGCTCCGCGGCGTGTGGGATCTTCCCAGACCAGGGTTCGAACCCGTGTCCCCTGCATTGGCAGGCAGACTCTCAACCACTGCGCCACCAGGGAAGCCCCTATCACTTTTTGAGTTTTTAAATTGACATTCAGAATAGTGCACACAACATAGTGCGCATTTTAACAAAATTTTGTAAAGTGAACAATCTATGTAACCTACACCTAAGGACAAGAAATACAATAGTACCAGTACCCCTGGAAGACTGTTGCTGGCCCCCTTCCAATCATGGCCCTCTCTCTTCCCCAAAGTATTCCATATCCTCACTTATATGTGAATTACTCCTTTGCTTTGCTGGATAATCTTACCATCTAAGTTTGCAGCTCTAGACAATATACAGTAGTTAGTTTTGCCTGTTTAGGAACTTTATTTTTTATTTTTTAAACTTTATTTATGTATTTATTTATTTTTGGCTGCATTGGGTCTTCATTGCTAAGTGCGGGCTTTCTCTAGTTGCAGCGAGGGGGGCCTACTCTTTGTTGCGGTGAGCAGGCTTCTCATTGTGGTGGTTTCTCTTGTTGCGGAGAATGGGCTCTAGGTGCGCGGGCTTCAGCAGTTGTGGCTCACGGGCTCTAGAGTGCAGGCTCAGTAGTTGTGGCGCTCTGCGGCATGTGGGATGTGGGATCTTCCTGGACCAGGGCTCAAAGCTGTGACCCCTGCATTGGCAGGCAGATTCTTAACCACTGCGCCACCAGGGAAGTCCCAAGAAACTTTATACAAATGGAATAATTTATCATTTATCCTTTTGTAGCTACCTTCTTCTGTTCAATACTTTAAAAAAAAATATTCACCCATTTCCTTGCATGTAGTTTTCCATTTGTTGTGTTGCTGTGTAATATTCCATTGTGTGGCCTTACTGCAAATTATTTATCCATTCTACTGTAGGTGGACATTTGAGTTCCAATTTTTGGCTATTATGTTGCCCAAAACTCTTACACATGTCTCTAAGTGCACAAAAGCACACATTTCTGTGGGTATATGTACAAGAGTGAAATTGCTAGATCATAGGGTATGATATCTTCAACTTCAGTAGATATCAAACTGCTTTCCACCAATTTACGCTCCTTTGAGAATTCACATTATTCCATATTCTCGATAACATTCAGCATTGTCATTCTGGTGAGTGGCATCTCAATGGCATCTCATTGAGCTTTTAATTTGCATTTTCCTGATGACTGATGTGTTGCATCTTTTCATGTGTACCAGTTATTTTGCATTTCCTTTTTTTTTATGAAGTGCCAGTCCAAGTCTTTTGTTATTTTCCATTAGGTTGTTTGTCTTTTTTCTTACTGAATTTTAGGAGCTTTTAATATACTCTGGATACAAGTTGTCAGTTATGCATTACAAGTATCTTTTCCTATTCTATGGCTTACTTTTCACTTCCTTATTGGGGTCTTTTGATAAGAAAAACATAGAATATCATATTAACATGGTGACATATATCAAACTTTTAGAACCTTTTGTGTCTTGCTTAAGAAGACTTTCCCTACCCTGAGGTCATGAAGATATTCTCCTATGTTGTCTTCCAAAGCTTTATTGTTCTTTTTTTCACATAAAGGTCTATAATTCACATGCAATGTATTGCTGTGTTAGTGTAAACTGGGAGGAATTTGATTTCATATTTTTCCATATGGACTCTCAATTGTCCCAGAATAATTTATTGAAAAAAAGGTCCTTTTCCCCACTGCTCTGTTGTGCTATATGTGTCATAAATCACTGGTCCAAGTATGTGTGCAGCTGTATCTGGGCTCTCTATTCTCTTCCATTGGTATGTTTGTCTTTCTTTTCACCAGTACCACACTGTCTTAATTCCTATAGTTCATAGTTGATAATAAGCTTTAATATCTGTTAGTGCAAGTCCTCCCACATCTCATGTTTAGGTATTTTTGAAGCTGGGATCGCTCATACACACAAATTCATTCAAATGTTTAAGGAGTGTGTGGGGTGCGGTGGGGAGGAAGGGTGCTCAGGAGAGAGATAGGGAGAGCAGAGCGAGGATTCTGTTTCCATGGCATCCTCCCAAGGCGCGGGGCCGTATAACCACAGCGCCAGTCACCCTGTAGGGGGATCACAAATGCGTGAGCGGGCTCCCTCGTCACTTGTCCCCGAGAGACAGCTCTCAAAACCCGGATACCAATCCAAAGAAGACAACACTCCGTGTACGTCTCTTCCCCGCTACCCCAGAGGTACAGCCTTTCCTGCAAATCACGTGCGCTTGGTCAGCACTCAAATCACCGACCCTGGACAAATTCGCCAAAAGAGATTCGCTCAGACCTGCGGGTGAACCCCATAGAGATGCCTATCGTCTGCTCGGGAGAAATAGCCGATCGATACGGCGAGAAACCGCCGCCAGAGATACCCTGACCGGCTGAAACGGATTGAAGAGTGGATTCCTTGACTAAGGGATTTTTTTTTTCCCGACTGAAAGACAACCTCGCAGTCTACTGCCCGAGTAGCGGACAACCCAGACAGACACACTTCAGTATCTGGCCGACTTCCGGGCGGACGGACCCCCAAACACACGCCCTCCTCCGCAGTCGGTTATTCCCTCCCGCTCCCCTCGGCTCCGTTGGGCCATTTCGTTCGCGGTTTCCAGAGCAGAAGTGTTTGGCACTTCTGCATGTTAGCCAATGGGGAGAAGCATTCCCGGCAGCTTGCGGGGCGGGGGTGGGGGTGGAGGTGGCGGTGGCGTGTCCTAGACCAGAAGGCTGCCACTGTTCCCCGCCCGAAGCGGGATCCTCGGGATCCCTCGGGCGCCTTCGGCCGTCCCCGGCAAGCTAAAGTCACGCTCCAGCTCCCACAGACAGTTACTTTTCCGCCCCGAGTCTCGCGCATGCGCACCGCGACCTTCAGGCAAGTTCTGAAATGAAAGCATCTTGAGAAAGAGGGAGGGACCCTAAATCGCGGTCAGGTAGGTCACGGGGGGGCGCCGGCATAGCCTGAGATGGCCACTGCCTCCAGGGACCTCCAAAACAGGAATTGTACAACCAAAAGGTTCCGAGAGGTCCCACCGAGATTTGAACTCGGATCGCTGGATTCAAAGTCCAGAGTGCTAACCATTACACCATGGGACCCGCTGGCTGCTTTAGGCGGCCGGGAGCCTCCTCAAGCCACAGACCGGGCGCGCCGGGCTGCCTTTCGAAAACGGCAGCGGATGCCGGGTTTACCGGCTCTGGGTCCTGGGCTCTGGTCCCCAAGCCGAACTGGCGGGCAGGAACGGAGCAACGAGGGCTTCAGCGTCCCCGGCGTCCTATGCGATCCCGGTCCCAGGGTGTCATTTCTTGCTGCCTCTCTCCCTGCTCTCCTCCAGGGGTCCTCACCGCGTTTGGGGAAGCCCGGGGGGCGGCAGGCTGGCGGGGTCGGCCTTAGCGGGGCTAGGCCCGCGATGACCGGAGAAGGCCGGCCCCGACCCATAGACCCCGAACAGGAGTCTCGGCGCTCGCATCCTGGGCTTCGTATTGTTTATTTATTTATTTACACTGCGAGTACCCCGGGTAGGTTATCTTGGCCGAGTGGGGAGGGAAGCTGACTGGCACGTCTAGGGACAGCCGTTCAAGGCCCAGGTGCCCCAAGCGCGAATCGCCGCCAGGAAGTGCGCCCCACCTGATTCCCTGGCGTTCCACGTAGCTAGAGCCACCGAGAAATCTGCACAGAAAGTTCCGCTTCCATTTCCCTCTCCTACTTTAAACGCTACTTGGGGCATGGTTCCTTTTAACATGTGGATTAGAATCAGATCAGTGAAAGAGACAATCCCTTTTGGACTTTCTCATAAGTTTTAGTGAAGGTGTAAAAGGATAATGTTTCTTCAGGTCAATCTGGCGACAGATAAAATTTTATATGCCATTTGCTCAGCAATTGCACTTTTGGCAATTTATCCTGAGGGACTACTAGGACGAGTGCCAATTGGTCAAGGATGTTCTCAGCTGTGTGGTTTTTAATAGTAAAGAATAAAAATAAATGTCCATTGAGTGAAACTTGATTAAATTAATACTGACAATATCTATACAATAAATACTGTACAGGAATTTAGGGGGGAATTTATTGTATTGGCATGAAAAGATATACTGTCCTAAAGAAACCAAAACCAAAACAAAAATCTACTTGCCAATTAGTGTGTATAATAAAATCCAACTTATACACAAACAGAAAAGCTGAATGAATACACATGTAATGAATATTTGCCATTTATTTGCCCTCGGCCGTCTGATTCACTCCGTTTCTTGAGAGACTCAACATTGCATGGGACTGGGTGACAGCAGAGTTGTGCCCCAAGGTAGACACGCTCACTCTCCAGGCTTTTGGCAGCCAGAGTGAAAGTGTGTGTCCTTAACTTGGCCAATGGGATTTAGAATCCAGAAGCAGGAACGTTTTAGAACTTAGTTGGCTGCCGGTGGTGGCTGTGCCATCCAGAGTCTCAGGGGCAGTGATGGCAGCCGTCCCATGTCCTCTGGCAGCAGAAGTGGCATCCTAACTAGACTGTCCAGGATCCTGACCTTGGCTGGGTTCCTGGTTGCCTAGTTCCCCTTCATTCTTGCCCATCTTTCTGAATTTGCTTTCCCTCTGGTGCTGTGAACTATATAACATCCTCCTAATAAGTTCCTTTTCTATGTAAGGTACCCAGAGTCCCTTTCTGTTGCATATAGTCAAGAACCTGCTTAGCCCAAATCCGAAAAGATCTGTTGATGACATTTATCTCCTGGGAGTAAACTTATGAAGTCCTGTTTTTTTGTATTGCTTGAAAAAACCGTTTATAATTCTTGTATATTGTCAGAAGAAACATTAATGATTTTCCATTTTGAAGAATGAACCAAATTCCCCTTCAGCTCCTATGGTGAGATAAGGGTGTCCCTCTCTTAAGGCTGGAGTGACTTAATATCAAATTGACTTAACATCAAATGACTTTAGCAGCTCTGGACCTCAGCTTTCCCATCTGTTTCCTTCTTACAAGGGTTCTGTACTGGCTAGAGGGTATTGAAATTAATTTTTCAAAAGCTACTGTAGAAAGCTACTAAAGGGTGATGATTATATCCTTTGAAAGTGTATGACAGTTTCTCTGTCCGGTGTGAGGGAGAAGGAATGACTGCCCTCCTATTCCCACTCTCCCTACTCCACTCCCTAGTTCTTCTTTGCAGTTCCCTCCACTTTCTTTCTCAGCTTGAAAAAAATCTCACCAGCCCAAAGGAAATCCTCCACTTGCTCATTCCTCAAGGAACGTAAAAGGATCATCTCCCTTAGTGCTTTTGTCATGACTCACTGGAATTATAAGAAATTGTGTTCTGCGGCTCAGTCTCTCCCATCTTCCCTCTCTCTTCCCCTTGGTTGGGCTGTGAATTCCTTGGGACTTGCTTATCTTTATGTGTGGCTAGTGCCTTAACAGACATGTTCCCTGAACCCCCTTAGAGGGCACAGGAGAACTTAGGAGGAAGAAACAACATTCTAATTTTGTGTTCAGAGACCCTTTATAGCATCACATTCTATATATATATATTTAATGATAGCAGAGAAAACGGAGACAATATGTAATCTCCCTGCCCCAGTGTGACTAGTTTCTTTTAATATAAATCCACTGCACGTGACATCCCAAAGATGGCATCCCATGACGTCTTTGAGAACAGACTCTCAAGCTTCCACAAGGTGGCTCCTGAAGCTGGGGGAGTCCAGGGCTCTGCTGAAGGTGGGGTTAGTGTGGCTTCAGCTGTGGCATCCTAGCTGAGGGCTGAACTGGGGCAGAGTGTACCCCAGAAAGTACAATGAGGCCAAGGGTTAAGAAAAGAGGGCTGAAATCCAGGATTAAGGACTTTAAAGATATTCTCCCAAGTTTCTTATGAGCCTGTAAATATATAGACAATGGAGTAGGGACAATAATGCTTTGAGGAGTCAACATGGAAAGTATTCATATTCACTCTCAAGGCTGTGTTCAGACAGTTTCCTGTATCCATGCTAGGCTGCTCACAGCTGGGTTAGAATGGGCCTTGTTCTGTGTCCTCGCCACTCAGGATAAGTGAGATCTGCCACAAGTCCCTACTTTGCCTTGGGAGCCCTGATTTTGCCAGACAAGCCACCACTTTGTGCAGGGTGACAGCTTGCCCCCACCCAACCCCTCTGGTCCAGGCCCCCACTCTGGGCCTGGCATTCCCCAGGCTCTGATGGGGAAATCTGACCACTTAGTTGTTTTTTTTTTTTTTAATTGAAGTATAGTTATTTACAATGTTGTGCTAGTTTCAGGTGTACAGGAAAGTGATCAGTTATATATAATATATACATATATATATTCTTTTTCAGATTCTTTTCCCTTATAGGTTATTACAAGATATTGAATATAGTTCCCTGTGCGATACAGTAGGTCCTTGTTGTTTATCTATTTTATACATAGTAGTGTATATCTGTTAATCCCAAACTCCTAATGTATCCCTCCCAGGCCACTTACTTTTTTTGAACAACAAAAAAAAGCAGCATTCACCTTTTATCCTTTTCTTGAGTGTTTTCACTTTCTCTTTTTAAAATAATGACCTTGGGACTTCCCTGGTGGCACAGTGGTTAAGAATCTACCTGCCAATGAAGGGGACACAGGTTCGATCCCTGGTCTTGAAGATCCCACGTGCCGCGGAGCAACTAAGCCAGTGTGCCACAGCGACAGAGCCCGCGTGCCACAACTACTGGAGCCTGTGCTCCGCAACAAGAGAAGCCACTGCAATGAAGATGGAAGGCAGCCAAAAATAAATAAATAAATTAAAAAAAAAATAAAATAATTATCTTTTCAGATTACAAAGGTAAAATATTTATGGAAAATGTAGAAAATACAGTAAAGTAGAAGGAAGATTTTTAAATAACTGCAATTCCAACAAGCACTTTTACATTTGATATTTCATTTCCTTTTTTAAAATGCATTTTTACAGTCTCACTGTATATATAATTTTATGTTCTGCTTTTGCACTTAACATAATTAAAATGTTAAAAATATTTAAATGGATAATACAAAATTCAAAAGGTATAAAAGGAAAACACAGATAAATAAAACTTCCTGACTATAATTTTTTTCTGTTCTCAGAGGCAACTTCTGATATGGTCCTTCTAGAGAGATTTCATTCTTTTTTTTTTTTTTCTTTAAAGGTTAGACTTTATCTTATTACCCAAATTCTATTTTATTTATTTATTTATTTTTGGCTGTGTTGTGTCTTCGTTGCTGCGCGCGGGGTCTCTCCAGTTGCTGAGAGCAGGAGCTACTCTTCACTGTGGTGCGCAGGCTTCCCACTGCAGTGGCGTCTCTTGTTGCGGAGCATGGGCTCTAGAGCGCAGGCTCAGTAGCTGCGGCCCACGCACACAGTCGCTCCGCGGCATGTGGGATCCTCCCGGACCAGGGCGTGAACCCGTGTCCCCTGCGTTGGCAGGCGGACCCCCCAACCACTGCGCCACCAGGGAAGTCCGAGAGATTTCATTCTTACACAGATATACATGCACATGCATAATCCTTTTCTAGAAAAAGAAATCAAAACATTGTTCTGCACCTGGTTTTATTTATTTAGCACCATATCTTGAGCATTGTTCCATAACAGTACATATGAAATGTACCTCACTTTTTAAAAGGCATTTTATTTTGAGATATTATTTACATTAAGGAAAATGCACAAATCTTAATGGAATCAATTATTTTTTACAAATGTATACACTTGTGTGATCATCACCTAGATCAAGATATAGGGCATTTCCATCACTCCAGAAAGTTCCCTGGTGCCTTTTTCCAGTTTTTACTGAAATCACTGCTCTGGTTTCTATCACCAGAAATTAGTTTTGCCTATTATTATAGTATATGTATACTGTTTTGCAGTATCTATTGCGTGTGGCTTCTTTGGCTAAACATGTTTTCGAGATTCATCCATGTCACTTTGTATATCAGCAGTATGTTTTTCATTGCTGAGAAGTACTCCACTGTATGAATATACCACAATTCGTTGGTCCATTCTTCAGTTGATGGACATTTGGGTTGTTTCCAGTTTGGGCCTAATATAAGTAAAGCTACTATGACCATTCCTTTACAAACCTTTTTAGTATATAACTAGGAATGGAATTGCTGGGTCGTAGGGTAAGTGTACATTTAAGTTTATTAGGAACTGCCAAACAGCTTTCCAAAGTGCTTGTACTATTTTACACTCCCACCAGCAGTGTACGAGAGAGTTCCAGTTGCTTCACATCTTTGCTAACAAGTGGTATTATTAGTCAGTTAAATTTAGCCATTCTAGGAAGTGTATAATAATCTTTCCTTTTGCTTTTAATTTGCACTTCCCTAATGGTTAATGATGTTGAACATATTTTTTTACATTCTCACTAGCCATCTGAATATCTTCTTTTCTAAGTGCTTCAAGTATTTTGCCCATTTAAAAAAACAACTGTCTTTATCTTATTGATTTATAAGAATTATATATTTATACATACTTATATATATATATGGATCCATTATGGATATATATATGATAATTATATATATGGATCCTTTATCAAATATTTGTACTGCAGATATTTTCTTCCAGTCCGTGGCTTGTCTTTTCACTTCCTTTTTTTTTTTAATTTTGCTAATTTAAAAAAGTATATTTATTTATTTGGTTGTACTGGGTCTTAGTTGTGGTAGGCGGGCTCCTTCATTGCAGCATACATGCGGGATCTAGTTCCCTGACCAGGGATCGAACCCGGGACCCCTACTTTGGGAGCACAGAGTCTTAATCACTGTGCTACCAAGTAAGTTTCTTCACTTTCTTAATAGTGTCTTTTGATTAGCAGGTTTTAATTTCAATCAAGTCACATTTATCTTTTTCTTTTCCTTTTATGATTAATGCATCTATGTTCTTGCATGCAGAGATCTGGGATATTTCCAAGCACACAGGATAGAAGAGGGGCTTGTGCAGTTAATACAGATTACTCAATTATACAAGGAAAATTTTGATAATCTCTTGGTAAAATTTAAAGAGGGATGTAGGTTTTATTATTATTTTTTCTGTTTTACTTATTTATTTTTTTAATTTTTGAATTTTATTTTATTTATTTTTTTATACAGCAGGTTCTCATGAGGGATGCAGGTTTTATATGGGAGAGTTGTCTGAAACTGGAGCAGGGAGGCTGAAGGGCAGAAAGGTAGCTGGAACATCCAGGCAAAGGATGAAGAAAAAGAGCTGTATATAGACATGAATACTGTGAAGGTCATTAGATGTAGGTTTGAGCAGAAGAAATGGGGTAGAGAGCAGTGACTTCCTGGGAAGCTGGTGATCCTGAAGTTGTTACTGGTGTCTGAAACACGAACTATGGGCCTATCAAGACTGTAGAATATCAAGAATGGGAAATGGTAGGAAAAAATCAGGATGTTGGCATGTGTTAGTCTTCATGTTGGTCCTATGAGAGAGATAAGTTTTAGGCTGAGGCAGCCTGTTTTAAAGCAGGTGTAGTATGGTTTTGCTGAGAGTGTCTTGCAATCCAAATTTACTGGATGTCCTATAATTTGGATCCTTGCAGGACTAGAAAAGCTAAAATCTCCAACCCAAGAGAAAGCACCGGCAGAGACAGAAGACTTCGCAGGAGACCAATTTGAGTAAAAGACCAGCCTACTACACTGCAATGCTTTAAACATTTTCTGCCCATTAAGAGGAAAAACCTGGGGGCAAAGAGCAAATTATAGATGGTCTTTCTGTACCTTAGATGACTGTTTTGAAGAGCATCAAGGCAGAGGCCAGGTGCAGAGACCTGTGGGCTTGGAATCCCTAATACATATTCCTGTCGGTCATAGGACACCTGTGGTCTGCCCCACCTCTGGGCTTCAACCAATATATGACAGTTTAAGACAGTTTGGGTCAAGTTTCTGGTACTTGCAGACAAATGCATTCTCATAGATACACTTGGTAGTGGCTTGTATATGTTGTTGGTCTATCAACAATCAAAAAACAGTTGGGGAGGTACCTTCCTGAGTCAGAGAGAGACAGTATCCAGAATGAGGCGGACCCCAGTCCCATTTCCACTTCAGCCACAGGAAATGGACACACCCACGCACGCAAAAAAAGGCCACTAGCCCAATAGCCAATAGGATCCCTCCTTTCTGAAAGTCTTAGGAATTTTCCTTTCCTGAGAAGGAGGGCGGGAGTAAGTAGAGGGGAAACAGAGAGAGTGGACTTGAGCTCCCCCTGGAGGCCCACACAATTATTTGCACCAAGTTGTCCAGGAATTAGGAGTTTAGCCGCAAGTATCAGAGGCCCTTCACTGTCCTGGAAGGATACCTTTGTCATTGGTTTGGTCCAGGCTGCTCAGTTGTGTCTGAAATTGAAGGTTGGAGGGAGGCCTGTGCGGCGGTTATTTTCTGTGATCTGATTTTTGCTTCCAAACCACCCAAAGAGAAAACCTTTTATTTATGCCTTTCTGTTTTGAGAACACACAGACACACAGAATGGTTGTATTATTTACGACACTTTGCTTATAAGTCACAGGAGCCAACTGAAATTCGATTAAGCAAAAAAAGAGAATTATAAGGGTATAGTGTTTCACAAAACCCCAGGGAAGGAGTATAGCCAGACCTCAGGAAAGAACCAGAAGGCCGCCAGGAGTCTCTCATTTCAGCTCCTTTTTGTGCTTATGTTGAATTCTTTTCTCACTGCAGACTGGGTTTCTCTGCTCCCCGGTCTGCACAGTAAGGGGCTGCCCCGCTCCTCCCGAGCGTGATGCCTGCCATCTAGCCACCCATATAGAGCCCCACTGGATGTTCTCAGGCCCAATTCAAATTCCAAGAGAGACAATCTGCTTGGCTATTGGTACAGCTTCTCTTAATCCAATATATTTTGACTAGGGAATGGAGGCACACACTCTCTGGGTAGTTGATCTATTCCTGGAGAAGAATTCTTGGAGAACTGGCTCACAGTTTAGGCAAACACCCTCCATTTTAAGAACTCCTCCCTGCTGGAGTAGAAGGTTCCAGTTCTTGGAACAGGGAAGAGGATTTTCCTGGAACCTACCGATGGTAACCACAGCACATCACAACAGTCCCTGCTGGGGGATGTTTTAGGATGCTACAATTGCCATGAAAGCACACACCTTTATCTCCCTGTCTCAAGAATGCAAGAAATTCATCAGGAAGGCAGACATTTTGTTTTTGGAACCAGGTCTGGGACAAATTAAATATTTGCCTAAATATTTAATTTACATTTTAACTATGTTTATATATTTAAATATTTAAAAGCTATAAAAACTGAAGCTAGCAAATTGTTAAAATAAACGTTCTATCCTCTTACCTTGACAAATATATCTTTAAAAAGGCAAAATCCAAAATATTGTAAAGCTGTGATTTTTGCAGTTACTTTATTTTCCCCCTTTTTTAAAAAAAAATTTTTTTTTTTTGGCCATGCCCTGCGGCATGTGGTATCTTAGTGCCCTAACCAGGGATTGAACCTGGGCCCCCTTCACTGGGAGCGTGGAGTCTTAACCCCTGGACCACCAGGGAAGTCCCTTTTGTAGTTACTTTAATTTTTAAAAATTTAAGCCATTAAATATTTTTATAAAAATAATTACAATTTTTGCATTCAATAACCACTTAATTCCCAGTGTAAAGAATTGGTATTGGGACTTCCCTGGTGGCACAGTGGTTAAGAATCCACCTGCCAATGCAAGGGACATGGGTTCGTGTCCTGGTCCGGGAAGATCCCACGTGCTGCAGAGCAACTAAGGCCAAGCGCCACAACTACTGAGCCTGCGCTCTCAGCCCGCGCACCTAGAGCCTGTGCTCCACAAGAGAAACCACCGCAATGAGAAGCGCACACACCGCAATGAAGAGCAGCCCCCGGCACCCCCCACCCTACCGCAACTAGAGAAAGCCCACGCGCAGCAACTAAGACCCAATGCGGCCAAAAATAAATAAATAAATAAATGAAAAAGAATTGGTATCACACTTCAAGCATGATACATCTAGAACTACATGTATAAAAATTAGAGTAATAAAAATTGCTTACTATTTTTATTTATTTTTTAAAACTATCCAATTTGGAATGTTTATTTTTGGCACGAGGCATTGAGGACTCTTTTACATTAAAAATTAAGGTAAGATCTTACACCAATAAAGATCTATTTAAAAAAAACCAAAACAAAATGTCTCATAGCAGCTTGTTCAAAGATCTTTGCTTACTATTTTTAAATGTTCTTAAGCCACACGTGCAATTGTTGTGAACAGCACACTAATTTTCTAGTACTTTTGGAACCATGAATTGAAAGGCAAGAAAATAGATACTAGGTAGTGGGCAAGACTCTACTGCTATTTATGTTATCTGAGAGGAAGAATCTGACAAATTTAAAAATGTGTCTTTTTCTTTTACCTAAGCACTTTGCTGCTCAAATCTTACCAGCATTCCAGAGCACTGTCCACAGACTTGCAGTGCGTTTACCTGCAGTCGCCTTTTGTTTTGAGAACATAGGGCAAAAGGAATGGAGAGGGCTTCCCTGGAGGCGCAGTGGTTAAGAATCAGCCTGCCAACGAGGGGTACATGAGTTCGAGCCCTGGCCCGGGAAGATCCCACATGCTGCGGAGCAACTAAGCCCATGCGCCACAACTACTGAAACCCACACGCCTAGAGCCCATGCTCCGCAACAAGAGAAGCCACTGCAATTAGAAGCCCACGCACTGCAATGAGGAGTAGCCCTTGCTCGCCACAACTAGAGAAAGCCCGCGTGCAGCAACGAACACCCAATGCAGCCAAAGATAAATAAAATAAATTTATTTTCTTAAAAAAAGGAACGGAGAAACCTTTCTCTGGAGCCTGAACAGTGTTTAGTCCCAAGAGGGGATATTTAGGGAAACAGGTTATGCTGTCCCGGTGCTAAGCACTAGATCCTGAGTGACAGAGATGCCCAAATGTTCATCAGTAAATACATGTGTTTGTTCTTTTCCTCCAGTTTTATTGAGATATAATTGACCGACAGCACTGTATAGTTTAAGTAGAGCATAGTGATTTGACTTACATACATCATGAAATGATTATCAACATAAGTTTAGTGAAAATCTGTCATCTCACATAGGTACAAAATTAAAGAAATAGAAAAATAATATTTTTTCCTGAGATGAGAACTCTTAGGATTTACTCTCTTAACCACTTTCATATATTACACACGGCAGTGTTCGTTATATTTATCATGTTGTACTTTATGTCCCTAGTACTTATTTATCTTATAACTGGAAGTTTGTACCTTCTGACCACCTTCATCCAACTTTGCCTTCTCCCACCCCCTGCCTCTGGTAACCACAAATCTGATCTCTTCTGTGAGTTTGTTTGTTTTATTTATTTGGTTGCGCTGGGTCTTAGTTGCGGTGGGCGGGCTCCTTAGTTGTGGCAGGCGGGCTCCTTAGTTGTGTCATGTGAACTCTTAGTTGCGGCATGCATGTGGGATCTAGTTCCCTGACCAGGGATCGAACCTGGGCCCCCTGCACTGGGAGCGCGGAGTCTTAACCACTGCGCCACCGAGGAAGTCCCTGTTTGTTTTTAACATCTTTATTAGAGTATAATTGCTTTACAATGGTGTGTTAGTTTCTGTTTTATAACAAAGTGAATCAGTTATACATATACATGTGTCCCCATATCTCTTCCCTCTTGCTTCTCCCTCCCTCCCACCCTCCCTATCCCACCCCTGTTTGTTTGTTTTTGAAGTAAATACATGTGTGTGTGATATGCAGGGTTCTCCAAAGCACAGGATCCAGGTAGGAGCTCGTCTATGCCTGGGTCTAAGGACAGTGCTGAATGGAGCAATCCAACATCGTCCCCCTATATAGCTATGGTGTTGTACATAAAATACATACTATTGCACTAAATGATTATGCGTGTTAAAGTTATAAAAACTTTAGCAATAGAATGTTTATGACATACACAATGGAATGAGGTATGTGCTTTATTCCTGTTTGGGAGAATAAAAAATGATTGCCAGTCTGTATTCGTATCTGAGAAATGCTAAATTGAAGTTAAGCCAATCTCTTTACAGCAGGACTTCTCAGAACCTTGAATATACTAATGTGAATTGCAACTGTCCAAGAGGGAGATAGGGCGTGCAGTATTTTTCAAAATTATTTGACCACCAAAACATTTTTCATGAAGTTTTATTAATATCTCACAGACACATTTTCAGAGATCCTGAACTACCCTAGGCCGTCTTCAGGAGGAAAGGGTAGAAACCAAAAGGCAGAGCCAGTGCAGCACTGGGAGAATCTGCTGACTCCCAAGATAACCTGCCTCATCATGATGGCTCCGCTCTGTAGATGACATGGGTCTTGAGTGGTCAGCAACTGAACTCAAGGCCCTGGTATTTAGTGGCTTGGCCGCTGCACTTACACTGTTTATCATGGCACCTCAGCACAGGGTCCAAGTTCAATCCCAAGCATTCTGGAACCTGTCTTTATGATAGGGATTCTGATGCCAGGGAAACCTTTATTCCGGCAGTGAGTGGACTACCCCAGTGATCTCATCCCTCCAACTGCCTGCATCCCATCCATGCGCCGGGCTCCAGGTGAGCTGTCTCCCCAGAGCTCTCCTCGCCTGCCTGGTCCGCCTCTCATCCTCTGATCCAATTCCACTAGTGGACCGAACTGAACCAGGCTGCCACCTCCTCCAGGCAAGGACCCTGGGTTATTCGCATTATTTGAGTCCACAAGGTAGGACCAAAAAAATCTGTGGATGGTAGTGATGCTGGAGATGATCTGTGATATAATTTCCACCAAATAACCCTCAAGGACCCAGCAGCCATCTTTTTGACTGAGGATACCAACCCATCATATACTCTTTCGTGTGAGATGAAATGAGATAATGTGAGATACTATATGTACAAATGTTTCATAAATGGTAAGACATCATACAAACAATAATGAATACGGTCTCCATTGCCCTGATCAGTGATTCGTCCATTTCTAATGACCCTTAGCTTTTGATTGATATTTCCAGTACCTGAGCCAGACCCATCTGCCCTGTCCATCTTATCTGGAGTTCAAATTTTGATAGCCCATCCACCAGTTCCTGTGTTTTAGATACCTGCAACAGGTCAGCCTGGCGCTTTTCCAGTGCCCGGACAACCTTTATGTGGCACATTGGAGATGGTTCTTGAAGTAGTGGAGAGCCAGCTTGAACTGGACCTGAGCTTTGGTGTTGGTCCGGTATACGTTGTAGCTCTTCTCCAGGGCTGCGAGCTCTGGGTCCGCCACTGGAGAACGGGGCTGGTGACCTACAATCACATTTGAGCAGGACCCCACAAGCAGGCTCCCGAGCCCATCAATAAAGAACTCTGCCAAGAGAGGGAAAGTGCAAGAAGGAAATGTGAGCTTCCGCCAGAGACCCAGGGCCATACTGCAGGTCTGGGAGGAGAGTCAGGGGGAGGGGACACAGTTTATACCCCTGGGGAGCTTCCGCCCCCGTGAAGCCACCTGCCCAGGCTACTGAGTTGGAAGGACAGACAGTGATATGGGTAGAGAGACACAGATTGGCTTCCAACTGGACGGAACTGTGGACTCCAGGACTGAGGGGAATGAGAGCGGAAGTTCACCAGCTGCAGTTAAATAGGAGAGGATGTCTGGGAAAGGAGGAGCACCAGCAAGGTGGGTAAAGAGGGAGGGGCCAGAGCTGTAGGGAAAGGAAGGGGAAGGGTGTCTCGGAGAAGCAGAACAGCCTGGGGGAGACAAGAAGGCAGAGAGTGTGGAGGGAGGCAAGAGAGACCACGAGCTCTCCATTTTAGGGAGAAAGGGTGAGCTCCCCATTTTGGGGAGAAAGGGTGAGCTCCCCATTTTGGGGAGAAAGGGCGAGCTCCCCTGAGCAGTGGCACACGGCCCTCCCTCCTTGGGAAAAACCAGGCTTCTGAGATCAGTCCACAGCGCAGCTCCCTTCCTCACTCTTCCAGCCTCCCCACCTGAGTGAGCCACTCGCTGCAGGCGGGCGTCGAAGCCAACTCTTTGGAGCCGCTCTGTGTGGGCCAGGAAGAAGTTGACAACACCACTGGTCACCACGCAGCTGGGGAAGCCGTGCAGGGGCCGGAAAGATCCTGACCGCCGGTGGAGACAGTCCCCATTCTCACTGTGCTCCAGGAACAGCTTAAACTGGAACATGTTTCCAAGCACGCTGCCGCCTACCTAGCCGGTGGGCAGAGAAATCCACATTAGAGAATAGACTCAATATCCATGTAGCCGCTGTCAGGAAGCCTTACTGGACTGAACCTCAGTTATGACAAGAATCACACCCTTTATCTACCCTTCATACTACACTTACACCAAGTCCAAAGGGCAGACAACTCTGCTCCGTTTACCCTCCAGCAAGCTCACTCTTTCCAGAAGGTGACTCACTCCCTTCCAGTACAAGGAGTGGTGTTTAGGTGCAAGTGAGAGGCAGCCTGCTCGTGCAGGGGTCCCTACGTGGACTTCTTGCAGCCAGTAGTTTGCCTCAAGCTGCCTTCCTCCCATTCTCTGCTCCTGGCTCACCTCTCTGTGCTGCCTGTCCCTGCACTCGTGGCAGATGCATGCATCTAGCTGTTGGAGCCCGAGCAAAACAGGACAAGCAATTATATCTATTCCTGAACCATCATAATCACCCAGGGTGGCACAGCAGTCTGATTGTCTGCCATCACCTGTTCTTTACCTCCCCCCTTAGTAAATGAACCCTCTTGAGTTTTAACTGGACTAAATTAAAGTCTAGCCAATTACCCACTAAAGATGAAATTTTCCCACTTCCCTTGCAAGGTCTGACCATGTGTCTTAAGTCCTGGCTGAAAGGATGTGATCTAGAACAGATGTCTGCAACTTTTATAAGAGAACTTCTTGTCCTTCACTTCCCCTCTCCCCATTTCTTCCAACCATGCAGCTGAGGGCCACAAAGATGGACAAACAACGGGGAAGGAAGCTGGTCCAGGATGACCCTGGAAGGAGAGTTGAGTGCCAGCTAGCATTCTTACACGGGCGGGAACTGCACCTTCTATGTCATTTACGCTATTGTGATTGGGTCTCTAGAGACACCTTAGTCAAGCCAGATGCTTTGGGGACTGTCCACCTGGAGTATGAAGTAACTGTGGTCACTGTGCTACTTCTTATATACATTTTCTTTCTTTTTAACAGTTTTATTGAGCTATCTTTGACATATTAAAATTGTATATATTTAAGGTGTACAGCTTGATGTCTTG
The DNA here is from genome assembly GCF_009873245.2 of Balaenoptera musculus. Classification (NCBI taxonomy): domain Eukaryota; kingdom Metazoa; phylum Chordata; class Mammalia; order Artiodactyla; family Balaenopteridae; genus Balaenoptera; species Balaenoptera musculus. The sequence goes on from NC_045804.1 coordinate 25,377,794, forward strand.
ATATATGTATACATTGTGAAAAGATCACCACACTCAAGCTAATTAACAAATCCATCACCTCTACGTAGTAATCTCTGCAAATTTCAAGAATACAACGCAGCATTATTAATTATTGTCACCTTTTTCTTCTCTTTTCTACGTGTGAGTTGACTTTTGATGTTTTTGTTATTTTTTTTTATTTTTTATTTTTTTAAATTATTTATTTATTTATTTATGGCTGTGTTGGGTGTTCGTTTCTGTGTGAGGGCTCTCTCTAGTTGTGGCAAGCGGGCTCCACTCTTCATCACGGTGCGCGGGCCTCTCACTATCGCGGCCTCTCTTGTTGCGGAGCACAGGCTCCAGACGCGCAGGCTCAGTAATTGTGGCTCACGGGCCCAGTTGCTCCGCGGCATGTGGGATCTTCCCAGACCAGGGCTCGAACCCGTGTCCCCTGCATTGGCAGGCAGATTCTCAACCACTGCGCCACCAGGGAAGCCCTGTTATTTTTTTTAATGTCCTTAAGGCCACATAGTCTTTTACAGCCTTGTGCCATTTTCATTTTTGTAATGGTGTGTGCCAGGGCCAGAGCCCCGCTCGCTTTCTCCGGCCACTCTAGGGAGGAAGGTAGAAGTAATAAACACACCATTTTAAAAACAGAACAACGGTGAGTTTTGGGCGCGGGTGTTGGTGTAATTTGCTCAAAGAAAAGTAAGAACAGAGGCAGAAGCAGAACTCGCATGTCTGATTCCCGCGTGATGGCCTCAACCCCAGAGCTGTGCTGCATCACCTCCTGCACCGGGCCCTCCCCCGCCCCTTCCGCCCTCCCTTCTTTCTTTCCCTCTCCTCTTCTTTCGCATACTTTCCTCTCTTCCTTTCTCCTCTCCTTCCCCTCTCGCCTGTCAGATTGCAATGGGGTAGAACCAGCAACTCTCCCTTACCACGTCCAGTTCCGTCTTCTCTAGGACATCCACCAGCACCTCAATCTTGGTCTTGTCGTTGAAGAGAAAGTCATCGTCCACCCAGAGAACGTATTTGGTGGTGACCTGAGATATGGCCAGGTTCCTACCAGCAAACCAGCCCTGTGAGTGGAGTGAGGTTAGATGGTGGTTGCCTGCCCTGCTACATATCAGTGTCACCTGGGAGCTTTCTCAGTTCCCAGCAACCAGGCTGCACCCCAAACAGTGGCCGAGAACCTCTGGGTTAAAGGGAGTCCATGTCTCAGAGACACTGGGAGAAGGACGGACTCTCTGGATCAAAGACTGAGACAAAGGCAGAAAGTCCTTCCTTGGCCCTGTGGCTAATATGGACCGATGGAAGTCCCCTTTCATCCGAGAGAGTCTCTGTGGCTCTCCCGCCCTTTCCCCTCATGCAACCTGGAAGCTGTTGGAGGGGGGGACACTCCTGTACGTATAATATCCACTATCCACTTCCTCCTGTGTGTGCTTGCAAGATGGTGCATGGGGGAGAGAGCCGCTCCAGCGAGGGGGGAATTGTAGGGATGAGAGGTTTCTCTGCTGTTGGACCTGCATGTCAGGAAACCTTAGACTGTCAGACACCTCAAGTCACTTAGAAGGACCTCAATCAATTTCCACACCAAGTGTGAGGAGAGGCTGATTAACCACCCTGCTAATGCAGAAAAGGGAGACTGACCTGATTTCTCTGTGAATTTGGAATCAGCAAGGGGACTCCCCTCCCATGCCAGGACGCTGCTGCCTTGGGAAGGCCACTGAAGCAGCCCCATTCAGGGCAGAACCAGATTGTGGGCCCCCTTGTCCCGGGATCCAGGTGTCTCCCCATCTGGGAAGGACATACCTTCCCATAAGGCATGGTGTAATACTCCACGTGGCTGTCATTAATTTTCAGGGGCTCCTTGCTGTCATCAGCCACGATCACGGTCAAGTCTGGGTAATACGAACGCTCTGGAGCATGGTCATGAGCTTGTGGGGACGGAGGAAAGTTTTGGTGGCAATGGTCACCAGGTCTCTGAGCTTCCTCTCTGAGCAAGAAAGGGTAGATGTCAGAGCTCTGTCTTCGGGAAACCTCACTGTCCTGACTTGCATCATTCTGGGGGCACGTGGGTCATCTGGTGCGGTGGGGTCGGCTGAAGTTAACGCATGCTGAAAGCTACACCCTCACCTATTGTTTGTGGGTGAATGCAACAGAACCCGACTACAGAGCAACTTCTCAGAATGACAGAAATCAGAAATCATTCCATAAACCCTTTTCAGTACATGCTGCACCATTACCCAGCTTCTCCTGGGTCTGTGGGAGTGAGTGGAAATGAGACAGGGAGACAAGAGTACAGCCATTTTGGAAAAAGACCGGTCTTGGGTAAACAAGCCTTGCAAACTAAAGAACAAAGGCCCTGGGGGCCCGAGTTCCAGAGGAAAAAAACCAGACTCACAGGAATAAAAGATTAACTTTATCTCTGTGCCACTAACAGTATACCTAGTTGCCACAAGACAAGAAGCTCAACTGTAAATTTTAACCTAATCTGTTCCTGGGCTTTCTTACAGAAAATTCTCCTGCATTTCTTCCCTCTCACAGAAGCACTCCCTACTCCTGACAGCCACCATGGAGTCACCTGCTGCTGATCAAAGAAGTTGGATGATTTCTGGAAATTATCCATGATCATGAGACAAACCGTCCCTTCTGTTATAAAAGCAACTCTCCCCTTCTACTCGGGGAGCTGGCACTTTTTCCCTGCCTTCTCTCTCTCTTTTTTTTTTTTTTTTAATTTTTAAATTTTATTTTATTTTATTTTTTATACAGCAGGTTCTTATTAGTTATCCATTTTATACATATTAGTGTATGGTCAATCCCAACCTCCCAATTCATCCCACCACCACCACCCACCCCCCGCCACTTGGTATCCATACGTTCGTTCTCTACATCTGTGTCTCTATTACTGCCCTGCAAACCGGTTCATCTTTCATTTTTCTAGGTTCCACATATATGCGTTAATATACGATATTTGTTTTTCTCTTTCTGACTTACTTCACTCTGTATGACAGTCTCTAGATCCATCCATGTCTCTACAAATGACCCAATTTCGTTCCTTTTTATGGATGAGTAATATTCCATTGTATATATGTACCACGTCTTCTTTATCCATTTGTCTGTCGATGGGCATTTAGGTTGCTTCCATGACCTGGCTATTGTAAATAGTGCTGCAATGAACATTGGGGTGCATGTGTCCTTTTGAATTATGGTTTTCTCTGGGTGTATGCCCAGTAGTGGGATTGCTGGGTCATATGGTAATTCTATTTTTAGATGTTTTATTTTTTTTAAACATCTTTATTGAGGTATAACTGCTTTACAATGGTGTGTTAGTTTCTGCTTTATAACAAAGTGAATCAGCTATACATATAGCTGATTATATATATATCCCCATATCTCCTCCCTCTTGCATCTCCCTCCCACCCTCCCTATCCCACCCCTCTAGGTGGTCACAAAGCACCGAGCTGATCTCCCTGTGCTATGTGGCTGCTTCCCACTAGCTATTTTACATTTGGTAGCATATATAAGTCCATGCCACTCTCTCACTTCGTCCCAGCTTACCCTTCCCCCTCCCTGTGTCCTCAAGTCCATTCTCTACGTCTGTGTCTTTATTTCTGTCCTGCCCCTAGGTTCTTCATAACCTTTTTTTTTTTTTTTTTTAAGATTCCATATATATGTGTTAGCATACGATATTTGTTTTTCTCTTTCTGACCCATTTCACTCTGTATGACAGACTCTAGGTCCATCCACCTTGCTACAAATAACTCAATTTCATTTCTTTTTATGGCTGAGTAATATTCCACTGTGTATATGTGCCACATCTTCTTTATCCATTCATCTGTCGATGGACACTTAGGTTGCTTCCATGTCCTGGCTATTGTAGATAGTGCTGCAATGAACATTGTGGTACATGACTCTTTTTGAATTATGGTTTACTCAGGGTATATGCCCAAGAGTGGGATTGCTGGGTCATATGGTAGTTCTATTTTTAGTTTTTTAAGGAACCTCCATACTGTTCTCCATAGTGGCTGTATCAATTTACGTTCCCACAAACAGTGCAAGAGGGTTCCCTTTTCTCCACACCCTCTCCAGCATTGTTTGTAGATTTTTTGATGATGGCCATTCTGACCAGTGTGAGGTGATACCTCATTGTAGTTCTGATTTACATTTCTCTAATAATTAGTGATGTTGAGCAGCTTTTCATGTGCTTCTTGGCCATCTGTATGTCTTCTTTGGAGAAATGTCTATTTAGGTCTTCTGCCCATTTTTGGATTGGGTTATTTGTTTTTTTAATATTGAGCCGCATGAGCTATTTATATGTTTTGGAGATTAATCCTTTGTCTGTTGATTCGTTTTGCAAATATTTTCTCCCATTCTGAGGGTTGTCTTTTCATCTTGTTTATGGTTTCCTTTGCTTTGCAAAAGCTTTGAAGTTTCATTAGGTCCCATTTGTTTATTTTTGTTTTTATTTCCATTACTCCAGGAGGTGAGTCAAAAAAGATCTTGCTGTGATTTATGTCAAAGAGTGTTCTTCCTATGTTGTCCTCTAAGAGTTTTATAGTGTCCGGTCTTACGTTTAGGTCTCTAATGCATTTTGAGTTTATTTTTGTGTGTGGTGTTAGGGAGTGTTCTAATTTCATTCTTTTACATGTAGCTGTCCAGTTTTCCCAGCACCACTTATTGAAGAGACTGTCTTTTCTCCATTGTATATCCTTGCCTCCTTTGTCATAGATTAGTTGACCACAGGTGTGTGGGTTTATCTCTGGGCTTTCTATCCTGTTCCATTGATCTATATTTCTGTTTTTGTGCCAGTGCCATATTGTCTTGATTACTGTAGCTTTGTAGTATAGTCTGAAGTCAGGGAGTCTGATTCCTCCAGCTCCGTTTTTTTCCCTCAAGACTGCTTTGGCTATTCAGGGTCTTTTGTGTCTACATACAAATTTTAAGATTTTTTGTTCTAGTTCCATAAAAAATGCCACTGGTAATTTGATAGGGATTGCATTGAATCTGCAGATTGCTTTGGGTAGTATAGTCATTTTCACAATACTGATTCTTCCAATCCAAGAACATGGTATATCTCTCCATCTGTTGGTATCATCTTTAATTTCTTTCATCAGTGTCTTATAGTTTTCTGCATACAGGTCTTTTGTCTCCCTAGGTAGGTTTATTCCTAGGTATTTTATTCTTTTTGTTGCAATGGTAAATGGGAGTGTTTCCTTAATTTCTCTTTCAGATTTTTCATCATTAGTGTATAGGAATGCAAGAGATTTCTGTGCATTAATTGTGTATCCTGCAACTTTACCAAATTCATTGATTAGCTCTAGTAGTTTTCTGGTGGCATCTTTAGGATTCTCTATGTATAGTATCATGTCATCTGCAAACAGTGACAGTTTTACTTCTTCTTTTCAAATTTGGATTCCTTTTATTTCTTTTTCTTCTCTGATTGCCATGGCTAGGACTTCAAAAACTATGCTGAATAACAGTGGTGAGAGTGGACATCTTTGTCTTGTTCCTGATCTTAGAGGAAATTCTTTCAGTTTTTCACCGTTGAGAATGATGTTTGCTGTGGGTTTGTCATATATGGCCTTTATTATGTTGAGGTAGGTTCCCTCTATGCCCACTTTCTGGAGAGTTTTTATCATAACTGGGTGTTGAATTTTGTCAAAAGCTTTTTCTGCATCTATTGAGATGATCATATGGTTTTTATTCTTCAATTTGTTAATACGGTGTATCACATTGATTGATTTGCATATATTGAAGAATCCTTGCATCCCTGGCATAAATGCCACTTGATCATGGTTTATGATCCTTTTAATGTGTTGTTGAATTCTGATTGCTAGTATTTTGTTGAGGATTTTTGCATCTATATTTATCAGTGATATTGGTCTGTAATTTTCTTTTTTTGTAGTATCTTTGTCTGGTTTTTGTATCTGGGTGATGGTGGCCTCATAGAATGAGTTTGGGAGTGTTCCTTCCTCTGCAATTTTTTGGAAGAGTTTGAGAAGGATGGGTGTTAGCTCTTCTCTAAATGTTTGATAGAATTCACCTGTGAAGCCATCTGCTCCTGGTCTTTCGTTTGTTGGAAGATTTTTAATCACAGTTTCAATTTCATTACTTGTGATTGGTCTGTTCATATTTTCCATTTCTTCCTGGTTCGTTCTTGGAAGGTTATACCTTTCTAAGAATTTGTCCATTTCTTCCAGGTTGTCCATTTTATTGGCATAGAGTTGCTTGTAGTAGTCTCTTAGGATGTTTTGTATTTCTGCGGTGTCTGTTGTAACTTCTCCTTTTTCATTTCTAATTTTATTGATTTGAATCCTCTCCCTCTTTTTCTTGATGAGTCTGGCTAATGGCGTATCAATTTTGTTTATCTTCTCAAAGAACCAGCTTTTAGTTTTATTGATCTTTGCTATTGTTTTCTTTGTTTGTATTTCATTTATTTCTGCTCTGATCTTTATGATTTCTTTCTGTCTCCTAACTTGGGTTTTGTTTGTTCTTCTTTCTCTGGTTCCTTTAGGTGTAAGGTTAGATTGTTTATTTGAGATTTTTCTTGTTTCTTGAGGTAGGTTTGTATAGCTATAAACTTCCCTCTTAGAACTGCTTTTGCTGCATCCCATAGGTTTTGGATTGTCATATTTTTGTTGTAATTTGTCTCTAGGTATTTTCTGATTTCCTCTTTGATTTCTTCAATGATCCCTTGGTTATTTATTAACATATTGTTTAGCCTCCATGTGTTTGTGTTTTTTACGTTTTTTCCCTGTAATTGATTTCTAATCTCATAGCGTTGTGGTCAGAAAAGATGCTTGATATGATTTCAATTTTCTTAAATTTACTGAGGCTTGATTTGTGACCCAAGATGTGATCTATCCTGGAGAATGTTCCGTGCACACTTGAGAAGAAAGTGTAATCTGCTGTTTTGGGATGGAATGTCCTATAAATATCAGTTAAATCTATCTGGTCTATTGTGTCATTTAAAGCTTCTGTTTCCTTATTTTCATTTTGGATGATCTGTCCATTGATGTAAGTGAGGTGTTAATGTCCCCCACTATTACTGTGTTACTATCAATTTCCTCTTTTATAGCTGTTAGCAGTTGCCTTATGTATTGAGGTGCTCCTATGTTGGGTGCATATATATTTATAATTCTTATATCTTCTCCTTGGATTGATCCCTTGATCATTATGTAGTGTCCTTCCTTGTCTCTTGTAACATTCTTTATTTTAAAGTCTATTTTATCTGATATGAGTATTGCTACTCCAGCTTTCTTTTGATTTCCATTTGCATGGAATATCTTTTTCCATCCCCTCACTTTCAGTCTGTATGTGTCCCTAGGTCTGAAGTGGGTCTCTTGTAGACAGCATATATATGGATCTTGTTTTTGTATCCATTCAGCGAGCCTGTGTCTTTTGGTTGGAGCATTTAATCCATTCACGTCTAAGGTAATTATCGATATGTATGTTCCTATTACCATTTTCTTAATTGTTATGGGTTTGTTTCTGTAGGTCTTTTTCTTCTCTTGTGTTTCGCACTTAGAGAAGTTCCTTTAGCATTTGTTGTAGAGCTGGTTTGGTGGTGCTGAATTCTCTTAGCTTTTGCGTGTCTGTAAAGCTTTTGATTTCTCCATCGAATCTGAATGAGATCCTTGCCGGGTAGAGTAATCTTGGTTGTAGGTTCTTCCCTTTCATCACTTTAAATATATCATGTCACTCCCTTCTGGCTTGTAGAGTTTCTGCTGAGAAATCAGCTGTTAACCTATGGGAGTTCCCTTGTATGTTATTTGTCGTTTTTCCCTTGCTGCTTTCAATAATTTTTCTTTGTCTTCAATATTTGTCAATTTGATTACTATGTGTCTCAGCATGTTTCTCCTTGGGTTTATCCTGCCTAGGACTCTCTGCACTTCCTGGACTTGGGTGGCTATTTCCTTTCCCATGTTAGGGAAGTTTTCGACTATAATCTCTTCAAATATTTTCACAGGTCCTTTCTCTCTCTCTTCTCCTTCTGGGACCCCTATAATGCAAATGTTGTTGCATTTAGTGTTGTCCCAGAAGTCTCTTAGGCTGTCTTCATTTCTTTTCATTCTTTTTTCTTTATTCTGTTCCACAGCAGTGAATTCCACCATTCTGTCTTCCAGGTCACTTATCCGTTCTTCTGCCTCAGTTATTCTGCTATTGATTCCTTCTAGTGTATTTTTCATTTCAGTTATTGTATTGTTCATGTCTGTTTGCTCTTTAATTCTTCTAGGTGTTTGTTCTTTAATTCTTCTAGGTCTTTGTTAAACATTTCTTACATCTTCTCGATCTTTGCGTCCATTCTTTTTCCGAGGTCCTGGATCATCTTCACTATCATTATTCTGAATTGTTTTTCTGCCAGGTTGCCTATTTCCACTTCATTTAGTTTTTTTTCTGGGGTTTTATCTTGTTCCTTCATCTGGTACATAGCCCTTTGCCTTTTCATCTTGTCTATCTTTCTGTGAATGTGGTTTTCATTCCACAGGCTACAGGATTGTAGTTCTTCTTGCTTCTGCTGTCTGCCCTCTGGTGGATGAGGCTATCTAAGAGGCTTGTCTCCTGCCTTCTCTCTTGTGCACAAACTATCTCTTTTAATAAAAAGCTCTGCGTGCCTAAGAGTCTTGCGGAAGCGATATTCATTTCTATGGTACTGCTGCTGCCCAAGAATCTGGAAAGGGCTCAGTAACAGAAAGAGTCATGTAAATCATGTTCAAGAGCATGGCAAATGAGTCCTCTCCTACCTTTTCTCTTCTCAGGCCACATGATAAGTTTGGTTCTTTTGTTATAGTAAAGAGAGAATCAGGGGCCTGAATTACCATAGGAGGTGGTCAAGGTAGGGCACTCCCAGCCAAGTTGGTGGTATAGCATTTTGCTTTGAAATTCCATATTGTTCCAAACACATAGCAATGATAAAGAAAAATGTAGACATAGCCATGCTCAAAAATAGACAACATTTTTTCCAAGAACAGAAATCAACAGCCGTGAGCAGAGCTGGAGCTGGGCTTGCTGCAATCTGAGGTCAGAACAGGAGAGGAGGCTGGGAGGCCGAGTCTAAGTGTTAATGGAATAAAAGTGTCTCATAAAGTATGTGGGTCCACAGCCAGGCGTTTTGTTAGAAGCCGTGGACTGAAGCCAGGCTGCACTCCCTCCATCTCTCACCACATACTACCTGCTGGGCAAGGAACCCCAAACAGCCATCATCCCTGTACACACCTCTGGGTGCAGAGATGACACCACATCACAGCCAAGCCCTGTGCCAAGCCACCCTCAGGCCCAGCAACTGGCTCTTCAGTGACGCCAATATCACTAGGGGACAGGGACCCCCAACACTCCAGTATAAAATGATGGACTAGGAATCTTGGCTACTGGGAGTAGAAGCAACTGTAAAGCTGTGAGATGGGAACACATCAGGAGAGAGAGAGAGAGAGAGAGGAAAGAGGGAGAAAGAGGGAGAGAGGAGAAAACGAAACAAACAAGCAAAAGCCTCCTACTCAAGATGAGCCACCAGCAAAAATTCCAAGACACTCAAAGAAAACTACAGCCAGCAAATCTACCCTGCGCAGTGTCTATCTACAAAATAATAGAGGAATTTGAAAAGGATTTAAAATGAGAATGTTTAAAATCTTTAAAGTGACAAATCACAGAATCACATATATGAAAAAGAAAATATGGAACAAAAACAGGCATAAATGAAATGAGAATATTTAGATATGAAACCAACTTAAAATTACTGAAGATAAATGTAAAGAACCAAAAGGGAGACGTGACTTCAGATATTTAAAATTTTTTTAACAAACATAAGAGAACGCTATGAACAACTCTATGACAAAAAAAAAAAAAAATAGGCAATTTACATCAAATTTAAGACAACTTTACAGAAACATTTAAAAAATTGACTCAATGTACATACAGATCAATAACCATTAAAGACACAGAACTGATAATTTTAAATTTCTTCCCTTTCTCTCACTCCTTCTCATCCACATTCCCATCCTTAACCACCTTCCCCAAAACTTGGACAAAAAAAAAAAAAAAAAAGACATAAGGATCAGATAAGTTTTAATAAAACTCCAAGAGATGTATTATTCCTATTTTATTAAAATTCACTTCAGCAAACAGTGAAAAAAGGAAAGCTATTCAACTCATCTTACAAGACTTGTATAATAATATTGACAACAAAATTGGGCAAGGACATTACAGGAGAAAATAGTCTCAGTTTTGAATACAGACGCAAGAATCCTACATAAAATTGCAAAAAATTTAATTCAGCATTTAATCAACTAATACATTGCAATCAAGATGGGTTTATTCCAGAAATACAAGAACAATTTCAACAGCAGAAAATCAATCAATGTAAGTCACTACATAAACCCAATTAAAGGAGAAAAATTATTTCAATGGGTACAGACAATTTATCTGATAAAATTCAATACTCATTCATATAAAAACTCTCTGCAAGGAAATAGAAAGTAGAAATAGAAAAATTCTTAGTAGCAGTAATAGAAGGAAAGGGACATCCCTGGTGGTCCAGAGGTTAAGGCTTCGCCTTCCAATGCAAGAGGTGCGGGTTCAATCCCTAGTCGAGGAGCTAAGACCCCACATGCCTCACAGCCAAAAAACCAAAACATAAAACAGAAGCAATATTTTAACAAATTCAATAAAGACTTTTAAAAAATGGTCCACATCAGAAATAGAAGGAAAGAAGGAAACTTTCTTACCCTGACACATCTACCACCCTCATACCCAGCAAACATGAATGGTAGAGCATTCGAATGTTCTTAAAGTCAGGAACAAGCAAAAGTGCCTGCTACCACTGCTATTATTCAACACTGTACCGGAGATTTTAGTAAAATGCAGTAAGACAAGAAAACTAAACAAATGATAAGAACTGGAAAAGAAGAGACAAAAATCATTATTTGTTCAAGAGACTCTTCGTTAAAAACAATCACTAATATGAGAGCAAGAACAATGCTGCCTGTAAGTTCAACATTCAAAAATCACTAATGTCCTATATACCAACAGCAACCAATTAAAATGTAGAAGAAAAAGATCCAATTTATAAAAGCAATTAGAAATATAAAGTACCTAAGACTAAATCCAATAAAGTGTGCAATTCCTTTACAAATAAAACTACAAAATAAATTATTGAAGAACCTATGAAGAGACTACGACATGGAGATTATAATATGGAGAGGTATACCAGATTCATGGTTGGGAATATTCAACTTCATAAAACTGTCAATTCATCTCTAATTAATCTACAAATTCTATGAAATTCTCATCAAAATCTCAAGGGATTTTGGAGGATCTTGATGAGCTGATGCCAAAACTCTAATGAAAAAGTAAAAGACCAAGAAGAGCTGAGAAAATTTTGCTAAATGAAGTACAGTCATCCTGAAGTATAGAATTTATCCCCACTAGATATAAAACCTGTTATAAAGTGTATGGAAACATTGTGGAATGAGCGCAAGGATAAATAGATCAATGTGACCTAAGAAAGGTTCAGACCCCTGCATGCATGAAAGTGGGTGTGTGAGGGGCCAGCTGTACAAGCAGGAGGAGGCTGGACCACTAGGTCTGTGGTGGTGGGACAATAGGCTCTCCATACACAAAAAATTAGGTCCTCTTCACATGCCACACGTAAGTATCTAAATGTAAGAACCAAACATGTGCAACTTTTGAAAAAAATACAGGAGAGTATCTTTATGGCTCCAACGTAGGGAAGAATTTCTTGAATAAGGCACAAAAAGCAAAAGCTAGAAAAAAACCAAGGAATCAATTTTATTAAAGGATAAAGCTTTATAATAACAAAAGACCCCGAAGCAAAATCAAAAGACAAGCCATGGACTGACAAAAGGTCAGAAACTAGAAGTTCATGCCATACAATGTAACTTTTATGAGAAGTTCAAAAATGCATTGTACCACACTGTATATGCTCTGTGTGTGTGTGTACACGTGTGTAAGAATAGAAATCTACATATTAAAATGTACAAAAACAGGGAAAAGAAAGATCATGACTGCTGGAAGAAGGGAGGGGAATAAGATTGTGGTGATTTCCATTTTATCGGTAACACTTTATCTTTAAAACAAACTGAAGCCAAAAAAGCTTTTTTGTGAACTCCTTGTACTTATTTCTTTTATTTTTGAGAAAGTTATGATGTTAAGCCCATACTTTAAATCCCTCTCCATAGATACTTAATACTATTACTTTAAAATAACAATTTATATTTTGAAAAGAATCTATTTGAATAGATTACATTTTGAATATATAGGTAATACAGTAAAAAAATGTCAACTGTTCAAAATTCTAAATGTATTGAAAGTTACACCATGAAAATACTTCTTCCCATCCCTGTTCCCAACTACTTGGTTTCTTCCCAGGAGTTTACCAGTATTACTAATTTCTTGTTTATTTTTCTGTAATCAAGCAGTTATGTCTTCTTTCCCCCTTCCTTTTTACAGAAATGGTAGCTTACTCTTTACTCTTTTCTGTACATCTTCAAAAGCATTTTGTATCAGAATAAAAACCTTCCTGCTCCTGTTTTCCTCCTCCGTCCTTCTGAATGGCACTGCGTGGCATTTCATTATACCGATGGACCACACTTGATTTAACCAGTGCCTCCCACTTTTAAGGTTTTTGTCATTGCAAACAATGCTGCAATAAATACCTTCAAACAAATGTCATTTCACACAGATGTAAGCATCTGTAGGATAATTTCTAGAAGCCACATGATAAGTGGCTGGACCAAAGCACATATACATTTAAAATGCTGATAGACAGGACTTCCCTGGCGGTGCAGTGGTTAAGAATCTGCACTTCCACTGCAGGGGGCGCGTGTTCCATCCCTGGTCAGGGAACTAAGATACCACTCATAGTTTATGTTTCCCCACTCCTCCAATACAATATGAATGTAGTTTTCATTTGCAATTTTCTTAGCATGAAATTGAGCATATATTTTAATGGCTAAAAGTATTCTTGAATTTAACTTTTTGTGAATTGGCTTATTCTTTTCTTATTGTTCTTTTCTTATTGATATTCTTTTCTTATTGATTCACAAGTGCTCTTAAGTAAAATTAGACTTTCGACTTTAATGTGTGTTGAAGATATTTTTTTCCCAATTTGTCCTTTGTCATTTGACTTTGCATATGGTAAGTTTGTCATAAAAACATTAAAAATTGTTATGTATTTTATGTTTTTAGTCTTTTCCTTATGGCCTCTGGGTTTTGTGTCATATTTAGAAAAGTCTTATACTCCAAAGTTTTTATTTATTTATTTATTTGGCTGCGCCGCACGGCATGTGGGATCTTAGTTCCCGGACCAGGGATCGAACCCACGCCCCCTGCAGTGGAAACACGGAGTCCTAACCACTGGACCGCCAGAGAAGTCACTCCAAAGTTATTTTTTAACTCCACGTTTTTTTCTAGTACTTAAAAAAAAATAGATATTTGCCTATTTGGAATTTATCTTGGTATGAGCTGTGAGATAGATTCAACTTGTTCTTTTCCACATAGTTACACAGTTATCCTGCATGATTTCTTGAATAATCCATCTTTTCTCCCTTTAATTTGAAAAGCTTCCTTTATCACATGGTAAGATTCCAACATGTCTATTTCTCGATTTCTAATTTGATTCCATTGATGTATCTATTCCTGCTCCAGTACCACTCTATTTTTATAATTCTCCTCCTCCTCCATCTCAGATGGGATCCCTTCTGAATCTCACCAATATTCTATAGGACCCACCATGAAGCCCCAGGGACAAGGGCCTTACCTGGTCCAGGGTCATATAACTTGGGCATAACAGGAAGGCGGATGGTCACCGGAAACTTGGCCACTGAGGACTTGGACTGCAGACTCACTGGAGAGAGAAATAAGGTCAGGGCGGGTGCACTGTGTCTGGGTCACCCCCCATGCTGCCCGGGAAGCCGACGGGATGTGGGAGTGGACTGGTGGAACGAGACTGAAGACCACATGGTCTATGGCATCCCGCCTCATAACCTGCTGTGCATCCCTGGGGCAACCAGCTGATCACCTCCGAAACTCACATTTCCTCCCCGTGAGAATCTGTCGGGTAAAGTGGGCTTGGAATCAGAGGGATGGATTAAGTTTGACTTTGCCTTGTTATCTGAAATTCCTTGGGTAAATCACTTCACCTCCTTCTCTATCTACAAAACCAGGATAATACTACCTGCCCCATTTTATACCTCACAGGGTCATTTTGTGATAAGAAATGTTTGAAAATCTGAAGGTGAAGAGAACTCTGCCTCTAGTTTGTGCTCATGGGAAATCTGTCCCACACTTCATTTTTTCTGTTTGTGTCCTGGGAATGCACCCTGTGTAGCCACTCAAAATGGGAACGGGTGCCTTTAATTCATCCAGAAAGAAACTGGGGCTGCCCTGACGGTGGCAGGAGTTGTTCTCCCAGGAATTCTGGGGACGGGAATGGGGACTGGGATGGGAGGAGGAAGACAAAGCCACTGACCTGGGGGCTGCTAGCTCCCCACATCCCTCTTTCCTGTTAGTGCCCAGGACAAGATACTGATGCATAGACTGCCCGCCATCTACTGCAGCCAAAATCTTCAGCTTTGCTTGCTACTGAGAATGAGGAACAGAACTGGATGGTTTCTAGGGGCACAGCATGAATGATCTGTCTTCATGGAGAGCTGAGCAGGCATTTTGCCTGTCCTTTCCTTCAAGTCACTCTATGTGGTCAATGGCAACGTGGGGGATAGCACTGGGTACAGTAATTGGGAAGTTAGGTGTTTAGAGTTAGAAACAGGAGCCAGAGAGGCAGGCTTCCTGGAGGAGGAAGACTTTGAGGGCCTGATGGGGTTTTTCTGGGTCCCTAAGCATTTTGGACAGGTCCCTAAGCATCCAAGGACAGCCTCTCACCTACACCCACCCTGCAGCGCTGATACTCTGTGCTTGTGTATGTCACGTGCTGGAGTATGAAATTCAAAAGCTTCCGGTTACTGGTCGAAATGTTCAGCTGCTTCTGGCCTCTGCCCTGCACCACGCTGTCTGGGATGTCAGCGAGGGTGTTCAGTGTCCCCAGAGAAGCTGTCAGGCTGACCTAGGGTGGATGGGATAGAAAGATGAAATGCAAAGAACAGCACATACCCAGAATGGCCAGCAGGGAGCAGAGCGCATAAACACGAGAGGAGAAGGATCACGGGTGCCCCTGAAACCTAGGGTCTGGCTCTGCGGTTGCTGCCCCAGCCCCAGTAAAGAAGAATCAAGTCCTAGGACCTGGTGTGTTCAAGGGCCATTTCTGAAGCATTCTTATCTCTTGCCTTGCAGGATACCATTTTCTTCCTACCCTGGCTGCTTGCTTGCTTGCTTGCTTATTTATTTATTTGTTTGTTTGTTTGTTTATAGCTGCATTGGGTCTTCGTTGCTGCGCGCGGGCTTTCTCTAGTTGTGGCGAGCGGGGGCTACTCTTCGTTGCAGTGCGCAGGCTTCTCATTTCTCATTTCAGTGGCTTCTCTTGTTGCTGAGCACAGGCTCTAGGCACGCGGGCTTCAGTAGTTGTGGCACATGGGCTCAGCAGTTGTGCTGCACGGGCTTAGTTGCTCCGCGGCATGTGGGATCTTCCCAGACCAGGGATTGAACCTGTGTCCCCTGCACTGACAGGCAGATTCTTAACCACTGCACCACCAGGGAAGTCCCATGGCTGCTCCTTTTGAATTCTGTTTGCCGACTCCTCCTTGTCTATCTGACCTCCAAAGAGAGTTTTTCAGGGTTTGGTTCTGCGTCCTCTTCCCTTCTTAATCTACACCTTCTCACTAGAGGAGGCGGCAGCTTAAATACTATTCATATGCTGATGGTTTAAAAATGTACATCTTCAGGGACTTCCCTGCTGGTGCAGTGGTTAAGAATCCGCCTGCCAATGCAGGGGACAAGGATTCGATCCCTGGTCTGGAAGATCCCACATGCTGTGGAGCAACTAAGCCCGTGCGCCACAACTGCTGAGCCTGTGCTCTAGAGCCTGTGAGCCACAACCACTGAGCCCACGTGCCACAACTACTGAAGCCCGTGCGCCTAGAGCCTGTGCTCTGCAACAAGGGAAGCCACCGCAATGAGATGCCTGCGCACCGCAATGAAGAGTAGCCCCCGCTCGCAGCAACTAGAGAAAGCCCGCGTGCAGCAACGAAGACCCAACGCAGCCAAAAGTAAATAAATAAAATAAATAAATAAAGTAAATAATTTTTTTTTTTTTTTAAAGTACATCTTCAGCTCCTATCTTTCTGAGATCCAGCTGCCTGGTTGGTTGCTCTGCTAGGAAGTTTCACAAGCAGCTCAAACTGATATCTTCAAAACTGAACTATGTTTTTTTCTCGATAAACCTGTTTTCCACCCCGTCCCTGGCTCTCCTGGCCTTGTGAATGGCACCTCCACCCACTCAGCTGTTCCAGTCCCCAAATGAAGTCATTCTTGTCCTGCTCTTTCCCCCACGCCTACAGCCAATCCATGAGTGAGTCCTGCCCGGTCCACCTTCAACATGTAGCTAGAATCCGTCTGCTTCTCTCCATCCCCACTGCTACTCTCTTCCCTTGCCTTCTTGTCTTCTGCAACAGCCAGTTATCTTTAGGAAAAGTAACCTAGATTATGTCATTCCTGCTGAAAACACTTTAGTCATTCGAGAGATACTTTCTGAAATCCAAACTACAGGCACTGGGAAAAGAGTAGTGAATAAGACAGACTCCCTGCCTTCAAGAAGCTTATAGTCTAGTGAGGAAGAGTGGCAATAAGCATATCATGACATATATAAAGTAATTCAGGTATGATAAGTGCCATGAAGAAGGTAACACACACACACACAAAAGAAGGTAACACAGAGTAGAGACAAAGTGACAAAGGTGTAGGGGGCAGCGGCGGTGAGGGTAGTTGCGGGGGAGGTGGCCAGAGGCGCCCTCTGGAGGACAGAGCAGCTTTGCTCAATCACCACCCATTACAGCCTTGTGTGGCATGCAGAAGGGGGAAAACTAAAACTATATTTCCCACACTCCTTTTCAGTTAGGGTTCTGGATGTGATTTACATCCCACCCCTTAGACATACTTGCATAGACCTTGATTTGGAGCTATCTTAAATGGGAAAGAAGGGCAGGCCACAGAGCATCCACCTTGCTGGCGCTGACCCGAACAGAGGCAACACAGCCCGGCTGTGGCGGCAGCTTCCTCTTGTAGCTGAAGGCAGCAGCACCCTTGGTGGCCCAGTGTTCTGGAAGTCCTCCCTGGAACTCCAGCTACCCCACGGCTGGATAATTCATGACTTCTATAGGCACCCTTCCCCCTCTCCCCACCATGGACTCACGTCTAATATTTAATCAGGATAGAGACTCTGTCAAAATCTGAAACCAGCTACCATGGGGGGAAGGGGGCACAGGCAGTGAGCCAAGGACAGGATGCCAAGTGCAAAAGGGAGCTGGGAAGGGGACTCTTGCCTCATAGATGGGAGCATCTGGTCCTTCAAACTGGAGACCTGGAGAACACAGGAAAAAGGACAAAAAAACACCATTTGAGAGGATGCCAAGGACTCCCTGATGCTCTCACCTTCCTGGCCGACTCCTACACATCCCTCCAGAGTCCCTTTAAGTGTCACCTATCCAGAGAGTTTGCTGACCACTCCCCTCTCCCCAGGGCTCTATTAGATGGTGTCCCATGGTCCTTCTCAAATTCCAGCAGTTCTAAAGCCTCTGATGCCCACCCTCAGTTTTGGATGGGTGCTGTGAATTAATCCAGTCCCTTCCAGGTATCTCTGTTACTGAAGGGAAGGAAGCAATAGATAAATAATGAATCATCCTTATATGAGTTTCCTGGAATAGTCAAATTCATAGAGACAGAAAATAGAATGGTGGTTGCCAGGGACTGGGGGGAAAAGGGAGTTACTGTTAAATGGGTGCAGAGTTTCAGTTGGAAAGATGAAAAAGTTCTAGAGATAGTTGCTGGTGATGGTTGCAGAACAATGTGAATGTACTTAATGCCACAGAACTAGACACTTCAAAATGGTTAAAATGGTAAATTTTATGTTATGTTTTACCACAATAAAAAAAGAACTACCCAAAGTGGCAAATCATTTTTTAAATGACTATTCAAAAACACTAGCAACTGGGGCTTCCCTGGTGGCGCAGTGGTTGAGAATCTGCCTGCCAATGCAGGGGACACGGGTTCGAGCCCTGGTCTGGGAAGATCCCACATGCCGCGGAGCAACTAGGCCCGTGAGCCACAATTACTGAGCCTGCGCGTCTGGAGCCTGTGCTCCGCAACAAGAGAGGCCGCGATAATGAGAAGCCTGCGCACCTCGATGAAGAGTGGACCCCACTTGCCACAACTAGAGAAAGCCCTTGCACAGAAACGAAGACCCAACACAGCCATAAATAAATAAATAAATAAAAATTAAACTTTAAAAAAAAAGAAAAAACCTCAGTAACATTCAGCAATAAACATTTATTAAAAACAAACAAACAAACTAGCAATTCATCCCAAATTATTTTATTTTAGAATCTATCTCTGTTCTTATAATATGATCAATTCAAGCTCTAATTCAGACATATTCTTCTTATGTGGCCTTAGATAACTCTGTGAAGTTGGCAAAATAATATTTACCTCACAAGGATGTGATGCTGAACTAAAAGAGTGTGTAAAATTCCCTTGTAGAGGGGAGTTTTAACTGGCATAAATATCCTTTGCCATATGCACTCCCTGGAGATGGGCTCATGCTTTGCCTGCTCCCATGATGCTGGAGGCCACCAAAAAGCCAATTATGTTCCAAGATTCCTCGATGCACATAGATTTCTGTGCTCTTCTATGTTATCTCGGATACCCAGGGAGGTTACAGCTACTGAGGGTGATTCCCAGTGGTGGAAAGAGTGAGGCTAATGAAATGGTTTCATTTCATTAAATGAAACCATGTCACGCTTCATTGTGCTGGGTACACAGCAGGTACCCAATGAATGACTGTTCCCTTCTGCTTCCTCCTTTTGCTTAAGAAGGAATAAGAAGGTTGCTCGGGTCTTTTCTGAACAGAGATGTACCTACCTGGGATGGGAACCGTGTGCAGGGGCATCACTTCGACCCCGTGGACAGGGTACCCAAAGGGCAGGTTGGGCTGAGCCAGCAGGGGCGGTGGGCGAGGCAGCCCTTCTCTGCAGAGAAACAAAACCATTGGCAGCTGCTTTGATGCCTGTCCCTAGTTAGTTCTTAAAGTGATGTTTGTACCCAGAGCTTTGTGCTGCCAATGGTGAGAAATTGAAAGTAGGTTGGCCCGATCTGCCCTCCATTTTCTCTCCTCCTTTATTCCTGCCCCTCCCTCCAGCCTCTAATTCCACAAAGGAATTGAAGCAGATTACAACAAAGCACATTCAAAATCAAAATCACAGCCAGCAAAAAAGAAGAAACAAGATAATCAGACCATATCGGCCAACCCAGCAGCAGTTGCTAAACACCAAATACACATCTGAACTTCCTGGTAGCCAAGGTACAAAGTAATTGACAATACGCTGGACAAAGGACAAAGCAGACCAACTCCTGAACGGTGGTAAAACTTTTCTTGTCACTGAACAAATAAAATATATAAAACTTTATCTAGGAGTGGATGTTGTCTCAATATTTTTAGAGCAAACACAGTGGTCATTTCCAGATGGCTTTGTTGTTGTAACAACCTTCAGTCAAAGACATAACACAATCCAGTGATATTGACTGTTTGAGGGACTAAGGTAATACAGTTGATAGGTAGGCTTCAGGGATCCGCTTAACCATGGAAATCATTTAGATTACCTGGAAGAAAGATTAGACTACTGAAGTATTTACGGGAACATGAAAAAGACAAAATTTTAAAATGGAAAGGTACAGAAATAGGCAATTAACAGCAGAGGAAATACAAATGGCTAATAAATATATGAAACACGCTCAACTGCAATATTGATCAGGGAAACGCAACTTTAAAAGCAATGAAAAAAACAATGGTACCTTTTCCTTGAAGTTTTAAAATTTTATGATAGCGAGTGTTGATTAGGTAGAGAATATGTAAATAAGGTACTACACTTACCGACTCTTCATGAAAGTGTGAATAAATGTTGGTCCTCTTGAAGGCAATCTGGCCATATTTATTAAAAGCAGAAATAAGCATATCCTATGACTGAGCAATTCAGATGCTAGGTAAGGGGAGAAACTTGTGGTTGTCAACAGTAGGACATGCATAAGGAGGTTTGTTTCAGCATTGCCTGAAGTGAACATCCTTATACACATCTTAATAAATGAAGGAAAGAATGTAAGTATAATGTAATATTATTATAAATTATGTAAATGTAATAATAAAAATTTTGCAAAAATCTGAATATCTTTCAATAGGGGAATGGCTTAATAAAATTCATTGCATTCATATTCATAGCTGTATAGCAATTAAAAGGAATGAGCTAGATGTATAGACCGCTCTTAAAAATATATCATTGAGGCTCCTGGTGTTGCTTGTGTGCTCATTTGGTGCAGACCTGGTACCTCTTTTGTGAAATGGCAGCTGAGGAGACTCTGGCGCTCGGATGACGGACAGAAAGCCCAAGGAAGGAGTCAAGACTGAGAATGGTTATCACGTGATTTGAAGGAGGCGGGGTAGGATGGTTCCACCGCGCAGTTTAAGATGAAGAGGCACACACCACTTAGCAAGCGGACGGAAGCCTATGTGACCAGCAGGGTGTGTCCATGAGGCAGATCCGATTCCGATTTGATGGGCAGCCAATCAATGAGAAAGACACACCCACACAGTTGGAAATGGAGGCTGGAGATACCACTGATGTGTCCCAGCAGCAGACAGGGGGTGTCCACTAAAAAGGGAACCTGCTACTTTGTTCCTCCAGACCAAGGAGACATTCTCAGAAGACCACAGTTTGGTTCCACCACATCCTGACCACTACAGTATCGTTTTCTCTGTTCTTTCATTTTCCGCTTCCCCATTCCTGGTGTGTGTGACAAGTGTATGTGCACAAACATATTGCTTGCTTGCTTTCTGGCCGCACAATGCTCCTACCAGAGACGGAACCCGGGCCACGGCAGTGGAAACTTGGGGTCTTAACCACTGGACTGCCAGGGAATTCCCACTTGTTGCATTTTTTTAAAACTAAATAGCCAGTGGTATGTTTTGACTGGCATCAAATGGAGATGGGATGGGGGAATTCTGGTTACGAGAAAATACCGCCTTCTCCATTAGCAACAGGCTCACTCAGCTCTTGTCTTCATGTTCAGCAAGTTATTTTGCTCTCACTGTTTAACACAAGAATAACAAGATAAAAAAATCCTTGCATACCTTGTTCTATTGGAGAATTTTAATGTCTTTCATTCATCTTTGTAAAACCAAGGACAATTTTATAACCCTCTTGCACGTAACTGTTACAGGTAAAGCAATCGGTATTTAAGGAGGTGTAAATTCTTAGAAAAGAAATGCATCCTGGATAGTTTTTCTCTTCAAGTCAAACATCTTGTGGTTTAAATAAACTTCTTGTTTAAAATGGAAAAAGAAAAGGGACTTCCCTGGTGGCGCCGTGGTTAAGACTCCGCGCTCCCAATGCGGGGGGCCTGGGTTTGATCCCTGGTCAGGGAACTAGATCCCACATGCATGCCGCAACTAAGAGTTCACATGACACAACTAAGGAGACCACCTGCCGCAACTAAGACCCAGTGCAACCCAATAAATAAATAAATAAATATTAAAAAAATAAAACGAAAAAAACCATTGAATGAAAGCAAATTTCAGAGTCATTTGTTCTTATGGTACCAATTACATTAAAAATACACACACAAGGTAATTCCCTGGTGGCACAGGGGTTAAGAATCCGCCTGCCAATGCAGGGGACACGGGTTCGAGCCCTGGTCCGGGAAGATCCCACATGCCGCAGAGCAACAAATCCCGTGCGCCACAACTACTGAGCCTGCGCTCTAGAGCCCGCATGCCACAACTACTGAGCCTGCGTGCTGCAACTACTGAAGCTCGTGAGCCTAGAGCCTGTGCTCTGTTACAAGAAAAGCCACTGCAGTGAGACGCCCGCGCACTGCAGCGAAGAGTAGCCCCCGCTCGCCGCAAACAGAGAAAGCCCACGCGCAGCAACAAAGACCCAACGCAGCCAAAAACTAACTAAATAAATTTATATATAAAAATATATATATACACACAAAACACCAGTAGTATATGTTTATATGGATATATATATAAACACATAAATATGTGTGTGATTATGTGTGTTCATCTGTGTGTGTAACAGTATAAAAATTAGTATGGAATAACATCCCTTTTACTACCCAGGCCCCCCATCACCCCCAGAAGAATCTCTACTTGCTGTTACCAAGAAGTTGTAGAGTGCCCTATTCCCCCAGGTGTGCTGGGACAGAAAAACTTTTGGGAGCCACTGATCTAGGCCAATCAAGTTTGTACTTGCTGAGCTGAGACAGGCAGGTTTCTAGCCTGAAGATGCCAAATGAAACTCAGAGGAAGAGAGTGTGTGAAACAGAGAATGTGGAAACAATCCTTGTTGACTGATGTGTTTTGCTAAGAACAGTGCTAGGAGGATCTGGGCAGGGACATCGTTAGGCTCCGAGAGTGTCGGTGTCCAGCCTCCTGGCCTGAGGGCTGTCCGGTCCCGCTCAGCTGAAATCTACTGGGATGCGGTACCCAAGCTCTGATAGCTTGGCTTAAAACCTGTATTGCCAGATAAAAACCCAGGTCTGAGTCCTACCCATCCCACAATTTCCAGACCTGCCCCATACCAGCAAGAAACCACTGGACTGTCAGCGGTGTGCAAAAGAACAGAGTGAGCCGGCAGATGGAGTTTGTGCATCTGAGTGTAGTTTATCCAGAGTGTAATTACACCTGGGGGCGGGGGGCACGTCCCTCAGACTGCAGGGGAAAATGTGAAGATCTTGAGCCCTTGAAGGATTGAGGTGAGGAGAAAGACACCATTAGCCCCAAGCAGGATCTTCCTTCCTGAGCATGGGGGACTGACTAGCAGAAACATTTCCCAGAGCCGGGCCTCGTGGATACCCCTAAATTGGTAGCCAGCGTATCAGCCATTGAAAGCAGGTGCCTCAATGACTTGGCCCAGCCCGCTGTCCCCTGGAAAGCTTGGACACTTTGTGTGAAAGGGGCTTGTAAGGCAAAATCTTGCTTACTCACTTGCCTGCCACCAAGGGACACATAGCCATTGATATTCATGTATAATAGTGGTGTGTGAGAGCTGGTTGTACTGACACAGGAGAGTCAATTGTTGAATTTTCAGGAACTTTGAAAGCCAGCTTTTAAACACAGCCAGTAATAAAAATTAAATTATATACATTTAAAATTAAATACAACGGGAACACAGGTAATAAATACTCAAAACTCTCCACTTCCAAATTATTTTACTACATTTTCCTATTATTCTGCTCTTGAGGTTATTTTCATCTATTGTATCTGTATGGTGGAGATATTTTATAACTGGAATTCAGTGATATCTTGTCTGTAGCTTGATATCAGCCACAGTGTGATTATTAAACCACAGAAATTGGCAAACACTACAAGCCACTATCAAAAGCCCATTGTTAAACATTTACCACCACTGTTCATACTTCTCCCCCCAACATACATAAACACACCTCCACACACGCACGCAACCACACAAATGTCCACCCCTCTTCTAAAAACACAAACAAATACACTGTACAACCTTTCTGCACCTTGATGCAGAAAGGTGCAGATCTACTTCACCTTCTAAAGGTGCAGCGGGATCTACTTCATTCCTTTTTAATGCCTGAAGCTTCATCCTCCAAACTGCTTCTCTTCCCTCAGGAAGTGAATCACACCCAGAGCTCTGTCCAGAGTCACACATCACCCCATGCCTCTTATTCATTCATTTCTTGACTTGCCTGGCCCCGTGCTAAACTGAGGACAAAGAGATCAATAAAGTCCCTTTCCTGGAAAGGTGAGAACCCAGAGCCAGACTCCAAAAGCTAGAATACAAAGTCGTCTGTTCAGGGGGCTTCCCTGGTGGCGCAGTGGTTGAGAATCTGCCTGCCAATGCAGGGGACACAGGTTCGAGCCCTGGTCTGGGAAGATCCCACATGCCGCGGAGCAACTAAGCCCGTGCGCCACAACTACTGAGCCTGCGCGTCTGGAGCCTGTGCTCCACAACAAGAGAGGCTGCGATAGTGAGAGGCCCGTGCACCGCGATGAAGAGTGGCCCCCGCTTGCCACAACTAGAGAAAGCCCTCGTGCAGAAATGAAGACCCAACACAGCCAAAAATTAATTAATTAATTAATTAATTAAGTTCCTCTTTAAAAAAAAAAAAAAAGTCGTCTGTTCAGTAACAGAGGTCAGGCCAGCTCTGAATGTCACCTTTTTCTTGAATGTTCCTTTTTCAATTCTCGGAGCTAGATGCTGCTCTCCCTCTTAAAACCTACCACATCCCTCCCTCTGACTGCTATTACAACATTGAGCTTGGGATTGAACTCTTGAGTTCCACACAATTTGCTGAAAACACTCCCTGGGCCACAGACTGCCCATGTGCTCTGTGATGATGGTGGCGCAGGGAGGCTGTGACGGGGAGAGTGGCCACTTGACCCCGGGGGGAGGGCACACGCTGTATCCCTCTATTATACTGTAAGCTCATTGAGAGATGTTCTCTCGATCAGATTGATCTTTGTACCTAACTCAGCGCCTTGCTCCGCGCTACGAGTCTGCCCGCCCAGCTACTTCCTTAATGGCCTGAGACCCAATTCATGTCAGTTATCATTACCGGACTCTGTTTTTGTTCATACCCGGATTGCCAGGTATAATCCCAAGAGAGCTGGGCATTTCCAACAGGTGAAGGAGGGCCAAGTGAGAACATGGCCAGTCCTTGGCCTTCCCAGTTTGGAATCTGTTCCTTCTTGTAATTCCTTCTGCCCAGCTCCCTCCAGACTAGTCCCCACTCCCAGCTAGTACTTCTCCTTATCCCTCCCTGCCTCCCAGCCCACCTGCTCCAATCTCTTCAAAGCTCCCTCCCTGCTCTCCCTTCCCCCACCGTGCACCTCCTGCCAGGTGCACACCTGAGGCACTCCCTGCTGGGGACGGCCGTGACTTCTCTCCCTCTGCAGCCCTGGGCCACCCAGGACACAGACAGAGCCATCTTCCAACATAAACACGCCCCCGTGTTTCCCCTCCCACCATCCACTTATTCTACAGATGCCTGTTAGCCCTACTCTGTGCCAAGCACCTCAAGTCCCCGAGCACAGGGACCTCACAGACAGTGGCAAAGGGAGACCAGGAGGCAAACGGTGGGAACCATCCTGGCAGGAAGCAGGCAGACGGTGTTACAGGGGCACAGGGCCAGGGCACAGGTTCTGCTTGGTGTAAGAGCTTATCATATAATCTGTCTATCTATATATTTTTCTTACCTCCTCTACTATCCTATAACTTCACTGAGGCTATAAAGGCCTTCCATGGATCAACTTACTAAAAGCCAACCCGAGGGACTATTATCATCCCCACATCACAGAGGAGGTTAAGCTGCTTGCCCAGGGTCGCCCAGCTGAGACGTGGAGGACGCAGCCAGTCTGTTCCTTGGCAGCGCTGTTAGCCGCTGAGCCCCACGCTCCTTGCACAGCCACGTGGGGCCCGGGCTCACACCCCCGCCAGGATCACCTGCACACTGCACTGGCTTCCTGATCTCCAACACTCCCTCCTGCTGCTGTTCCCTCTTCTGGGGAGTCTTGCATTTGTGTGGAGTCTGGGGTAGTGACTGATTCCCACAATCAAACCTGGAGGGGCCTGCCTGCCCCTTTCCCTTCCTTAATTCAAGACTTAGGCTCAGTCAACTGAGCAGTAAGGCAGTGGCCTAGGGACCGTTCATCAAAGAGGCACAGACAACATCTGTCGCGGCAGCAGAAGGAACGTTAACCTTCCCCCCAGCTACTCAACAGGTCTCCCTGCCTTCCCTTTGCCTTCCCTCCGGGTTATCCTCCGTAGAAAAGCCAGAGTGATATTTTATATATGAAAGTATCTCATAGAATAACTTGCCACTTTTTAAAACTGTTCAATTCTTTGCGTCACCCAGAAAGCAAAATGCACATTCCTCCTGCTGGCTTACCAGGGCCGTCACCACTGGCCCCTCTGGACTCATACCGCCAGCCTCCAGCTGATGCACTAGGCGGCAACGGCTATGGCCTGCTTTCGTATCATGCAGCCATCAGGAAAGGCCCACTCTGGCTTTGGGCCCTGTGTTAACTCTTCCTTCTGGGATGCTTTTCTGGGATGGGGGATTGTGGGAGACTCCTGCTTGATATACAAATCAGAGTTCAAGGTCACCTTTTTTCATTGTCCCATTAAATTTTATGCCATCAACCACAATACTTTAATTTACCTCTCCACATAGCACTTATAACAATCTACTATTTAGGTGATTTATGTATTTCTTTTTTTTTTTTTTTTTGGCCGCACTGCGCAGCATGCGGATCTTAGTTCCCCAATCAGGGATCGAACTTGCACCCCCTGCAGTGGAAGCGCGGAGTCTTAACCACTGGACCACCAGGGAAGTCCCTCTTAGTGTATTATGTATTGCCTGTGAAGAACTATAAGAATGATAATGTTAATAAACCACAACAATGACCGTAGGTAGTATTTTTGCAGTGCTTCTATATGTCAGGCCCTTTATGAGTTACTAGCCTTTTGTATGTTAACACAATGTTCCTTACAATAAACCTATGAAGGAGGTATCTCTGTTACAGTTTTTCATATGAAGATACTGAAGTACCATGAGGCTAAGTAACTTGCCATCCAGCCTGTTCCGAGTTCAAGAGTTCAAGTCCTTAATCACCGTGATATTATTTATTACAGCACGCTTTCCACTGAAACTCATAAATGATTGCTGGGAGGGATAAAAAAAGGGAAAAGACCTGCTCAGCCATTCCGTGCTCCCCTGGTTCTTGATTTCCCAGCCTGGTCATCCTACCACCTATGGATTTGGGGGAAGTGCCAACATCCTTCCTACAAATTCTCTCTTGATATGAGCCAGACACAATCCATCTCTGCTCTTTTCAACTGACAATCCTGGCCAATACACCCTGAAGGTTTAAAACTCCGGACTTTGCACATAGCAGAGGGACAGTACATTCTTAACATATAAATGAATAAGATAATGCAACATGGTGAGACTCTAAAGGTACGTGCTCTGATGGCCTGGGTGTGTAGTGACTGTGCCACCAACACCGCACTGACGTTTCAAAGTCTCTTCATTCCTTTGCTCTTTCTTTATTATGCAATGCTTGAGACACGTCAAGTGTGGTGGGTTTTTTGTTTTGTTTTTGCCGCGCAGCATGGCTTGCAGGCTCTTAGTTCCCCAGCCAGGGATCAAACCCAGGCCCCTGGCAATGAGAGCGCCAAGTACTAACGCTAGACCGCCAGGGAATTCCCAAGTTTTATAAATCTTTATTCAAGGACTATTTCCTCAGTTCTCTTTACTTGGTTTATTCCTAATAGTTCCTTCCAGGGACCCTGCAAGAGCGAGAGTGCCTTCCTTCTCTCCCTGGACCCACACCCTCAGGAGACAGTAGGGAGAGCTTCTGTTGCACCTCAGGGCCCAAGAGCCCTCAGAGTCTGCATTACCTCCTCTGAAAGTGTTCAAATTCAGCCTGTCTCCTCATTTTCACCGCAGGGAGGTCTCTCTGGCCATAGGCATCCTCAAAGTTATAGCTTCCCTGATGTTCCGAAGCTTCACATTTGCACTGGTTTTTCGGGAAGAGCCTAAAACAAGATGAGGACTAAGATCACGGATTGGGTGGGTGGGCTGGTGCGTAAGGCGGGGCCTGAAGCCTAACCCAGCGTGTGGTTCCCCTCAGGTTCTCCTTTCCCATAGCCACCGTCCGGGTTGAGTTGAGACTCTAGAATGCCAGCAGTGGCTGTTCCCAAAGACACAGGGAGGGGAAGGAAGGGGAAAGAGCAAGAAGGCCCCCCCTCTCAAAACCAGCTTATGGTTACCAAAGGGGAAACAAACGTGGGGGGAAGGGATAAATTAGGAGCTTGGGATTAACATAGACACACTACTATAGATAAAATAGATAACCAACAAAGACCTATTGTATAGCACAGGGAACTCTACACAATATTCTGTATATAACTGAATCACTTTGCTGTACACCTGAAACTAACACAACATTGTAAATCAACTAGACTCCAATAAAATAATAAAAAATAAATTTTATAATCCAAAAAAAAAAAAGGCCCCCTCTCTTGAGTCATCTCCTGCACCAAACTTCTGCCACACTGCGCGGCTTGTGTGATCTTAGTTCCCCGACCAGGGATCGAACCCAGGCCCGGCAGTGAAAGCTCAGAGTCCTAACCACTGGACCGCCAGGGAATTCCCCAAGCTTCTTTAAACTTGAGAGTCGCAGGAATGTCAGTGGCATCTCAGCACCCCCAACCAGAAGAGGAGGCCAGAGGGACAGAAAGGCAACATCTTTCCTGTAGTTTGGGTTAAACAGGCCCTCCAAAATCGTAAGGGACTTCGCTGGGAACAGAGTCCGTGCCCTGCAGACCAAGCCCTTTCCTGGTTCCATGGTTTGGAATCACGTTCGCAATCAACACAGGTGCAGGAAGGTAGGCAACTGGCTGTAAAGTGGGCACAACAGGACACTCTGAGCCACAGGAAGGAGAGGTCAGACCAAGGTGGAGTAACTTGCTATCTCACCAGATTCCATCATAGGTAAAGAGGCTCCTGACATGTTCCTCAGGCAGAAGCTTCAGCATCCCGGCAGCCAGAGTAGGCTGAGGGAGCTGTGGTTTGTGGTTACTGGACGCTGTATAAAGGTACACACTTCTGAACATAAATAACACAATGCCCAGGGCCAAGAGTAAGACCGACATCTTGAGGATCCACAGACGTCTAGACCTGTTGGGACACAAAAGAGCAAAGGCCGTTAAAGTCATTTTTCTTTATTATGTAAACAAAAAAGACTTGATTGTGTAATATAGACGGGAACAGTAACTGGAGGAAAAATGTCAGTTAAACCTGTAGCTTACACTACTTAGCAAGATTGATTTCTGTTAAATAGAAGAGTAAAGAATCAGTTTGAAACAGAGAGACTCAATAAAAACCACAAATAAAAGAATAGGCAAAAAGATCCCAAGGGGAAATAAAGAGTAAGGTTTGCAATATTAATGTCAGCACAGTTGAATTCGAGGCAAAAAGATTATTAAGTGGGACCAAAAGGATCACTTATCATGATCACGTGCATGATCCACAAAACAGATGTAGAGGTCATGAACTTTATCCATTAAATAATACCATTAAAGCACACAAAGCAAAGAATGGCAGGATATGGAAGGAGGATTACAAATACAAAGATAGTCATAGATTCTAACATTCTCACATCTAACACTCTAAAATCTCAGTCCTTAACGGATCAAGTCTCAAAAATATATAAAGCAATAGAGCAGCTAAATTATAGAACTCATATTCTGTTAAAGAGCTTTTAGAACATTTACAAAAATGGGCCACTTATTTGAACACAAAGAAAACCATAATAAAGTAGAAATCGTTCAGATTAAACACTCCACACTCTCACAAGTACAATCAAAATGAAACCTATAATAATAAGCCCCCTCTCCCAACAATGTGGAAAAAAATTTTTAAAGCTTTCCAAAGCAAGTGTTTGAATCAAGGACAACATCAGAACAGAAATATAAAGCTAATGAAAGTACTACATACAAAACTGTGGAACACACTAAAACTATACTGAGTGGAAAATTTGAAGCTTTAAATACAAATTTCTGATCACAAGACATAAAATTAATAAATTAAACAATCAAATAAGAAGTTTGAAAATGGATAACAAAATGAATCTAAGAAAAGCAGAAACAATAACTTAATAACAATGCAAATGGAAAGTGGCAAATTAGAAAAAAACCTGAAATGAAATAATTGCTAAATCTAAGCACTGAGGAGAAAATTTTTGAGATATCTGCCTACTTTATAACCTCCCTGCTCTAAGACTCTTCTCCTGACCCACAGAGGCGACACCTATGAGCCTAGTTGTACCACACGATGCTCCCCTGGCCGTGGCTGATTGGACCAAGGGTGGACACCTCTGAGCTGGGCTGAACAGCCAGAACTTCTTCCCAGGAATCGGCAAGCAGAGATACCGATCAGCTAAACCTGGTCCCCTGAACTGAGAATAGAGGGGAGGAGAGAAGGGGGAGAAGATAGAAGATGAGCGACACAAGAAGCCTAGATCTTGAATAGCTAGATGAAAGAGATGACTTTCTAGAAAACCACAAATAACCTAAACAGATCTGTAAAAGTGAAAGAAATTGAGGAAGTTGTCAAAGGCCTATGTACTCAACAAAGTCCCAAATCCATGTTTCATAAGTAAACAACTCAATGCCGATTTATAAAAACCAGTTTTAGGGACTTCCCTGTTGGCGCAGTGGTTAGGACTCACGCTCCCAATGCAGGGGGCCCCGGTTCAATCCCTGGTCAGGGAACTAGATCCCACATGCATGCCGCAACCAAAAATTCGCATGCCACAACTAAGGAGCCGGCAAGCCGCAACTAAGGAGCACATGTGCCGCAACTAAGGAGCCGGCAAGCCGCAACTAAGGAGCCGGCAAGCCACAACTAAGACCCGGCACAACCAAATAAATAAATTAAATAAATATTTAAAAAAAACAACACAACAGTTTTACAGCAATGCAAATGTAAGTATGGATGAATAATGATGTAAATATGCTAAACAAATATTAGCAAATAGAGTACAGTAGTATCCTAAATGAAAGATTCACCACTAACAAATGGAGTTTTCTCTAGGAGAGCAAGGATGACTCAGTGCTATAGTGTGGCTGAACCACTCTGACTCCCTTTTGTTGGCTTATCTTAGGCCCACAGTCCTACTCGCTCCCCTTTCTTTTCTTTTCTTTTTTTAAAGAATGACAGGGTCATCAAATTCATTACACAATTCTCAACCTAACAAAAAGAAACAAATCACCGACAACAGAGGGACATGGTCTTGACTTTTTTTTTTTTTTTTTTTGGTTCCTTGATTCTTTTTTCTTTTTTTTAATGTCTGAAACATTTATATTAACATATTTCCATACAAATAACCCAATGAAAGTTTAGTATTAGTTGTTTTGTTTCTTTGTTTTTTTATACTGCAGGTTCTTATTAGTCATCAATTTTATACACATCAATGTATACATGTCAGTCCCAATCACCCAATTCAGCACACCACCATCCCCACCCCACCGCAGTTTTCCCCCCTTGGTGTCCATATGTCTGTTCTCTACATCTGTGTCTCAACTTCTGCCCTGCAAACCGGCTCATCTGTACCATTTTTCTAGGTTCCACATACATGCGTTAATATACGATATTTGTTTTTCTCTTTCTGACTTACTTCACTCTGTATGACAGTCTCTAGATCCATCCACGTCTCAACAAATGACTCAATTTCGTTCCTTTTTATGGCTGAGTAATATTCCATTGTATATATGTACCACCTCTTCTTTATCCATTCATCTGTTGATGGGCATTTAGGTTGCTTCCATGACCTGGCTATTGTAAATAGTGTTGCAATGAACATTCGGGTGCATGTGTCTTTTTGAATTACGGTTTTCTCTAGGTATATGCCCAGTAGTGGGATTGCTGGGTCATATGGTAATTCTATTTTTAGTTTTTTAAGGAACCTCCATATTGTTCTCCATAGTGGCTGTATCAATTTACATTCCCACCAACAGTGCAAGAGGGTTCCCTTTTCTCCACACCCTCTCCAGCATTTGTTGTTTGTAGATTTTCTGATGATGCCCATTCTAACTGGTGTGAGGTGATACCTCATTGTAGTTTTGATTTGCATTTCTCTAAAAATTAGTGATGTTGAGCATCTTTTCATGTGCTTCGTGGCCGTCTGTATGTCTTCTTTGGAGAAATGTCTCTTTAGGTCTTCTGCCCATTTTTGGATGGGGGTGTTTGTTTCTTTAATATTGAGCTGAATGAGCTGTTTATATATTTTGGAGATTAATCCTTTGTCTGTTGATTCGTTTGCAAATATCTTCTCCCATTCTGAGGGTTGTCTTTTCGTCTTGTTTATGGTTTCCTTTGCTGTGCAAAAGCTTTGAAGTTTCATTAGGTCCCATTTGTTTATTTTTGTTTTTATTTCCATTACTCTAGGAGGTGGATCAAAAAAGATCTTGCTGTGATTTATGTCAAAGAGTGTTCTTCTTATGTTTTCCTCTAAGAGTTTTATAGTGTCCAGTCTTACATTTAGGTCTCTAATGCATTTTGAGTTTATTTTGTGTATGGTGTTAGGGAGTATTCTAATTTCATTCTTTTACATGTAGCTGTCCAGTTTTCCCAGCACCACTTATTGAAGAGACTTTCTTTTCTCCATTGTATATCTTTGCCTCCTTTGTCATAGATTAGTTGACCATAGGTGCATGGGTTTACCTCTGGGCTTTCTATCTTGTTCCATTGATCTATGTTTCTGTTTTTGTGCCAGTACCATATTGTCTTAATTACTGTAGCTTTGCAGTATAGTCTGAAGTCAGGGAGTCTGATTCCTCCAGCTCCATTTTTTTCCCTCAAGACTGCTTTGGCTATTCAGGGTCTTTTGTGTCTACATACAAATTTTAAGATGATTTGTTCTAGCTCTGTAAAAAATGCCATTGGTAATTTGATAGGGATTGCATTGAATCTGTAGATTGCTTTGGGTAGTATAGTCATTTTCACAATGTTGATTCTTCCAATCCAAGAACATGGTATATCTCTCCATCTGTTGGTATCATCTTTAATTTCTTTCATCAGTGTCTTATAGTTTTCTGCATACAGGTCTTTTGTCTCCCTAGGTAGGTTTATTCCTAGGTATTTTATTCTTTTTGTTGCAATGG
The DNA here is from genome assembly GCF_009873245.2 of Balaenoptera musculus. Classification (NCBI taxonomy): domain Eukaryota; kingdom Metazoa; phylum Chordata; class Mammalia; order Artiodactyla; family Balaenopteridae; genus Balaenoptera; species Balaenoptera musculus. Next base: position 25,410,649 of record NC_045804.1, read on the forward strand.
TAAATGGGAGTGTTTCCATAATTTCTCTTTCAGATTTTTCATCATTAGTGTATAGGAATGCAAGAGATTTCTGTGCATTAATTTTGTATCCTGCAACTTTACCAAATTCATTAATAAGCTCTAGCAGTTTTCTGGTGGCAGTTTTAGGATTCTCTATGTATAGTATCATGTCATCTGCAAACAGTGACAGTTTTACTTCTTCTTTTCAAATTTGGATTCCTTTTATTTCTTTTTCTTCTCTGATTGCCATGGCTAGGACTTCCAGAACTATGTTGAATAATAGTGCTGAGAGTGGGCATCCTTGTCTCATTCCTGATCTTAGAGGAAATGCTTTCAGTTTGTCACCATTGAGAATGATGTTTGCTGTGGGTTTGTCATATATGGCCTTTATTATGTTGAGGTAGGTTCCCTGTATGCCCACTTGTTGGAGAGTTTTTATCATAAATGGGTGTTGAATTTTGTCAAAAGCTTTTTCTGCATCTATTGAGATGATCATATGGTTTTTATTCTTCAATTTGTTAATATGGTGTATCACATTGATTGATTTGCGTATATTGAAGAATCCTTGCATCCCTGGGATAAGTCCCACTTGATTGTGGTGTATGATCCTTTTAATGTGTTGTTGGATTCTGTTTGCTAGTATTTTGTTGAGGATTTTTGCATCTATATTCATCAGCGATATTGGTCTGTAATTTTCTTTTTTTGTACTGTCTTTGTCTGGTTTTGGTATCAGGGTGATGGTGGCCTCATAGAATGAGTTTGGGAGTGTTCCTTCCTCTGCAATTTTTTGGAAGAGTTTGAGAAGGATGGGTGTTAGCTCTTCTCTAAATGTTTGATAGAATTCACCTGTGAAGCCATCTGGTCCTGGACTTTTGTTTGTTGGAAGATTTTTAATCACAGTTTCAATTTCATTACTTGTGATTGGTCTGTTCATATTTTCTGTTTCTTCCTGGTTCAGTCTTGGAAGGTTATACCTTTCTAAGAATTTGTCCATTTCTTCCAGGTTGTCCATTTTCTTGGCATAGAGTTGCTTGTAGTAGTCTCTTAGGATGCTTTGTATTTCTGCGGTGTCTGTTGTAACTTCTCCTTTTTCATTTCTGATTTTATTGATTTGAGTCCTCTCCCTCTTTTTCTTGATGAGTCTGGCTAATGGCTTATCAATTTTGTTTATCTTCTCAAAGAACCAGCTTTTAGTTTTATTGATCTTTGCTATTGTTTTCTTTGTTTCTATTTCATTTATTTCCGCTCTGATCTTTATGATTTCTTTCCTTCTGCTAACTTTGGATTTTGTTTGTTCTTCTTTCTCTAGTTTCTTTAGGTGTACGGTTAGATTGTTTACTTGAGATTTTTCTTGTTTCTTTAGGTAGGCTTGTATAGCTATAAACTTCCCTCTTAGAACTGCTTTTGCTGCATCCCATAGGTTTTGGGTCGTCGTGTTTTCATTGTCATTTGTCTCTAGGTATTTTTTGATTTCCTCTTTGATTTCTTCAGTGATCTCTTGGTTATTTAGTAACGTATTATTTAGCCTCCACGTGTTTGTGTTTTTCACGTTTTTTTCCCTGTAATTCATTTCTAATCTCATAGCGTTGTGGTCAGAAAAGATGCTTGATATGATTTCAATTTTCTTAAATTTACTGAGGCTTGATTTGTGACCCAAGATGTGATCTATCCTGGAGAATGTTCCGTGTGCACTTGAGAAGAACGTGTAATCTGCTGTTTTTGGATGGAATGTCCTATAAATATCAATTAAATCTATCTGGTCTATTGTGTCATTTAAAGCTTCTGTATCCTTACTTATCTTCATTTTGGATGATCTGTCCATTGGTGTAAGTGAGGTGTTAAAGTCCCCCACTATTATTGTCTTACTGTCAATTTCCTCTTTTATGGCTGTTAGCAGTTGCCTTATGTATTGAGGTGCTCCTATGTTGGGTGCATATATATTTATAATTGTTATATCTTCTTCTTGGATTGATCCCTTGATCATTATGTAGTGTCCTTCTTTGTCTCTTGTAACATTCTTTATTTTAAAGTCTATTTTATCTGATATGAGTATAGCTACTCCAGCTTTCTTTTGATTTCCATTTGCATGGAATATCTTTTTCCACCCCCCTCTTTCAGTCTGTATGTGTCCCTAGGTCTAAAGTGGGTCTCTTGTAGACAGTATATATATGGGTCTTGTTTTTGTATCCATTCAGCAAGCCTGTGTCTTTTGGTTGGAGCATTTAATCCATTCACGTTTAAGGTAATTATCAATATGTATGTTCCTATGACCATTTTCTTAATTGTTTTGGGTTTGTTTTTGTAGGTCCTTTTCTTCTCTTGTGTTCCCCATTCAGAAAAGTTCCGTTAGCATTTGTTGTAGAGCTGGTTTGGTGGTGCTGAATTCTCTTAGCTTTTGCTTGTCTGTAAAGCTTTTGATTTCTCCATTGAATGTAAATGAGATCCTTGCCAGGTAGAGTAATCTTGGTTGTAGGTTCTTCCCTTTCATCACTTTAAGTATATCATGCCACTCCCTTCTGGCTTGTAGAGTTTCTGCTGAGAAATCAGCTCTTAACCTTATGGGAGTTCCCTTGTATGTTATTTGTCGTTTTTCCCTTGCTGCTTTCAATAATTTTTCTTTGTCTTTAATATTTGTCAATTTGATTACTATGTGTCTCGGTGTGTTTCTCCTTGGGTTTATCCTGTATGGGACTCTCTGCGCTTCCTGGACTTGGGTGGCTATTTCCTTTCCCATGTTAGGGAAGTTTTCGACTATAATCTCTTCAAATATTTTCACGGGTCCTTTCTCTCGCTCTTCTCCTTCTGGGACCCCTATAATGCGAATGTTGTTGCGTTTAATGTTGTCCCAGAGGTCTCTTAGGCTGTCTTCATTTCTTTTCATTCTTTTTTCTTTATTCTGTTCTGCAGCAGTGAATTCCACCATTCTGTCTTCCAGGTCACTTATCCGTTCTTCTGCCTCAGTTATTCTGCTATTGATTCCTTCTAGTGTAGTTTTCATTTCAGTTATTGTATTGGTCATCTCTGTTTGTTTGTTCTTTAATTCTTCTAGGTCTTTTTTAATCATTTCTTGCATCTTCTCGATCTTTGCCTCCATTCTTATTCCGAGGTCCTGGATCATCTTCACTATCATTATTCTGAATTCTTTTTCTGGAAGGTTGCCTATCTCCACCACTTCATTTAGTTGTTTTTCTGGGGTTTTTTCTTGTTCCTTCATCTGGTATATAGCCCTCTGCCTTTTCATCTTGTCTATCTTTCTGTAAATGTGGTTTTTGTTCCACAGGCTGCAGGATTGTCATTTTTCTTGCTTCTGCTGTCTGCCCTCTGGTGGTTGAGGCTATCTAAGAGGCTTGATGGGAGGCTCTCGGTCTTGACCTTTTTGAGGATTGGATTTTTTTCCTTTCGCCGTCAGGAAATAAAACTAAGAATTATGTCACTGAGTAAAAACGAAAGTGGGGAGAAAAAAATTCTCCAGGTAAATGGCTTCTCTGGTATTCTATAGTTGTTTTCTCCTTAAACTGTTACCTGCTCCCTTTTCCATGTCACTGAGCTTTAGCCTACTCACAAGGATGTGCCCAAGCAAGGTAAGTTTCCTATCAACTTTTCCCCTGGCCTTTTCAGTCCTGGAAGGATGCCTTTTGCTGATGCAGATGGTTAATGGTCATGAAAGCCCCAAAGGGAGGGGAAAAAAACCCGGTTCCCATCAATATGGACATGATTCTCCCTAGTAGTCAGATTCTATTTTTAGCTTTGGCCCTTAAAATCCCCCTGTACCCTTTTCTGCAGCACAGAGTGCAGCTTTGAATGCCTATGGATCAAATGCCTCTGGATCCTCTGCCAGATCCAGCCCATATGTAAGTTACCCACAATAAACTTCATAACTGCACTTCATGGAGTTGCCTGCTTCGTTTTCCGGTATCAAAGTTCCTTCCCAGTTAGAAGGATATTATTCGATGTCTCTGCCTCCCAACACACAATGTATTCATAAATTTCACCAAGAGAAAATTCAGGTCAGGAGAAAACCCAATATGATTATATTGACAGATGATTTTTTTTTAAAATAAATTTATTTATTTATTTTTGGTTGCATTGGGTCTTCGTTGCTGCACGCGGGCTTCTCATTGCGGTGGCTTCTCTTGTTGCAGAGCACGGGCTCTAGGCACGCAGGCTTCAGTAGTTGTGGCTCGCGGGCTTTAGAGTGCAGGCTCAGTAGTTGTGGCGCACAGGCTTAGTTGCTCCGAGGCATGTGGAATCTTCCCAGACCAGAGATAGAACCTGTGTCCCCTGCACCGGCAGGCAGATTCTTAACCACTGCGCCACCAGGGAAGCCCTTGACAGATGATTTAAAAAGCATTTAATAAAATCCAACATCCATTCTTAATTTGTTAAACATCCCTCATTTAAGAAAGGACCTAAAACAGTCTCCCAAGGCAATAGAAAAGCAAAACTAAACAAATGGAACCTAATCAAACTTACAAGCGTTTGCACAACAAAGGAAACCATAAACAAAACAAAAAGACAACCTACTGACTGGGAGAAAATATTTGCGAATGATGTGACTGACAACGGCTTAATTTCCAAAACATACAAACATACAATTCAATAACAAAAAAACAAACAACTCAATCAAAAATGGGAAGAAGACCTAAATAGACATTTCTCCAGAGAAGACATACAGATGGCCAAGAGGCATATGAAAAGATGCTCATCATCGTTAATTATTAGAGAAATGCAAATCAAAACTACAATGAGGTACCACCTCACACCAGTCAGAATGGTCATCATTAAAAAGTCTACAAATAATAAATGTTGGAGAGGGTGTGGAGAAAGGGAACTCTCCTACACTGTTGCTGGGAATGTAAATTGGTGCAGCCACTATGGAGAAACTAAAAACAGAGCTACCATATGATCCAGCAATCCCACTCCTGGGCATATACCCAGACAAAACTATAATTCGAAAAGATACATGCACCCCCTTATGTCCATAGCAGCACTATTTACAATAGCCAGACCCCCCAGAAACAGCCTAAATGTCCATTGTGAGATGAATGGACAAAGAAGATGTGGTGTGTGTGTGTATATGTATATATATATATATACACACACACACATGCACACTCACAATGGAATATTACTCAGCCATAAAAAATAAAATAATAATACCATTTGCAGCAACATGGATGGACCTGGAGATTACTGAGCAAAGTAAGTCAGAAAGAGAAAGATGAATACCATATGATATCACTTATATGTGGAATCTAAAATATGACACAAATGAACATATCTACAAAATTGAAACAGACTCATAGACATAGAGAACAGACTTGTGGTTGCCAAGGGAGAAGTGGGAGTGGGGGAGTGAAGGACTGGGAGTTTGGGATTAGCAGATGCAAACTATTATATAGAGAATGGATAAACAACACGGTCCTACTGCATAGCACAGGGAATTATATTCAATATCCTGTGATAAACCATAATGAAAAAATATGAAAAAGAATATATATATGTACAACTGAGTCACTTTGCTGTACAGCAGAAATTAACACAACATTGTAAATCAACTATAATAAAAATTTTTTAAAAAGAAAGAACCTAGAAGAAATGACACCACAGTAATAATCATGAGCACACCTAACATCTGGATCTTGGTTTACATACAGTATTCCCTTCTAAAGGAAATCAGAGCCCCTTGGAGAAATGGCTGATTCTGGCTTTGGGGCAAGGAAAATTCAAAGCGAGTCTGGAATATCCTGTAGTGTCAGAAAGGAAGGAAGCTATCTAAGAAGACCACAGTTATGTCCAAAGAAAAAGGAGCCATTTTAGGGTCTTCTACCAGCCATATTTGGGACGACTGATACATCAACAAGAACAATGGCTATAATTAATTATAACACATTGAATAAAATAAAAACCCATGAAGCTAATGATACCCAAGGGAAAAAATGCAAGGGGTGAGTGGGGTACTTAAAAAAAAAACCTTTTTAGTTATAGAAAAAAATCCAAGTACATACAAAAAAATAAAGAGAGAAATAAAATGAATTTTACTGTATTCATTACCCAACTTCTACTCCTGTACAAAACGGATGTATCTATTTCTTTACCTATTTCCCTCACTTCTCAAATCATTTTGAAGAAAATCTTGACCTCATATCATCTCATCAGTAAATATTCTACCTCTGAAGGGTAATGTGGTAGTTTTGTACTCAAATGAACCGAGCTGGAACCACGTTTCCTTGAATTCCCTTCCCTGTGTAACGCAAGGTTAGTGATGGCCACAAGAGAAATTTGCATGAGATTTAGAGGCACTGCAGGTACTGGCAAGTTCCATCCACTTGATCCTCTTTCCCTCGACTCTGGGTCCAGCACTCCTTCCCAACTTCTGGCCCTGATGACCAGCTACCCCAGGTTCACTATCAGAACTTTCTCTGAGAATTCACAGTAGTGGTAACCATGAGGAACAAGCTTTCATATACTTCTCCAGCAACTCTCTTTGTGGCTGTACTCCAGAAAAACAGATGCTTCTGAATTCTTTTTTTTTCTTTTTTTAAATTTATTTATTTATATTTATTTTTTAAATTTTTGGCTGCATTGGGTCTTTGTGGCTGCTCACGGGCTTTCTCTAGTTGCGGCAAACGGGGTCTACTCTTCGTTGTGGTGCGCAGGCTTCTCATTGTGGTGGCTTCTCTTGTTGCGGAGCACGGGCTCTAGGTGTGCGGGCTTCAGTAGTTGTGGCTCGCGGGCTCTAGAGCACAGGTTCAGTAGTTGTGGCGCACGAGTTTAAGTTTCTCCACGGCATGTGGGATCTTCCCAGACCAGGGCTCAAACCCATGTCCCCTGCACTGGCAGGCAGATTCTAAACCACTGCACCACCAGGGAAGCCCTGCTTCTGAATTCTGGCAAGTTCCAGCTCATTCACCTGTGACAAGGTGGCTGGTGACTTTTCTCTAATTCTTTTTTTTTTTTGGAACTTTTTTTCCCCAGCCTGTCCCACAATTGTGTTAATTCCTATAAAAAATATTTCTTATTCTGCAATACTCATAGAAGTTCTCCTTCTTTGCTTAAGGCTTCAGATAAGGGTTCTTACACAGACACACAATACCATTATCAGCTAAAAATCTAACAATCATTCTCTAATACCATCAAATGTCCACAGAGTTTAAATTTCCCTTTTGTCTTTTTTTTTTTTTTTTTTAAGGATCAAAGCAGAATCCAAATAAGGTCCATACACTGGTTGATATGCCTCATCAGTTCCTTTTAATATACAGATTCCCCTATATCTCTCTTTATTTTTTTCCTGCAACTTATTTGTTGAAGGAACCATGTTGTTTATCCTACATGATTTGGATTTTCCACATCTGGACTGTGCTGATTTCAGCCCCCTGGGTCATGTTCCTTTGTCCCCTGTATTTTCTATAAATTTGTAGTTAGATCAAGAGGCTCAATCAAATTCAGGTTTGGTTTCTGAGAAGACTACTTCATAGGTGATGGTGTGTGCCCCTCCATTCGGGAGGCGAGGCACAGAATAGCTCATCGTCTCTCTTTCTGAGGGTATTAGCAGCCATTTGATGATTGCCCAAATCACTGGTTCTGAGTATTTTTGGTCTCAGGACCTCTTTATAATCTTAAAAATTATGGAGGACCTCCAAAGAGCTTTTTTTTTTTGGGTTATATTTGTCAGTGTTTACCATTTTGGAAATTAAATTTGAGGAGTTTTTAGAAGTATTTATTAATTTGGAAGTAAAAAAATAAACCCATTACATGTTAACACAAATAACATATTTTATGGAAAAAAAACTACATTTTTCCAAACAAAAAGTAGTGAGAAAAGTGGCATCGTTTTACATTTTTGCCTATCTAATGTTTAGCTTAATAGATAAAATGAATCATATTGTTTCTGCATTCAATCTGTTATGATATGTTGTTTGGTTGAAGTATATGAAGAAAATACGGCCCCACACAGATGTATAACTGGAAAAGGGAGAAACATTTTAATTGCGTTTTCAGATAATTGTGGATATTCATCTTTGATACCACACCAAAAATCAAGAAGTGGTAGTTTCTTAAAAGGTTAGCAGCAGTGTGGAATCTGAAACCATATCAATGAATTTTTTGTACACTGTTAGATTAAAATCCACTGGTATGACTTGGACTTTGAATGGATCTTTTACCTACTCATGATTTTATTACATTATGCATTAGTCATATGGAAAATATTGGTTAACTGAGTTATGCTGATCCCCCAAATGCTGATGCATTTATTTATTTGTTTATTTAATTATGTATTTATTCGCTGTGTTGGGTCTTCGTTGCTGCGCACTGGCTTTCTCTAGTTGCGACGAGCAGGGGCTACTTTTCCTTGTAGTGCTCGGGCTTCTCATTGTTGCGGCTTCTCTTGTTGCAGAGCACGGGCTCTAGGCGTGAGGGCTTCAGTAGTTGCAGCACGTGAGCTCAGTAGTTGTGGCGCACGGGCTTAGTTGCTCCGTGGCACGTGAGATCTTCCTGGACCAGGGCTCGAACCCGTGTCCCCTGCATTGGCAGGCAGATTCTTAACCACTGAGCCACCAGGGAAGCCTTGCTGATGCATTTTTAATGCAATATCGAGAATTCACATTCATTAACATCAACACCAATCTCATCAGAAAAGTCTCTAAATATTAAGACTGTCAAACTCATTGCAGTGGAAATAAGTTTTACAAAGTTCTAATTTTTTGGAAAGCTTGAACTTTATGATTGGCAACAAATACTGGCAACTGGCAGATCACTTGGTCCATTTTTTTGAGAAGACATCTACCCAATACAGAAGTCTGAATAACCAGCTTATTCTTATTCATTCTTATTCTTTCAAGCAAAAAAGATTTCCTTTAAAAAGCAGCTACTTCAGGGGCTGCCCTGGTGGCGCAGTGGTTAGGAATCCGCCTGCCAGTGCGGGGCACGTGGGTTCGAGCCCTGGTCCAGGAAGATCCCACATGTCGCGGAGCAGCTAAGCCCGTGCACCACATCTACTGAGCCTGCGCTCTAGAGCCCGCGAGCCACAACTACTGAAGCCCGCGCTCTACAGCCCATGCTCCGCAGCAAGAGAAGCCACGGCAATAAGAAGCCCGCGCACTGCAACAAAGAGTAGTCCCCGCTCGCTGCAACTAGAGAAAGACTGCGTGCAGCAACAAGACCCAACGCAGCCAAAAATAAATAAATAAATAAATTTATAAAAAGAAAAACAAAACAAAAAAAGAAAAAAAAAAGATTTCCATTAAAAAGCAGCTACTTCAGGGTCTTCCCTGGTGGTGCAGTGGTTAAGAATCCACCTGACAGTGCGGGGGACACGGGTTGGAACCCTGATCCAGGAAGATCCCACATGCCATGGAGCAGCCAAGTCTGTGTGTCACAACTACTGAGCCTGCGGTCTAGAGCCCACGAGCCACAACTACTGAAGCCCACGTGCCACAACTACTGAAGCCCACGCGCCTAGAGCCTGTGCTCCGCAACAAGAGAAGCCACCGCAATGAGAAGCTCACACACCACCATGAAGAGTAGCCCCCCGCTCGCCACAACTAAAGAAAGCCCGCCTGCAGCAATGAAGACCCAACACAGCCAAAAATAAATAAGTTTAAAAAAAAAAGAAAAAAAAAAAAAAAGAAAAGCAGCTACTTCAGCTCGCTACTCAAATTGCACAAGCACTTTTTCTTGAGACAACAATCACTGCATTTCAGTCTCTGGCAGGAATGTTTTACGTGTACCTCTCATCAAAACATCTACTTAAAATTGACATTTTTTAAAAAAAAAAATCAATCAATTTTGCTGTTTCATCAAGGATATTCTGAAGTAATCTGGCTTTTTTCCCTGAGTGTGGTGGGAAAGTACAACTCCCACCAGTTCAAGCTAAGGTACCAGCAGCAGTTTTGCCCATCATTGCCTTTGCATCATCAGTGCAAATGCCAGCACAGTGAAAAAAGCAAAGAGCATCTTACTATTATCATGCAGTAGTTTTCACCTTGCAGACTCCCTGAGGGGGCACTGGGACCCTCAGGAGTCTACGGCCCACAATTGGAGAAGCCCTGCTCTAGCCCATTCTTCCACAGGCTTTTTCTTCCCTAATTTTAGAAGCTCTTGATGTATAGAAATATTCACCTTTTGTCTGTGGTGTAAATAGCTAAGGTTGTCTTTCCCAATTTGTCACTTGTCTTTTTTCTTTTTAAAAAAATGTTTAATTGTGGGAATAAGCATAAAGTTTACCACCTTAACCATTTCTAAGTGTACAGCTCAGTAACGTTAAGTATATTGTTCACATTGTTATACAATGGATCTCCAGAACTTTTCCCTTTTTCTTTGCTTATATTTTTGCATGCAAATATATTTTATCAATTTTTCTGTAATTGAAATCTTAATCTTTTACCCATTGAAGAAAAAAAGCCCCTCTTTTCAAAAAAATGAAAATTAATGTATGTAGGAGAAATGATAGAATGAGAGAAATAAATCACCACTTTGCTACCACCAATGTAATAAATGATTCTGGCCAGGACCATCAATGAATGTTAAAACCATTGGGTGGAAGGCTGTTGGGGAGCAGGATATTGAATGGTGCCAACGTCCACATTGCTTACTATTTACAAAGAGAAAAAAAACTCACCTTTACAATGGAATGATCAGGTAGTCACTACCTTAACCACATGCTCCAAATGAGCATCACTAATAGTGAGACAGCCTAACAAAATGTCCCCCTGATATGATGTGATATGAAGCACACAAATCACTTATGGAGTATTAATGCCAAAAATGTTGAATCAAAATGTAGTCAAGACTCAGAGACCTCACTACCAGTTTATAGGAAATACCAGCAGATAAAGAAGCAAACTGAATAACACCATCAACAACTATCAGACACATCAGGATGTGGAACGTTCTGTAAGACAATTGGCCTGGACTCTTCAAAAAGACAATGCTATGAAAAGAGAAAAAAGAAAAAAGTGGAGGGATAGGATAGCTTTTGATAGTTTAAGGAGACTAAAAAGATCAAACAACAAAATGCAATGTGTGAACTTTGACTGGATCATTGTTCCAAAAAACAGTTATGAAAGACATTTAGCGCTAATTATTAGAGAAATGCAAATCAAAACTACAATGAGGTACCACCTCACATTAGTCAGAATGGCCATCATTAAAAAGTCTACAAATAACAAATGCTGCAGAGGGTGTGAAGAAAACGGAACCCTCCTACACTGTTGGTTGAGATGTAAATTGGTGCAGCCGCTACAGAAAACAGTATGGAGGTTCCTCAAACTAAAAATAGAGTTGCCATATGATCCTGCAATCCCACTCCTGGGCAAATATCCGGAGAAAACCATAATTCGAGAAGATACATGCACCCCAATGTTCACTGCAGCACTATTTACAATAGCGCTATTTACAATAGCCAAGACATGGATGCAACCTAAATGTCTATGGATAGATGAATGGATAAAAGAAGATGTGGTATATATGTATACAACACACACACACACACACACACACACACACACAATGGAATACTACTTGGCCATAAAAAAGAATGAAATAATGCCATTTGCAGCATGTTGATTGGACCTAGAGGTTATCACACTAAGTGAAGTAAGTCAGACAGAGAAAAATATCATATGATAATCACTTATATGTAGAATCTAAAATATGACACAAATGAACTTATCTACAAAACAGAAACAGACTCACAGGGGAGTTCCCTGGTGGCCTAGTGGTTAGGATTCTGGGCTTTCACTGCCATGGCCTCAGTTCAATCCCTAGTCATGGAACTGAGATCCCACAAGGCTGCGCAGAGCAGCCAAAAGAAAAAAACACTCACAGACATAGAGAACAGACTTGTGGTTGCCAAGGGGGGAGGGAAGGATTGGGAGTTTGGGATTAGAAGATGCAAACTATTATACATAGAATGGATAAGCAACAAGGTCCTACTGTATAGCACAGGGAACTACATTCAATATCCTGTGATAAACCATAATGGGAAAGAATACGAAAAAGAATGTACATATGTGCATAACTGAATCATTTTGTTATACAATAGAAATTAACACATCATTGTAAATCAACTATACTTCAATAAAATAAATTTAAAAAGCCATTTAGGGGACAATTGTGAATATTTGAGCATGGGCTGAATGTTAGATCCTGTTAAGGAATTGTTCATTTTTTTTAGGTGAGATCATTATATTGTGATTATATAGGAGAATGCTGTTATTCTTAGAAGTATGCTCAAGTATTTAAGGGTGAAGTGTTAAGATGTCTGAAACTTTTTTTCAATGGTTCAGCCATTTAAAAGAAGGGGTGAGAGATAGATAAAGCAAATGCGGTAAAATATTAATCTAGGTGGATCTAGGTGCAGGGTGTATGAGTGTATTCAGTAACATTGTTTCAAGCTTTCTTTGACAATTTTAAAAATAAAACTTTGGGATTTATAAACAATTAAGTAAAAATTCCTCAGGTAAAATAAGAATAGGTGGATGCTTTCTTAACATGGCAAAAGATTTACCTTTCAAGCCAAAGCCAGCATTATGCAAAACTCCATTATATCCAGGAACAAGATAAGAATGCCCGCTGCTATTATTTAATATTATCATGAAAGTATTAATAAATGCAATAAAATTAGCTTATGGCCTAAAAAAGATATATAACTAAAAGGGTAATTAAAAATATAATTATTTACAAGACGTAATAATTGCATATTTGGAAAAACTAAAATGTTTTAAATGGGAAACTATTAGAAACTGAGATTTTAGTAGGGTAGCTAGTTACAAAATAAATATTTTAAAAATAATAATAATTATGGTTATAATCTAATGACCGCGCACTGTTTTACCCCTCTGCCAAGCGCTTTGTGTGTATCATCTCATTTAATTCTCACAACAACATAATAAAGACGTTCCATTACTCCACCCAATTAACAGATGAATTAGCTGAGGGCAAAAGCAACTTGCACAGTTGGTTGGTGTTAGATACAGGATTCAAAACCAGACCACACTTTTAAACACTACATTACCCAGTTTTCTATAAGCCAACAACCATGAGTCAAAACGTAATGAAAGAGATTTTCCTGGTGGTGCAGTGGTTAAGAATCCGCCTGCCAATGCAGGGGACACGGGTTCGATCCCTGGTCCAGGAAGATCCCACACTCCAGGGAGCAACTAAGCCTATGAGCCACAACTACTGAGCCCACACGCTGCAACTACCGAGCCCGCGTGCTGCAACTACTGAAGCCCACGCCTAGAGCCCATGCTCTGCAACAAGAGAAGTCACTGCAATGACAAGCCCAGGCACTGCAATGAAGAGTGGCTCCTACTCTGTGCAACTAGAGAAAGCCCGCGCACAGCAACGAAGACCCAACGCAGCCAAAAATAAATAAATAAATAAAAGAATTAAGAAAAACCAGTATATTAGGGAAGTACAAATAAATACAGATAAATTTCTTATTCTTGACTAGAATAATTCCACATTGTGAAAATGGAACTTCACCCTATATTAATGTATAAATTCAATACAGTAACTACATAAATGAACCCACAACAAAAATTTTTTTTCATTTGTCAAAATGACTCTAACTGCAAGTAACACATGAGAATAGCAAGGAAAATATTATACATAAGGAGAGCCATACTACTAGGGAATAAAATTATTGTAAAGCTAGAGGTAACTAAAAGCATGTTATTGATTCAAGAATAAGCAAATAGGTAAATGGAATAAACCAAAGTCCAGAAATACATGGGACTTCCCTGGTGGTCCAGTGGTTAAGAATCCGCCTTCCAATGCAGGGGACGCAGGTTTGATTCCTGGTCGGGGAACTAAGATGCCAAGGGGCAACTAAGCCCACACACCGCGACTAAGCCTCTGCGCAGCAACTAGAGAGCTCGCCGTGCCGCATCTACTGAGCCCGAGCACTGTAGAGCCCAAGCACCACAACTAGAGAGAAGCCCACGTGCCACAACAAAAGATATCGTGTGCCGCAGCTAAGACCCAATGCAGCCAAATAAATATTAAAAACAAACAAAGTCCAGAAATACTTGAGTGGAATTTTATGTGGAATTTTCACTATTTTGTTATATATTTCTGTAACATCTGAATTTTCTAAAACGGCATTCAGAACAAGATAGACATATTTAAACTATTCAAGTTATAGACATGCCTGCAGAAAAAAGGCCTTTACTTCCTCTTAGTTAAGTTCAACCATCTGATCAGACCCGTCTCAGCTTGGAGTTTTGATTTACCAAAGCTGGCTCCAGCTAGGGACAGCATTTTGTGATGCAGTCATTAATAGGAATTGTTCGGTAGGAGATTCCTAACAAAATGTTCAACAGCCTAATTTTTAACAGACGACTACAAATGTTCTACACTGTTAAAGTCACACTGTTTATGTGCTTACGTGGGGATATTAAAGTTATAATTGTATGGGTCTGCTATTCTGGTTGGACCATATTTGAGAAACATTCGAAAAAGGGCCAAAATCCAATTTATAAAGTCAGTGAGAAATAAGGAAATGAGCTTGTCATGTGTATCAGCTGATAGCAACTTGTCACTTCAAGCCAGGTGAAGCTGTTAACCCTGCCAAGTGGTTCTCTTAGTCCAAGTACAGAGAGCTTTGGGGCCAGGCAGAAACTAGAGAGGCAGCCTAAGTCCTGAGTCAAAGGTGGTGATCCTCATTGCCCCAAAGCACTCTTGTACCCTAGCAAGTAGGGTCTGATGTTAAGCTGTCTCTGCAGACAGTGGAAACCGATTAGTCAAGATTTTCCTTTTGCCTAAAAAAGTAGTCTCATGATTCTGTGTGCTTTATTACAAGAATCCCTTTGTGAACCATGACACTTTGACAGCATAGAAACATCTACAAAGAGAAAGATTTAAATATTTAAAGATGCATCAGAACTTTTAAAAATGTCTGCGCAGTGAAAAAACACCTGAAATCAATATGGTAGTATTGGACTACTGAAATGGTTCCTAACAAATATGAGAGCAAAGGTTTAATCTTAATTCACCTATGAGAAAACCACCAAGACACCAAGTAATAAATGGGCACAGAATATGAAGAAATGACTGGCCGAAGAATAAGTACATTTAGTAGGTGAACACACAGGAAAATATTTGTTCTCACCTGTAAGTTAAAAAGATTGATATTGAAAATAACACTGAAGTAGCATTTTATGCCTATTAAGTTAATAACCAAAAAGGGTGGAACTTCCCTGGTGGCACAGTGGTTAAGAATCCGCCTGCCAATGCAGGGGACACTGGTTCGAGCCCTGGTCAGGGAAGATCCCACATGTTGCAGAGCAACTAAGCCGGAGCGCCACAACTATTGAGCCTGCGCTCTAGAGCCCGTGAGCCACAACTACTGAGCCCACGTGCCACGACTACTGAAGCCCGTGCGTCTAGAGCCCGTGCTCCGCAACAAGAGAAGCCACCGCAATGAGAAGCCCACGCACCACAACGAAGAGTAGCCCCCGCTTGCTGTAACTAGAGAAAGCCCACGCGCAGCAACGAAGACCCAACGTAGCCAAATAAATAAATATATTAATTAATTAATTTAAAAAATAAATAAATAACCAAAAAGGTTTGGTGAAATTGTGGGCAAAGGTGATATATACACACTACTTTTAAATATTTTAGTCAGGAATTTTTGGTTGCAAGTAACAGAAACTTAGTCAAATTATTTACATAATAGCTATGAGTTATTATGTAATTATATAATACCTATGAATTGCTTCACTATATTAAGAACACAAATAACATCATCTTTTTTTCCTTGGACTAAATTAGAATTGGCTATACCCCATCCTCTACTGTGATTGGTAGAAAGTCAGAAAAACATTCTGACGGAGCTCCTGCCTCCTCTACTGGCTAGACTAAGAGCCTTAGAGGCAAAAGAGACTTCTGCCTCCAATAACAATGGACTGGGCAATTCAGACCAACTTTCTCACTGATGACAACTAGAAAAGCTGAACAACAGCAACAACAAATCTGCCTGAAAGGATCAGATGGCTACCAAGACAGTGAAGAATTACTGGGACTGGATTCAAGAGATAACGGAGGCTAAGGATGGAGGCTACTTTTTCCTCTGGATGTGTTTGCTGATTCCTAAGTGAGCGGCTCACAGGTTGAGCGTGTTTATCTCAGCCCCTTGGGGTTAAGGGAATAAACATTAGAGTCCAAGATCCACCGTGAATGGAGATGGGCAGGGGGGTTCCTGATGAATCTCCTTTGCTTTGCATTGGAACTCCAATGGCTTACACCTCGGAGGAGTGAACCAGAATCAGATAGGAATTCCCAGGCATGGCCACAAGGCTTCCCGTCATCTCTTGAAGTTGGATTGAGGCAGTCCCGCATTGCTAGTGAACCCAGTGCCTAGCAGAACTAAACATAAATCATCTCTGGCAGAAGTTATCCTAGGTCTCAGATTATTTTCACAAACTATTTTGTAAAGACATTGCTTGGCACATGTGGAGATAGCATTTTTAAAAAGAGGAAAATAAGGCAATAAAAACACAGGGCTTCAGATACTGGAGTTATCAGACATATATTGTAAAGTAAATAGACTTAGTATTAAAGAACTATAAATTAATTACTGAGAATTTTAACACAAAATTGGAGAATACAAAAAGAAACAGACAGAAATTTTAGAAATACAAAATAAAATAACACTATTGAAAAGTTAATTTAACAGACAATTAGACAAGACTGGAAGATAAGTCAGACTATAACTGCCAAGGCGGGTGGAGGGGGCGGGAGGAATAAATTAGGAATTTGAGATTAACAGATATACACTGCTATATATAAAGCAGATAAATAACAAGGACCTACTGTATAGCACAAGGAAATACATTCAGTGTCTTGTAATAACCTATTATGGAAAAGAAACTGAAAAAGAATAGATATATATATGTATATGTATAACTGAATCACTTTGCTGTACACCTGAAACATTGTAAATCAACTATACTTCAATAAAAAAATAAAATAAAATAAGAAGATAACTGCCAAAATGAATGACAGAGGAACAAAAGATCTCAAATTACTGAAAAGAATTAAGGACACAGAGGATACAGTGAGTATTGGAGTATTAGAGGAGAGAGAATGGGGCAGAGTAATACTTGAAGAAAAAAAATGATTGAAAACTTTCCAAATTAATGAAGGAGATTTCAAGAAATTCTATTTAAGCCACAAGGAAGAAAATTTTAAAATAAACACACACCAAAGAACATTACATCAGTAGTCAAAATTAAAATACAAGGAGAATCGAGGCTAGTCACACTTGGGTATCAGCTATTGCCTTAATGTGCTAGAGTCCTCCAAGAGTAACTGCTGACTTTACTCACTGGCTGTGGCCCTCATGGCATAGTCAGTCACCAGGTTAGTGACACGTATCAGATTGACTTACACAACTGTTAGATCCACTTATGCCCACAAATTAGGGGAATGTTTAGGAGACCTCTGTTACAGGAGTGTGTAGAAGCTGTCAAGTGACCTAAATTCTAGTCTTGGCCTGACTTTCTCAGTGACTTATTCTGGTTCCATGAAAAGGCTAGTCTTTCCCACCTGATAGTCTTTGGTGGCTTTTTTTTTTTTACATTTTATTTTTATTTTTTTATTTATTTTATTTTGTTTATTTATTTTGGCTGCACCGGGTCTTAGACGCGGCACATGGGATCTTTAGTTGTGGCTTGCGGACTTCTTAGTTGTGGCATGCATGTGGGATCTAGTTCCCCGACCCGGGATCAAACCCAAGCCCCCTGCATTGGGAACGCGGAGTCTTACCCACTGGACCACCAGGGAAATCCCTGGTGGCTTTTTAAAGATTTGTTTTATTCAACAAGTGGAGTACCTGCTATGTCACTCTTCTGCACGAGTGAACAACTTTTACACTGTAATGGGGGGAGACGGACTGTGAAGATGATAAACATAGCTTTTTTTTTTTTTTAATTTATTTTTGGCTGTGTAGGGTCTTCGTTTCTGTGTGAGGGCTTTCTCTAGTTGCGGCGAGCAGGGACCACTCTTCATTGCGGTGCGCGGGCCTCTCACTATCGCGGCCTCTCTTGTTGTGGAGCACAGGCTCCAGACGCGCAGGCTCAGTAGTTGTGGCTCACGGGCCCAGTTGCTCCGCGGCATGTGGGATCTTCCTAGACCAGGGCTCGAACCCGTGTCCCCTGCATTGGCAGGCAGATTCTCAACCACTGTGCCACCAGGGAAGCCCCAAACATAGCTTTTTCATTGGAGTGAGAGTAATGAAAATGGTTGCCTTCTCTCCCCAGTCACGGAGGATACTTTGCGAAAGTTGATATGAGGCATTACCACTTAAAGAAGAACCAGAGCTTCTGCCCAGCTGTCAACCATGATAAATTGTGGAACCTCGGTCAGTGAGCAGACACGAGTAAATGCTGTCAAGAACAAGACTGGAGCGGCTCCTATAGCTGATGTGGTGCCATCAGGCTACTACAAAGTTCTGGGGAAGGGAAAGCTCCCAAAGCAGCCTGTCAAGTGAAGGCCAAATTCTTCAGCAGAAGAGCCGAAATTAAGGGTGTGGGTGGGGCATGTGTCCTGGTAGCTTGAACCCACATGGTGGGAGATTAATTAAATGTTAACAAGTGCTTTTCAATAAATAAATAAATAAAATACAATGAGAACAGCCAGAAGAGAAAAGATTACCTTTAAAAGAGATTACTGGGCTTCCCTGGTGGCGCAGTGGTTGGGAGTCTGCCTGCCAATGCAGGGGACACGGGTTCGAGCCCTGGTCTGGGAAGATCCCACATGCCGCGGAGCAGCTGGGCCCGTGAGCCACAATTACTGAGCCTGAGCGTCTGGAGCCTGTGCTCGGCAACGAGAGGCCGCGATAGTGAGAGGCCCGCGCACCGCGATGAAGAGTGGCCCCCGCTTGCCACAACTAGAGAAAGCCCTTGCACAGAAACGAAGACCCAACACAGCCATAAATAAAATAAATAAATAAAATTTAAAAAAAGAAAAAAGAAAATGCTCCCTATTAAAAAAAAAAAAAAAAAGAGATTACTAGTTAACTTTCCAGCAGATTATACGGGAAGCCAGAGACACTGAAATATCTTCTATACCATCAGAATTATTCAAAAATGAAGGTGCCCATAAAGGCATTTTCAGACAATCAACATTTAAGGGAATCTGTCACCAGTACACTTGCACTAAAGTAACTACTAAAGGCAAATTACTCCAGAAGGAAGATCATAAGGAAAGAAGGAAGAGAAATAAAAATGACAAATAAGTGGGTAAGTCTAGATGACTACTGACTGTATAAAATAATACTGTTTTGTTCCTAAACAAAACAGTAAAAAAAATCATAAAGCACAATATAACCAAAAAAGGGTAAAGTAATGACATGTAAATCAGGAAAGGCAGCGAACAGACTAAAAGTGTTCCAAGGTCTTTGCATTGTCTAGGAAGAAGATTAAAAATACCAAGTAATTTTAGACTTTGATAGGTCAAGAATATGTTATAATCTATAGAGTAACTACTATAGAAATAGTACAAATAAGAAATAATATTCAATAGGAAAATGGGATAATAAAAAAATAATACAAATAGTGCAAGAAAAGAGAAGAACATATATCAGGTAAAACAAATAGAAAGCACTCACTGAGATGTTAGATTTAAACCAATTGTATCAATAATTACATAAATGTAAATTGATTAAATGCTCCAATTAAAACATAAGGTAATCAGGCTGGATGGAAAAAAGAAGCCCAATTATACACGGTTTGCAAGAGACACATCTAAAACAGTGATATAGAAACACTGAGAGTAAAAGGAAAGATAAATATACCAAGTGTAACAAAGATAAAGTTGATATCTCTATATTAATATCAAATGAAGTAGACTTTTAAGACAAAAAGCCAAAACCACAGATAAATACCTCAAGTTATAAAATATTCAGTTCACAGGAAGAGATAACAATTCTTTATTCTAATAACATAGCCTCAAAATACATAAAGCAAAATCCTGAAAGAATTAAAAGGAGAAATAGACATATCCACAATCATGGTGTGAGATTTTAACATACTACCTGGCTCAGCAACATAGGTTCCTTTCAAGAGTAAACTTGCAATCAGAGTAAATATATAACATTCAGAATTGTTCAAGCTGGCTTAGGGAGCAGTTTCTGTCTCTAACCTAGGGGGTACTACTCATTCCTCCATCTACGCAATAGATGTGAAATAAACACTAATCGCACAGTGATTTTAAAGATGAAACCAAGCATCAGTTACTTCAATTCGGCCATTAGTGTGACCACTTTGAGTTTTTCATTAGTGTTTAAAATTTAAAACAGTGCAAACTGCCAAGTATATTTTGTTTGGTAAGTGTGAATTTACCACTTATGGATTAATTCATACATAAGATATTTTACCCAGTTTGCATATCTTTAAAAATTGTAGGGCTTCCCTGGTGGCGCAGTGGTTAAGAATCTGCCTGCCAATGCAGGGGACACGGGTTCGAGCCCTGGTCTGGGAAGATCCCACACGCCGCGGAGCAACTAAGCCCGTGAGCCACAACTACTGAGCCTGCGTGTCTGGAGCCTGTCCTCCACAACGGGAGAGGCCGAGACAGTGAGAGGCCCGCGCACCGCGATGAGGAGTGGCCCCCGCTTGCCGCAACTGGAGTAAAGCCCTCGCACAGAAACGAAGACCCAACACAGCCAAAAATAAATAAATAAATAATTTTTTTAATTGTAGTTTTTAAAAACTGTCTTCAAATGAAAAGAAAGCAAGACAACAGTAATTGTCATTGGTATTACATATTATTACTGAAAATAATTCTGTCCTATAGAGAAGGGGAGTATTAAAAAATGATCAGCTGATGATGTCAAATATGCTAGAGTCATAACTTCTCCAAGAGGTCATGTCAGTTGTATTCCCAGTACCTAGTATGATGCCTCGCACGTGGTAGGATTATCAAACTTTTGTGGAATGAAATATTATGAATAAAATGTCCCACACAATCAAAAAAATATTGGCTTTATCCTCAAACGGAGTTGGATTCCAACCTGCTCCTTCCATTGTAGTCCTTGGGCAAACTTCATTTCATTCTCCATTTCTACAACTATAGCATGGACATAATCCTTCAAAGAGTGCTTCGGTGAGCACTAGTGGCACAATCTAGAACAGGACCTATACGTAACGTATACGTAACCTATACGTAATAAGTGCTCCACACTGAATGAAATGAAATGAATTTACCAACTAACAGCCCTCTTGTCTGTATTTCCCATCAGTCTGAAAACTGTTTTTGGAGACACCCTGCTCAACATAACGCTGCTTCATTTTCCCTGACTCATATGCCACATGCTGCATTTGCCGATGAAGGTCCTGCGGTATTACCAAAGAATAAAAAACATGAAAACTTAGATTATTCCTGCCAGATGAATAATATGAATAATATTATATGAATAATATATGAATGATATTCATAATATGAATGATTGAATAATAATATGAATAACATTATAATGGAATAATAATTCCATTTTTCCTAAGTCACTGGCATTTTAGTTTTAAATAAAACTTACTAATATGCAAAAAAAAACCCTAACATTTACTGAGTTTACTGCATGCTACTGTAGTGATCATTTCCTGGGTTGGTAGGGTGTGTTGGAGTCAACTAGCCTATCTCAGAGGGACAAAAATCAGAAATACCTATTTCAAAGCCAGATACTTTTTAATAAAAAAGAAAACTAAAAAGGCAAAGAAAAGTTTAGATAAATAGTTTCTTCGGAGGAAGAAACGTGAGTTCCCCAAGGCCACACAGGCCAGCCGCCTTAAGATCATAGAGATGTAAATTAAACAGCAACAACCTCAGTTAAAAGCCAGACCTTTTGTTCACGATTCCAGCTGTCCATATGTGAAAGGAAAGTCAAGTTTGCCGAGGACTTGCCAACTTTAAATTCATTGGCACCAGTTTGGAGCCTGGCACCAGGACTCCTCATCACTCATTAAGGAATGCGGGGTGAGGGAATGAGGAAGGTGCTGGAATGAAAGCCTTAGCCAGGGACTTTCGGCGACACAAGGGCTGCCTCCTTCCCCTCGCTCCGCCGCAGCCTCTGTACAACGTGTGCTTCATTTTAACGCTCATAAAACATCATCTGACCAACACGTTTTTGCATTGTCGGGAGACACCTTTCTTGTTAGTGTTAAATGATCGTTCTAGTTTTGAAAAATAAAAAGAAAACTTTGGGGATAAAAAGGCACAAAATGGGGCTTCCCTGGTGGCACAGTGGTTGAGAGTCTGCCTGCCAATGCAGGGGACACGGGTTCGAGCCCTGGTCTGGGAAGATCCCACATGCCGCGGAGCAACTGGGCCCGTGAGCCACAGTTGCTGAGCCTGCGAGTCTGGAGCCTGTGCTCCGCAACAAGAGAGGCCGCCATAGTGAGAGGCCCACGCACCGCGATGAAGAGTGGCCCCCACTTGCCGCAACTAGAGAAAGCCCTCGCACAGAAACGAAGACCCAACACAACCAAAAATAAATAAATAAATAAATAAAATTTAAAAAAAAAAAAGGCACAAAATGTATTTCTGATCCTTCTTCCTGGTTTATAAAAACTAAATGAGCCCTCCAAGTCTACTTTTCCCCCGGTAATTATTATGCTATTCCTTAGAGGCTTTAGCGCCCGGAGCCCCCAAAACAGACGCTCACTCTGCCTCGAGGCTGTCGCCTGAACCTGAAAACCTACTTTTCGAAATCCCTGACTCCAAAACCCGGGCTGTTTTCTGAAGCTGCGTAAGAAGGAGCAGCCTCGGTTTCCCGACTGCCCAGAGCCCGCGGTCCCCTCGCCGGGGACCCACATCGCCAGGGACCCACATGTCCAGCCCTGGTCAGGGCGTCCGGGTTCCAGGCCGCCCCCCACGCTCGGCACCACCGCGCTACGCACTCCAAGCACGAGAGGCAACCTCCAAGTCGAATTTTCCACCTCGAAAACCAGCGTTCCCTGGAGCGCAGCGCTAGATAACGAGCAGGGGCTCTCAATACCGTCCCCAGGTACTGTCTCCTCGCTGCCCCACCTACGTAGGGGACCGGTTGGACTTAATTTAGAGACCGGCTGCCCCCTCCCTCGGCCCTGGCTTCCGCGGCCCCCGCACCTGGCCGCTCCCCGACGGCGCGTCCGGCTGGCCAAGTCTGACCTCCCACTTTTCTCTGCTTCGGGGACACTCACCCGCTCGAAGTCATCCCGAAACCCGCCGCCTAGCACGTTCCGAGGTGGTGGAGCCGGGCAGCCACCCCGCCGATTGTCCAGCCCTTGGAACCAACCCGGGGTAGAGGAAGCCGCTAGAGCTTGGGTCGGACCCGTCCACGTCACCACCAACCCCCGCCCACCTCCTGGGTCTTGCCTTCCGCCCAGCTTGGCGCCAGTCCGTCCCAGCATCTCTGTGGTCTTTTGCGGACGACCGCACCTTGCAGGATCTTAGTTCCCGGACCAGGGATCGAACCCAGTGCCCCCTGCAGCGGAAGCCCTGAGTCCTAACCACTGGACCGCCAGGGAATTGCCGAAAAGGTGACAGTAATGACCACAGCCCCTGCTTGTGATAGATACTAGGCAAGGGCTTGGGGGCTAAACGCTTTATTTACGTTGTACCATTTATTCGTCGCAACAGCCCCAAGAGACGAGTGCTGTTATTAGCCCCACTTTTAGGACGGGGAAGCTGAGAAGAAGTGGGGTGATCAGCTAGTAGGTGGAAGAGCTGGGATTCGAAGTGAGTCTGGGTGACTCGGAAGCCCCGGGCGAGTGGAGCAGTTTCTGTCCCTTGTACGCGGAACCCCCACGCCGGCCAGACGCCACCTTGTTGGTGGTCCGAGGTGAAAGAAGGGGCCTTTCTGCGGAGAACCGCGTGGACCCGGCGTTTTACCCCGCGGCACCCGCGCTTCCCTTCTCCCGGCCGGATCACCCGCCCTGGGTTCTCGGAGCCCGTCCTCGCAGCGCTCTTCGAACGCGTAGCGCACCCTACCCAAGGGCTGCAGTCCCGCTCCCGCGCTTCTCTCCCAACTTCCCAGCCTCGGTCGGGGACCACTTCTCCCGCTCGGTGAGTAAACGGAGTTCCCGCTCCACCTTAAGGAGCAACAAAATCCCCGCGCCCACCTCTAGCCTCCCTACCATCACGGCCTCTCGCTTTCCTTCCCATTGAAACTGGGAAGGACAGGTATCCACCTGTCCGCGAGCCTCACTGCCTCCCGCGCAGCTCACACTTGAGTTCCGTCTTTGCCCCGCCTCCACCTCGCTCCCCACCCCACACCCCACCGGAACAGTTCCGGCAAAAGACGCGGGGAGGAAAACTGGAGTGGGTTGAATCCCTCTAACAGCCCCTTACAGCCACTTAATGCCTCTGTGTCTGGAAGAGGCTGGTGAATTCCACATGAAATTAGCATTTGCCGGACCCTTTTCATAAGCCAGGTGCGGTGCTGGGCGGCTTCCTGTGGTTCATCTCAAGTGCGATTGTACTGTATTTTACTATGACCCAGCTTAAGTCACAAACATAACCTTGTTTTAAACTAGACAAAACAATGGCATTGGGCTTCCCAGGTGGCACCGTGGTTAAGAATCTGCCTGCCAATGCAAGGAACACGGGTTCGAGCCCTTGTCCGGGAAGATCCCACATGCCACAGAGCAACTGAGCCCCTGCGCCACAGCTACTGAGCCTGCGCTCTAGAGTCTGCGAGCCATAACTACTGAGCCCATGCACCACAACTACCGAAGCCCTTACGCCACAACTACTGAAGCCCACATGCCTAGAGCCCATTTTCCGCAACAAGAGAAACCACCACAATGAGAAGCCCGAGCACCCCAACGAAGAGTAGCCCCAGATCGCCACAACTAGAGAAAGCCCCAGTGCAGCAACAAAGACTCAACACAGCCAAAAATAAATAAATTAAATAAATAAATTTATTAAAAAAAAATAAAACAAAGGCATTTAAAATGCTTGCAAAATGACCGGTGTTTCTATGTGTATATAGTACGCACTTACTTATACCCTGCCGTGTCCCAAAAAGGAATTTAAGACAGAGACATAAAATAGAATGCCGTGCAAATAAAAGAGAAAAATGACAGTCAATCAATCAAACCAAATAAGTCTAGAAAGAGATCTGCTACCAGAGGGATCTACAACCTTGCTGCAGGTGAGTCCCAAATTCGGCTCAGAGCTTCTCAGCAGCCAGCAGAAAAGAGAAACCCTGCTGGAGAGAGTTCTGAAGTAGCTATTATAGGTAACTATTTTCTAGGAATAGCTGTGAAAAGGATACTATGCTTTCCTGGGCAAGACTAATCAGCAAAGCATTGTACGTTGTACTATTTGCCACGTACATGTAATAAAAACAACCCATCGTTTACCAAGGGCTTTCACATACATCGTCCTCCTTAATTCAACGCATAATAAAGCTGTGAACCGCTTCGCAGATGTGGAGACCCAGCCTGTGAGAGATTTCATGACTTGTTCAAACTTTTGTGGCCAGCCTCGAGCTAGGACTTGCACCCAGGAGTTGTGTCTCTAAGGCCAGTGCAGACTCCACTCTACCGCCCCCACCCCCACCCCAGCTCTATCTATATGGGGAGCTCTTCTTGTGACTTGGAAGTGGGACTGGATTAATTCAGCCAGATCAACTCTTGCCTCACAGAAGTATTGTTGAACCGAGAAGGACCCTGTGGGGTCCTCCTGGGCACAAAAGCCTTTTGGGTGTCCCCTATTTCTTTTCTTTTTTTTACTTTCTATTTTTGAAATTTTTTATTTTTTTTAATTTCATTGAAGTATAGTTGATCAGGTCCCTCATTTCTTATTTGCAGGATAAAGGCTTCAGCCTTCTAGACCTTCCCTGAGTACCAATGGGCAGATTCAAATAAGGAAATAGGTAATGCAGAAACAAAGGAGGAACTATCAAGAAACTATAGTACAGCGGTGGGGCAAGATCCTGGTTCCTTCTCAGGGAATATACATAACAATACCTTTGAGTTCTTCTACAGGAAGTAAGGCCCCCACCCAAGAGGAGGCGGTAACTTCAGGCTGAGCACAAGATTCTGTTGCCGACCAGGGTTCTTGGTCTTCCCCCATCAATAGAAATTGATTAAGAGGCCAAACAAGAAATTCAGGCAAGGCTTTATTGGGGTCCCTGCTGCAGCAGGGAGGGGGAGCGAAAACAAGTAACAGGTTTCCTTGCTGGCTCCAGAGGAGAGACGAGGGGGAATGAGCTGGTTCCTTACGGGGGTGGGGGTGGGGGTGAGGGTAGGAGGTGTGTCCAGGGGTCAAGCCAAAGGGGCGGCTTAGGAGGTTTATCCACCCTTTTGGCTGTGTTGAGTGCAGGGGACATGTGCATTACCCTGCTTTTGCTCCTGACACCCTGGTATTTGCTCCCGCTCTTCAGAAATGGCAGCTGGGGTTTTTTTTCGTCTTTTTGTATCTTGTCCATAATTTGCCCCAACTGCGCATGGACTCAGTTGTTTTTAGTCTCTTATAGTTTCTTTGTATTTTGTTGCTTGAGGAGACTTTTGTCCAGGTGCAAGCACTGCAGCAAAATGTCCCAGGTCCCAAATCCCAGCCTGTCTCAATTCCTGGAACACCAACCATTACCTCACTACCAGCCAATTGGAAGAAAGTCACACACACTGCAGCCCTCACCCCAAATTTTGCCTATAAAATCTTCTCCCCAAAAACCACTGGGGAGTTAGGGGTTTTTGAGCATGAGCCACCCGTTCTCCTTGCTTGGCTCTGAAATAAACCTTTCTCTGCTCCAAACTCCGAAGCCTCAGCTTGGCCTCATTGTGCACTGGACACAGAACTTTTCTTCAGCAACATTGTGACCTGTGATTTTGGTTCCAGGGTGCATTCTTTGTAATTGGCAAGAAGGGAAAGTTAGCTAAGTGAGGATGTTTGCTATTTTTCAGCTTGATTACCCAGGGGTTTAAACACCAGTTCCAGGGGCTTCCCTGGTGGCGCAGTGGTTGAGAATCTGTCTGCCAATGCAGGGGACACGGGTTCGAGCCCTGGTCTGGGAAGATCCCACATGCCGTGGAGCAACTAGGCCCATGAGCCACAACTACTGAGCCTGCGTGTCTGGAGCCCATGCTCCGCAACAAGAGAGGCCGTGATAGTGAGAGGCCCGCGCACCGCGATGAAGAGTGGCCCCCGCTTGCCGCAACTAGAGAAAGCCCTCGCACAGAAATGAAGACCCAACACAGCCAAAAATAAAAAATAAATAAATAAAAATTTAAAAAAAAACACCAGTTCCCCATGGCAAAGCCTGGCTGTGGTCCCTGGGTGTCTAGACCCAGAGCCAAGCAGAGTTCGCTGCTGCCCTGAGAGATAGGGAAGAAAGGGCCCCTCCAGTCTATCTGGAGCCCTAACATGTGGCCAGGTCTGTGCACATCTTACACCAGGTGCTGTCTGGGCCAGCCTGAGGGTAGCCTCTCCCAGGATGACTTCAGCCTTTTTCCTGGTGGCTGGTTACTGTATATTTTACCACCATAACAAGACCTCCACTTCTCCCTATGTGTGGGCCCATTTCTGGCTGTCACTTGATAAACTGGCAAGTTCTTAAGTCATTTGAACCTCGTCTGTGCTTGGTTATTCCAGCCACTTCCAGTGTCCATTACACCCACCTCCATTACTGGTGTCACTAGGTCAAAGGCCAAACTTTTTTTTTTTTTTTAATTGAAGTATAGTTGATTTACAGTGCTGTGTTTATTACTGCCGTACAGCAAATTGCACAAAGTAGGCACTGTTCATTGACTGGGTGGATGATTACCTTGAGTGGTGGAATTGTTTTCTCATCCACATAGTCACTAGCCCTTCCTCCTCCCCAAATCTAGTCCTTGCTGATGCTCAATAAATGTACGCTGAAATTATTTTTATGTAAATTTATTTATTTATTTATTTTTGGTTGTGTTGGGTCTTCGCTGCTGTTCTCGGGCTTTCGCTAGTTGTGGCGAGCGGGGGCTACTCTTCGCTGCAGTGTGCGGGCTTCAGGCTCTAGGCGCACGGGCTTCAGTAGTTGTGGCTCTCGGGCTTAGTTGCTCCGTGGCATGCGGGATCTTCCCGGCCCAGGGCTCGAACCCGTGTCCCCTGCATTGGCAGATGGATTCTTAATCACTGAGCCACCAGGGAAGTCCTATGTTGAAATTTAAAAAAAAAAAAAAAAAAAAAAGAAGATGCAGGTCAGCTGTTCAAAGGACTGAAGGAGCAGGGACAAAATACCCTGGTGTTGGTTTGCAAAGTAGCCCACATACACGGAGGGCAAGGAAAGACTGAAGAAAGAAGCAGACCACTCCAGATTGGTAGCTGGCAATTTTACTAAGCAAGGGAACTTACAAGGCTTGTCTTGAGCAGCAGCAAGACAAGTAGATCTCAGCATCCATCTGCCAGAATCTTAAGTTTATATAGAGGCCTTAACAGGTTTCAATCACGTATACCGTGGTTGATGGTCCCAACAACACCTTACTCTCTCAAGGCTGTGTCCTTGGAATGGCTCCCGCTGTGGGAACAATGTACAGAGTGTACCTTCCAAGGACAGGGGAGGGGGCAAGGAGCTGCCTACATCCACCTCGAGGCTCAACCAGCGGCCATGTCCTCTTGATTACCTCCTCCAACACCTGGCTTGCCATAATCTCAAAAGGCAAGTGGTGTCTTTTGCGCGAGAATAAGAATTAAGCTCTAGATGTACAGGGTTGGGCCCTCAAGGAGGGAAGGTTCTAAATAAATTATGCTATGATCTTGGTGAGGCTCAAAGGTTGTTCAAGGTCTCACATGCTATTCCTTCTCCCCGAAAGACTCCTCCAACCCTCCACGCTTCTTTTGTCTGGCTTCTATTTTCAGTCTCTGGTTACATGTCACTTCCTCCAAGTGGCCTTTTCCAGAGCAGGTGTAACAAGGAAGGACTCCTTGTTCAATCTGTTTCTTTGACTTTAACCTTTGCTTTTCGTTGCTTTTGTTATTATAATCATACCTGCCTCAGGGAACCCTGCCCACCTGTGAATGGCTGCCAGAAAAAAGAAACTAACACATCCCCTCCCTGAGCCTGGCCATTCCAGCAGATGTTTTGCAAGACTGATGGCCCTTTTACTTTTACTTCCTTACTGCCTCTCCCTCTCTGATTCTATAAGAGAAACTGGCATCCAGACCCAGATAAGATGGTTTTTCAGAGACTCTAGTCTGCCATCTTCTTGGTCTGCCGGCTTTCCGAATAAAGTCGTATTCCTTGCCTCAACACCTCCGATTCATTGGCCAGTTGTGCGGTGAGCAGATCAAGCTTGGACTCGGTAACACAGGAACCAGGTCAAATTCTTCTTTTGGTGTCCTTGTAGCACCCAGTACTTTCTGGTCACCGTCCCGGGCAGAGTTTGTAAGTTATATTAATGTGTTCATGTGCGTGTGTGTGTGTGTGTTTGCTGCCTGTTTCCAACATTCCCTGAAATAAGGAACATTACCACTTCTGTTTTACTCTCCAGTTTATCCCTAGCATAGGAGCTGGCTCATAGTTAACGTTCAAAACTATCTCATGGAGAAAGGAATGAACGCGTTTTGTTTTACCATTTGATGCTCAGAACAATCTCGGGCCTTCAGTGTTGTGTTTGTCTCATTTTCACCTGAGGAAAGTGAGCTCAGAGACTTGTGAGGGGAGGCAGAGGGACTGGAGCCGGGTCTGCTGGATCTAGAGCCCTATACCTCCCCTGCTGCCTGTGTAGAAGGGAGGGTCCAGGTTAGTGATTATGGGAGAAACAGAAAGAGACAGAAGAGACAGGAAGACAGGAAGAGACAGAAAGAAAGTCAGGAAGGATCAGGGCCAAGTCTGGAACAGTGAAGCGAGGACTGAAGTGGAGGAAACTGCCTTGCTGTCTTTAGCCTTAACTTGACAGTCAAGAAGTGCGTCACTGAGAATTCCCTGGTGGTCCACGGGTTAGGACGCTGCGCTCTCACTGCTGAGGGCTCAGGTTCAACCCCTGGTTGGGGAACTAAAATCCCACAAGCTGCATGGTGTGGCCAAAAAAAAAAAAGAAGTGCCTCACTGATGAGGACCGAGGTGAAAAGTATGCAGACTTGAAAGGCTATGGATTTCTTCTCAATTGTCTTCTGAATTGTCTGGATGCCTTCAAGAGGCAGAGTGTACTGGTTCGAAGGTGAACTCCAGAGCCTGGCTCTGCTCCTGCCCCCTACCTGCTGTGTGGCCTTGGACAAGTTGCTTAACATCTCTGTGCTTCAGTACCCTCAGTTGTAAAAATGTAGATGATAATAGCACTTACCTCATGAGATTGTTTTAAGAATTAAGTGAGTTAATACATGTAAAGTGCTTCAGACAGTGCCTGCAAGTGATACTCTCACAGTAAGTGTTGGCAATGATTATTTGAAGGGCAGCTTTTTTTTTTTTTTGAATTTTTGAATTTTATTTTATTTTTTTATACAGCAGGTCCTTATTAGTCATCAATTTTATACATATCAGTGTATACATGTCAATCCCAATCGCCCAATTCATCACACCACCACCACCACCCCCGCCGCTTTCCCCCTTTGGTGTCCAAACGTTTGTTCTCTACATCTGTGTCTCAATTTCTGCCTGAAGGGCAGCTTTTGTGCTTTGAAGTCTCTGTAACTACTAGGGTTTAAGTTAATATTTTTTAAATTTTATTTTTTATTGAAGTATAGTTGATTTACAATGTTGTGTTAATTACTGCTGTACAGCAAAGTGACTCAGTTATACATATATATATATACATTCTTTTTCATATTCTTTTCCATTATGGTTTATCGCAGGATATTGAATATAGTTCCCTGTGCTATACAGTAGGACCTTGCTGTTTATCCGTTCTATATATACCAGTCTTCATCTGCTAATCCCAAACTCCCAATCCTTCCCTCTCCCACCCCCTCCCCCTTGGCAACCACCATTCTATTCTCTATGTCCCTGATTCTCTTTCTGTTTCATAGATAGGTTCATTTGTGTCATATTTTAGATTACACATATAAATGATATCATATGGTATCTGTCTTTCTCTTTCTGACTCACAAATTAATATTGAATTCAGTGAAATCACAACTACAAGCTCCATATTCAATGAACAAATCTTATTATTTGTGGTGGAATGAATTATGGGTTCCAATACTTCACTCCCCTGTAGTGAAGTACATCACTACTACATCACATGCTTGCCATGGCCTCAGGGTGGGCCAAACCCAGTAACCTTGGGTTCAGTCGTAACATTTGCTTTAGCCAAGTGGATATTAACAGAGGCTGAAACATGTTTGTGTGGATCGGCTTTTTCTCCTGAGTTCCAGTGATCTGCCCTTAGAAGAACACGCCCCAGGTAGCTGTTGTCCCTTCAGCTTTGACTCTAGAAGAAGACCCAGGAAGGGGATTCAAATCGAACCCATGACCAGGAGCCAAGCCCAACTGACGAGCAGTCTATAGCAGAGTCACCTAGCTGAGCACAGCCTGGGTCTGCTGAAATGTAGTTGATCTTTGGACCCCACAAACTTGAGAATGAATACTTGCAAGCATTTCTGGGATGGTTTTTATACAGCACTATTGTGACAAAAGTCAACTAAGACATATTTCTATCAACAAATCCAGTACATTTTAATCCTAAGTTTTAAGGGAAACTTTGATTAATATTTAAAGTTCCTTTAATGTCAAGTTCACAGTTGGCTCACTCCAAAGGGTTTGACTGAAGGGAGTTAGAATAAGAATTATTTACAGAGATGTGGGTAGGGTTAAGGAAACCAAAATGAGATAGTGAAACCTTTGGGTTATTAGCAGCAGCAAGAAGCTGTTACCACCTTAGGCTGAGGGGCAAGAGGTGGAAAGAGGGATATTCGAATGACCTCCCACTCCAAAGGACACCTAATGGCATTGTCCACCTGTAATCTGACACCCCTGGGAAAACTGTCTATTTGCATCTGTCCTTTAGTTAATTCAGAGGTCCCATGGAGACCCAAATGGCCAGGTGAATGAGTGGGTACAGCTTGTTTGCAGTTTTTTATGAGCACTTTATAAAGGTGCCTCATTCAACCGGATGGCACTGCATAAGCCTCAGGTTACCTGTAATACCACAGGGTTTAGTTGGGTACCTGGTGGCAGACCCAGGCTCGGGAGAAGCAGAAGCACCAAAAAGAGGTGGTGAGCTGGGTCTGTCATCTGGTATAATAGCTATACCTCTTGTCTTTGAATCACCTGCAAAATGTCATAAATATGTAAATTTTAAAAAATCATTTATTTTATTTATTTGGCTGCGTTGGGTCTTAGTTGTGGCACACGGGCTCTCTAGCTGTGGCACAACGGCTCTAGAGCTCACGGGCTCAGTAGTTGCAGCGCACCAGCTTAGTTGACCCATGGCATGTGAGATTTTAGTTCCCGAACCTGGGATCGAACCCATGTCCCCTGCCCTGGAAGGCGTATTCTTAACAACTGGACCACCAGGGAAGCCCCATAAATATGTAAATTAATATTTATTCTTCCTTATCCTGATTCTGGGTCTTGGTAGAAGATGGAGAATTTTAAGAGTCTCTACATATCACAGGGACAGGGTGGGGCAAAAGGAGAGAGTAGAAATTGAGACCCAGAGAGGTGACTTTCTCAAGGACACACAGAGAAGGGCACAGCTGGAACTTCAGCCAGAATCGGATCTCTTGCATCTTGGCTTAGGGTTCTGTCACCTCCACTCTGCTGATGCTGACAGCCCCAATTGACAACTGTGGAGTCTCATAAGTGTCTGTTTGTCCGTTATTCCACGTCTAGTATGTCACCTATAGATGTGAATCTAACAGCTGGGCAAACTCCAGGGTCATATTGAGATTAAGATTGTGATTTCTTTCAGTCTCAATTAACACTTGGCTAAAATGGCTTAAGCAGCAAGTCCACCGGTCACCTCTTTGCCAGAAGCCAGGGAAGCCTGCTCCTCAGAAGTTCCAGTGACTCACCAGTGTCACCGAGGATCCAAGCTCATGCTCCTCCACTGTCCTTGCAAGTGCTGTCTTCATGGTGGAAAGACTGAGGCAGCAGCTCCTCTAATGGGGAGAGTGGGGCAAGTGCTCCCCGCCTTATGTGGTTCTCTTAACTGAGGCCCCAGCACACTCCCCCTAAGCTCCTTCCCAGCCCCAGCCCCAGGCCAAGCCACGTATTAAAGTCTGGTGCAGAGAGAGAAGCACTGTTGGAATCCTGACGTGTCAAATCTCTTGCCTATGAGTGCATGTTCCAAGCTAGGATTCCATATTAGTCAGAGTTCTCCAGAGAAACAGAACCAAAAGACCACTAGGATATCTACTATATCTATCTACAAATAGATAGATTTGTTATAAGGGATTGGCTCATGTAATTATGGAGACTGAGAAGTCCCAAGATCTGTAGCCAGCAAGCTGGAGACCCAGGAGAGCTGATGGGATAGTTTTGGTCAGAGTCTGAGTCTGAAAGACTGAGAAAAATGATGTCCCAGCATGGAGACAGTCAGAGAGAGAATTCTCTCTCACTCAGCCTTTTTATTCTATTCTGGACTTCAACAGGTCAGATGAGGCCCATCCACATTGGGAAGGGCAATCTGTTTTTCTCAACCCACTGATTCAAATGTTAATCTTATACAGAAATACCCCCACAGACACATGCAGAATAATGTTTAACCAAATATCTGGGAATCCCTTGGCCCAGTCATGTTGACACAAAAAAATCAACCAGCACAGACTCTGAACAGGTCCGGACATTCTGATCCAAGGTTAGAACTGGTGGTGCTTGCTTTCAAGGGAAAGATGTTGAGGGAATCTAGTAATGACTGAGCCTGTTCTGGTGAAATTTATGGGAATAAATGTCCAGAGGGGCACCCAGATCCAAAACACTGATGCTCCGTTGCAGGAAAAGGAACTCAGAGCATAACTACGCCAGCTGTGAAAAAGATGGCGGAGTCGGTATCTTCTCTAAGTTCATTATGAGTCAAGAGTGGGACCTGGTGGCGTCCCTCCTCCTACCTGTGATGCAAGTCTCCCCTGTTCCCTGGGTCCCTCCATGTCCCCTTCTCAGGGTTTCACCCTATCAGTCACCTCCCCTACCTCCTATATGTCCAACTTCTCCCTCTCTACTGGACCCTTACAGGCAATATTTAAACATGTTCGTGCCTCTTTCATTAAAAAAGAAAAATCCTCCTCAGTTTTTTTTCAGCTACTAGTCTCCTTCCTCCCTTCACAGCCAGATTCTCTGAAGTGTTGTTTGTGATATAAGGCATGGAACAATAATGCAACCTACTATATATGGTACGTTCATCAGCAGTTGAACAAAAGGAGGTGTATATAACCCAACTCTCTAGACTTAGGATTTTGAGGGCACTGCTGAGAGATTGAGAAAGGTGAAGGCTGAAAAGCATACATTAGACTTAGCAACATGAAGGCCATTGGTGATCTTAGCAAAAGCCAATTTTGTGATACCGTGGAGTGGAATCCACAGTGGGGATTCACCCTTCCTTGTATCCATGCCCTTTGTAATATGACTTTGCATTTCCTCTGTGCTGCTGCCATTGCTATGGGGAAAAAATGCCCTGGTTCCAGAAGAATGAGTGATATATGAGTAGAGCTGCTCCAGCTGACCCACTGACCTGTGAGCATGAGTGTGATGATTAATATGTACTGCTATATGCCACTGAGTTTGGGGGGCTGTTTGTTACACAGCACTGTTGTAGCTGTTGCAGCCTGATAACACTGTGCCTTCCCCACCAATCAGTCATGGGCCTCAAAATTGGTCAGTCTAGAAACCAAAGCTGTTCACCAATGGCTGTCCTAAGACCCTTCTTCCATTTCTCCTCTTCCTATATCTTAGCAGTGGAAGAAGAATGGAAGGTTGTAGGAAGAAGATGTCGGCTCTTGGAATTTTTGTGAGGATCCCACATTTCCATATCAGAATTTGGAATCTGGGATCTGTGGGTTTGGACCTGGTGGGAGGTATCTTCAAATATGTCAAAGCCTTTTGTTCCAGAAACTGCCATCTGGAACTTTAAAGTAACAAAATTTTGTTTCAGTTTTGTAAGAATGGGTATCCACTTTTTTTCTTGGTTGATATTTATGATCGTAGATTCCTAATGTTCAGGACTTATGGCCATAAATATTAACAGACTTTCTTATACTTCTGAAAACAGTAAAATGCTCATTATTAAATTCTGAAACCCCTTCCATCAATTTCTATTATTTTCTGAGTTATGTCTCCCTGGCACTGGCCCCAAAGTTCCATCAGCAGCAGTAGTTTTAGCCATATTTCATAGCTAAGTCATCTATAAAATTTTTATTTCTAAATTATTCCATCTTTGTAATGCCAACCTAGTGTAGTTTCTTAGAGATCTTTCTCTAATCTGTGTGGCACATGCACAAAGAAATGTGAGGGATAATTGAGCTAGCTCCATAAATAAGTGCCCTTTCTAGGTAGGAACTTGAATTGTCCGGCTATAAAGGGGACTGCTGTGGCTGGATGAGGAGATTAAAAACCACCTTGGGCTACAAACCCTGTGTCAAAGACCATGAGTGCTCATCAACATCAGTGTTTCCCTCTTCTTCCTGACACAAAGCTCAATAATATACCCCAGCCTCAGCTGTAGTGAGAAGCTGCCCAAATTTTATGATGGGGTTACCCTCGTGTCCTCTTCCGTTTGGCTCTAACTATTACCCACTGTAACTGATTCATAACGCTTCAACCAGTGCCCACAGCTCCCTCCCCCCTCTATGGGACCACAGGGTCTTTATGCCATCGTGTCCGTGAATTTCAGGCCATTGCCTAGATTTCGAAAGTTTATTAAATACCCACATCATTTGTAAATCCTCAACTCTCCACATACCAGTGACTCCAGGTTCTGCTCGTATCTCCCAGGCATGTTAAGGAAATGTCTTGGTTTCTCAGAGCTGAGACTCACTTAAGTGCTCTGTTCTGCCCTGTGCACAAGCCCAGACAGAAAGCAAGGGCAAAGATGGGTTTTTTTATAAATTTATTTATTTATTTTTGGCTGCATTGGGTCTTCGTTGCTGCGCGCAGGCTTTCTCTAGTTGCGGCGAGCGGGGGCTACTCTTCGTTGCGGTGCGTGGGCTTCTCGTTGCGGTGGCTTCTCTTGTTGCAGAGCACGGGCTCTAGGCGTGCGGGCTTCAGTAGTTGTGGCACGCGGCTCAGTAGTTGTGGCTCACGGGCTCTAGAGCACAGGCTCAGTAGTTGTGGTGCACGGGCTGCATTGGCAGCCGGATTTTTAACCACTGCGCCACCAGGGAAATCCGGCAAAGATGTTCTAGGTATACCGTTGTTGTTGTTTTTTTTATCACCTGGAGCCGTCATTCTCTTTCTAATGCAAATACAGGGAATATGGCACTAGGTGAACCAGTCACAATTACCACCAAAGCTTCATAGGAGGCTTCTGTCCATGCTTGGAACCAGACACCCATTTCTCAGCATACCCCCACAGGCTCCCAACTTCTCCAGAGTTGCTGTGCCGAGGAGCAGAACGACCTCCCAATCCAAAGGACACCTAATGGCATTGTCTACCTGGAACCTGACTCCCCTGGGAAAACTACCTATTTGCATCCATCCTGTAGTTAATTCAGAGGCCCCAAGGAGACCCAAGTGGCCAAGTGATGAGTGGGTAGAGCTTGTTTGCAGTTTATTGTGAGCACTGTACAAAGGTGCCTCATTTAACCAGATGGCACTGTGTAAGTCTTGGGGTACCTGTAATACCACAGGGCTTAGTTGGGTACCTGGTGGCAGTCCCAGCCCTGGGAGCAGCGGAAACACCAAACAGAGGTGGTGAGCTGGAGTGGAGCTTTGCCTTGGACTTCCAATCTAAGCACAGAAAAGCTCTGGGTGCTTCTGACCACACCTCTTTATCTATAAGAGATTACCAAACCAAGGTCCAGCTGTCCCATTATTCACTGTTTTATGTACTTTGTCTTAGCTTACACACACATCCTCAAGATCTTAAGCTCCTTCTGGCATTCAGGCACTTACAAGAAAGCTGCTGGAGCCCCAGCCAAGCTGTCCACATACCGGGAAGCAGGAAGGAAATACACTGAATATCTGTTAGGAATTGAGATCTTCTACAAGAAACAGAGACTCTCAAAAGTGTGGTTTGAACAAACTAAAAGTTTTACTTACCTTGTATAACAAGAAATCCAGAGGAAGGTAATCTAGGACTGGGATGGCAGCTTTATATCACCAGGAACCCAGGTTCCTCCAGTGCCTCACTCTGCTATTCCTAGGGTGAGGCTTCAGCCTCCTGCTCATACAAGGGCTGCTAAGGTTGGAGCCATCCACTCCACGTTCCTGGGAGTGGGGGAGGAAGGACCAAGTACACAAAGCTGAGACTGCCAGTGGAGTTTACCCCTCCTTAATAAGCCAGTGACTTCCACTGACATCTCATTGACCAGAATTGTGTCACATAACCATCCCTAGCTCTAAGATAGGCTGGAAAATGTGTTTTTTTCAGCTGAACTTACTGACATCCTGAATACAATTGAGATTCTGCTATGAAGAAAGAAAGGGAGAATGGATATTGGAAAGCACCCCGCAGTTCCTATCACACCCAGGGAAGACTGCCACTTGGATTTGGATATGCATGCAACACCCAAGGAGAGGAGCCTACCCTAATTCCCCTAATGGAAGATGTCTATTTTTAGCTCAAGGCAGGGCTTGAATTTGAGCCATTTATTGAACCTCACCCTTTTCCTGTAAAGCCAACTATGTAAATTTCTTTGATTAACAACTGTCACAGACTGACTTTGTACTGCTTACCTGTGGAAACTCCCAGCTAACAAAGTAATATAAAACCTGATTCAGAACAAGTGGGTTCTTTTTTTTTTTTAATTTTTTATTGGAGTATAGTTGATTTACAATATTGTGTTAGTTTCTGCTGTACGGCAAAGTGAATCAGTCATACATATACATATATCCAATCTTTTTTAGATTCTTTTCCCATACAGGTCATTACAGAGTATTGAGTAGAGTTCCCTGTGCTATACAGTAGGTTATTATTAGTTACCTATTCTTTATACAGTAGCGTGTACATGTCAATACCAATCTCCCAATTTATCCCTCCCCTCCTTTCCCCCCTGGTAACCATAAGTTTGTTTTCTACATCTGTGACTCTATCAGAACAAGTGGGTTCTGTATGATTCCAAAAGAGGCAGCTATAGAAAAGTACCATAATATGACATATTCATAACCCAGGATAATATTGGGGTTCCCACAAGAAGGAAAGCCCACAGAGATACTCCCCCCAAAGATAACCTTAAAAGTAAAAATTATAAAGCGTATAAGGAAACCCAACACATTAAGAAATAGTTAGAAAATGCAACAAATTGTGAACTAGAAATAACCAGACAATTTGGAATAGACTTTGAAATGAGTGTATGTACATTTTTCAGAGAGAATAAAGAAGAAATTGAACCGTTAAAACAAAGCCAGAATATTATGGGGGGAAAAATACCCAAGCAGATTTGAAAAAGATTCAAATAGAAAGTCTATAAATGGGGGGAAAGCATTAAAATGAAAATCAGTGGACAGATAAAAACTATTTGGACTTAGCTGAAAAGAGATTCCATGAACTGGAAGACAGATCTGAAGAAATTCCCCAGAATTCTACAGAGAGAGTTAAAGAACTTGAAAAAAAAAATGAAAAATAGGTTCAGAAACATGAAGGTTAAATTAGAATGTTCAGAAGACATCTAATGGGAGTTCTATTAGAATAGAATAGCAATAATGGAAAGTCACAATATTCAAAGAGTTAATGACTAAGAATTTTCTAGAACTGAAGAAAGGAGTATGCATCCTCAGTTTGAAAAGCACACACCAAGTTCTGAATAGGATAAATGAAAACAAATCAACATATTGTGGTGAAACTGCAGTAGATCAAGGATTAAAATGGAAAACTTTAAACTACCAGAAAAAGAGGCAAATACTAATAGATTTCTAACAAGGAAGTGATATCCAAACTGGCAGCACCCTGTTTACTATCAACAATAGATGTCAGAAGCCATTGCAGTTATACCTTGGAGACCCATGGAGACCAAGTAGTGCTGAGGGAAAATAACTGTCAATTTAGAATCTTATACTTAACTTCAAAGGTGAGGTGAAATAGACGTTTTCTGACTTACAAAGTATAAATGGGGGTTTTTAACACCCAGACCCTCTCTAAAATATCTACTAAAGGATGTAATTGAGTGAAGGAAAACATACCCAGAAGGAAATTAGTGGGATGCAATGAGAAATAGTAAGATTAGAAATCAATAAAACAAACTGTGTCTAAATAATTATTGATAATAAATAATGACAATTTGTGTGTGCCTAAAAACCTAAACCTAAAATATGCAAATATTTGTAAATTTAAATATCAGAAAACAAGAGCGTAAAATGTGGAGAGGAAAAGTTTGGAATTTGGTTTAAAAAAGAAAGATGCTAAGATTCTTGTCTTGCTCAGAAGAAGAAATTTTGATCAATATGAGATATTGATGGAAAAATATCAAGATAAGTACATACATTAGGAATGTAAGAGTAATAATTAAAAGTATAGAAATAGATGCATATCTTCCAAACAAATAGAGAAGGAAGGAGATGGAAAAGAAAAATTTTCTTACGCCAACAAAAGCAGAAGAGCAGTAGGAAGTGGGGGAGGTAAAAAGCATGGGTATCAGAAAACTCCAAATAAGATGTTAGAAATATGTCCAGCTATATTAGAAACCATGACAGATATGAGGACTAAACATATATAAAAGACGACCTAGGGCTTCCCTGGTGGCGCAGTGGTTGAGAATCCGCCTGCCAATGCAGGGGACACGGGTTCGAGCCCTGGTCTGGGAAGATCCCACATGCCGCGGAGCGGCTGGGCCCGTGAGCCACAATTGCTGAGCCTGCGCGTCTGGAGCCTGTGCTCCGCAACAAGAGAGGCCGCGATAGCGAGAGGCCCGCGCATCGCGATGAAGAGGGGCCCCCGCTTGCCACAACTGGAGAAAGCCCTCGCACAAAAACGAAGACCCAACACAGCCATAAAAATAAATAAATTAAAAAAAAAAAAAAAGACAACCTATTGGGAATTCCCTGGCAGTCCAGTGATTAGAACTCCGCGCTTTCACCGTCCAGGGGCCGGGGGTTCGATCCCTGGTCGGGGAACTAAAATCCTGCAAGCTGCAAGGTGTGGCCAAAAAAAAAAAAAAAAAAGACAGCCTATCAACTTGGATATTAAAATGAGCTATACGATCCTCGTAAGGCACACCCCAAACCAAAATAAAGCAAAACAAAAGGGGCACAGGAAGGTTAAACATAAAAGGATGGAAAATATTTACTCAGCAAGTAGCTAACTAAAAGAAAGCTGGTAGAGCAATATTAAAATCAGACAGTAAAATCTTAGGCAATGAATATTAACAGAGACAAGGAGTAATATTTTGTAAAGATAAAAGGAACGCTCTTAAAAGAATAGATAGTCATCAGGAAATCTGTCTCCTTATAATAGAACCTCAAAAATTAATTATAAGGAGAAATTAACAAGCGTCCAATTATAGTTGGAGATTTTAACATAAACAGTTCAAGCAGACAAAATTCTAGTAAGGATTTAGTAGAATCGAATAATCCAGTTAACAACCTTGATCAAGTGTGTGTGTGTGTGTGTGTGTGCGCGTGCGCATGCACGCTTATGTACACTGACATATATACACATACACACATACATGTACTCAAAAGATAGAGAATATACATTCTTTTTAGCACACACACAAACATTTACGAAATGGACTGTTTACTGTGCCCCCCAAAATCTCCAAAAAGTCAGCATCTTATAGGCCACATTCTCTAACCACAATGCAGAGCAGTTAGAATCACACACACACACACACACACACGCGCGCGCGTGCGCGCACTCCAGGAACCCTTATTAATTTGTAAACTGAGACACATACTTTAAAATGATGCATGCCTTAAAGAGGAAATCTCAATGGAAATTGCTAAATATTCAGAAATGAACTATGCTGTGGTTCTGGTTTTTACCAATAAGCTGAACTAACTATGGAGGGAAAACACCATGAAATGGGAAGATTGTGAAAAAACCTAGGGGTGGAGGGGTGGGTGGAAGGTATAGGACAGCAGCTTTGGCTCAAGGCTAGCCGAAGGTCGTTATATAAACTCAAGGAGAAGCTACTGGAGTTATGCCATTACCTTGGAACTAGTGCCTGGCCACACCTGTGGTGACTCAGAGCTGTTCCAGGTGTCCTCAGAGTAAAATCAGGGCAGCGCAAACAAGTGAGGGGCTAAGGAAAACAAGGAGGCCAACCAACCTGTGTATTCACTACTCTCCCCAAACCTCCAGGAGACAGTTTCAGCTCCTAATTCAGTGAAACCATGACTGTGCATTTCAGTGAGAACATTCCTCCTTGTTCACTAGGACCTTCACATCCCCAAACACAAGGTCATGGGGGATGGGAAGAAAAATTATTCAAGCAAATTTTTATGTGTAATAGTAAGAGGACTGCTTCATCCTTCACTCCATGGTTCCCCAATCCGTGCTTCCAGGCTAAGGGGAAGAAGACGGCATATACTGGCCACAGGTTTAAGGCATATGCCCTTTAGACCCAAGCGAAAGGGAACCCTGACTTGGGCCATGAACTTCAGAGGCCCTGTTGTGTTTCTCCTGTCGGGGCACTCTCATGGGAGGAAGAGTCTGGGCCAAGGGGATGTACCAACCCAGAGCCCACACACACTCAGGCCACTCTCCAGGTGCCCAGGACCCTGGAATTCCCTGCCCACTTCGGGAATCTGCACAGATCTCTTCCCTAGGCCTGTGTCACCACCATCGACATATACATCCCTAGACTCATGGAGTGGCCAAGCGTTAGCTGTTTGCAGGGCGTGTGGATGGCGCTTGAGATGTGAAGGTTTGGTCTATACAAATTTATGGAAAGACAAAGGAAGTGGTTGGAAAGGGAAGGGGCTAGACCATGGGCTGCAGCTGGAGGTTGGTTTGCCTTGCACTACAGAGATCTGAAGACTCTAAGTTCAAATTTGAGTTTCCCTTGCTAATCTGTACCTCCTAATCCCCTACACCTATTTTGCCCCTCCCCCTATCCCTCTCCCCTGTGGTAACCTCTAGTTTGTTCTCTGTATCTGTGAGGCTGTTTCTGTTATACTTGTTTGTTTGTTTCATTTTTTAGATTCCACATATAAGTGAAAACACAGTATTTCACTTTCTCGGTCTGACTTAGTTCATAATACCCTCCAGGTCCATTCATGTTGTTGCAAATGCCAACATTCATTTTTATGGTCAATATTCCATTGTATATATATATACCACATCCTCTTTATCCATTCATCTGTTGATGGGCACTTATTTTTTATTAATATTTATTTATTTGGCTGCGCCAGGTCTTAGTTGCTGCGGCACGTGAGATCTTTTAGTTGGGGGCATGTGGGATCTTTAGTTGCGGCATGTGGGATCTAGTTCCTTGACCAGGGATCAAACTCCGGCCCCCTGCATTGGGAGCGCAGAGTCTTAGCCACTGGTCCACCAGAGAAGTCCCTGTTGATGGACATTTAGGTTGCTTTCATATCTTGGCTATTGTAAATAGTGCTGCAATTAACACAGGAATGCACATATCTTTTCATTTTCTTCGGATAAATACCCAGAAGTGGAACTGCTGGATCTATGGTAGTCCTATTTTTAATTTTTTGAGGAACTTCCATACTGTTTTCCATGGAAGCTGTACCAATTTACATTTCCACCAACAGTGTATTAGGGTTGTAAAGTACAGCACAGGCAATATAGTCAATATTTTGTAATAACTTTGTATCGAATTGCCATTTGTACACCTGAAACTAATATAATATTGTAAGTGAACTATATTTCAATAAAAATAGTAATACAGAAATAGAGAATAGATGCACTGGGGCTTCGCTGGTGGCGCAGTGGTTAAGAATCCGCCTGCCAATGCAGGAGACATGGGTTCGAGCCCTGGCCTGGGAAGATCCCACATGCCACGTTGCAACTAAGTCCGGGCGAGGCACCACAACTACTGAGCCTGCGCTCTAGAGCCCGCAAGCCACAACTACCAAGCCCACGTGCCACAACTATTGAAGTCCTCACGCCTAGAGCCCGTGCTCCCAACAAGAGAAGCCACCACAATGAGAAGACTGTGCACCACAGTGAAGAGTAGCCCCTGCTCGCCGCAACCAGAGAAAAGCCCACGTGCAGCAACAAAGACCCAGCGCAGCCAAAAATAAAATAAATTTATTTAAAAAAAAAAAGAATAGATGCACTAAAAAATTGAGTTTCCAATTCATTATGAAAGTGTATTTGTTAAGGTAGGAGGGCAGAACATTTTATATTTGACTGTTAGCCTCATTTGTAACTTAAAGTATTTAGACACATGGTATGTCTGCCTCTTATATTGCCTTAGCTTCGCCACTGGGCCTGTGTACTGTGCGCTGTAGGACAGAACTCCAAAGGCACAGTGCTGTCTC
Organism: Balaenoptera musculus; assembly: GCF_009873245.2. Classification (NCBI taxonomy): domain Eukaryota; kingdom Metazoa; phylum Chordata; class Mammalia; order Artiodactyla; family Balaenopteridae; genus Balaenoptera; species Balaenoptera musculus. Next base: position 25,454,093 of record NC_045804.1, read on the forward strand.
CCAGCTAGTGTGTGACTGAGTCTTCAGCAGACCTTTCTGCTGTTGTCAAGCCGCTGCTTCTGTGATGGGGCCACTTGTTAAGACCAGGAATTCTGTGAGCATGAGCCCACTATCATACTTGCTTCACCACAAAATGTGTTCCCTGGTTGGCATTCCACATTTTATGGGGGACGTCATGGTGATGGACGAAGCATTCTGTACAGGGGGTTCGGGCAGAAGTGCTGAGGGTAGGCAGGCAAATCTGTACCCGAATGTGTCTTACCCCCATGTGGACAAAGCACTGCCCTCCATGATGGGGAAGGGTCCAATGTAGCCTACCCACTTTGCCTCCAGGTAGCCAGCTGGTTCCCAGGGAATTTGGGGAGCTTAGTATTAGTCTCTGCTGTTGGCAGGTTCGGCACTCAGCAGTGGCAGAAGCCAAATCAACCTTGGGAAGGGAAGAACGTGTCTCCACTATGGCCACTTTGTACCTGGGCCCATTGAGCAAGCACTAGGGTGACTGGGCAGGGAAAACAACCCCATGCCTGGTATTTACATCAATCCTAGTTAGGACCCTCCAGAGCAGAAAGGATCTGATATAATCAACCTGCCTCTGACTGGCAAGTTGGTTTCCTAAAGATGGTACCATGTTGAGGGTTTAGCCATTGTTTCTGCTGCTGACAGGTCAGACATTCAGAGGTAGCGGCAGAACGGAGATCAGCCTTGATGATGGGAGCCCATGCACAGGGCCATGCCTAGCTGCATCCCTGCCATTATGGCTACTCTGCTCATGGGCCCATTGGCAAGCATGGGGTGGGGCTCGGGGAGGGGGGGAAGGACAGAGGCTGGCTGGCATCCACTGAATGAGTTAGCGTATCCACCTGGTTGTTGAGTGCCTCTGAGGTGGATGCCCTCTTACGGTTATTGATGGAAAACATAAATATATGCACACTGATGCCCACTCCACAGGTCCATCCACACACATCTTCTCTAGACCTCCTTTCTCTAGTCTTTCGATCTTGCTTCTTCCAGACCCCAGAGCATCCAGCCAAGCTATTCTTTATTATCCAGACATTCGTGTATCTCTTAACTTCTGACCACTTTACCATATATACTATGATGCTGTCATTAAGATACAGCCTGTATCAGTTAGCTTTTGCTACGTAAAAAACTTCTCCAGTCTGAATGGCTTAAAAACAACAAGCACTTATTTTTTCTCATGATACTGTGGGTAGACTGGGCAGCTCCTCTGCTCTGGACTGGACTCAGCTGGAGCTGGGGCTGAATAATCTGAGAGCCTCATGGCATGTCTGATTGTTGGCAGGCTGAGTGGTCTAAGGAGGCCTCAGCTGGAATTGAGGATTCTTCACATTTAGGAACCCTTCTGAGGGAGAAAGGTTCCTAAATTCAGTGAGGGCAAACCCTTCCCAAGTCTCTGCTTTCATCACTTTTGCTAATGTAACATCCTACAGAGCAAGCCACCTGGCCCAACCCAGACTGAAAGGGTGAAAAACAGGATCTACCTCTTGATGGAAGGATTGGCAGTCACAATGAAAGGGGTGTGCATACAGCCACTGGAGGAATTTGTGGCCATTATTGCAATCTACTACATGGCTTTAAGACAAAGAAAAAGTCAAGGGTGTGGCTATCACACCCTTTTAAAAAGACCTCTGAAAAGATTAAGGCAGGGCCTAATAAATCCATTCAGCTAGACAGAAGGGTTCCTGGAATGATTAACTGTAAACCCACAGAAGAGTGATATGCCAGTTCTTTTTTTGTTTGTTTTGTGCTTTTTGTTTGTTTCGCCTTTTTTTTAAACTTTTTATTTTATATGGGAGTATAGTTGATTAACAGTGTTGTGTTAGTTTCAGGTGTACAGCAAAGTAGTCAGTTATACATATACACGTATGTATTCTTTTTCAAATTCTTTTCCCATTTAGGTTGTTACATAATATTGAGCTGGGTTCCCTGTGCTATACAATAGGTCTTTGTTGGTTATCCATTTTTTTTTAAACCTTAATTTTCTTTACTTTTTTAAATTGGTTAATTAATTAATTTATTTTTGGCTGCATTGGGTCCTCGTCGCTACACACGCGGGCCCTCTCTAGTTGCAGCGAGCAGGATCCTCTCACCGTGGTGAGCTCTCTTGTTGCAGAGCATGGGCTCCAGGCATGCTGGCTCAGTAGTTGTGGCACATGGGCCTAGTCGCTCAGCGGCATGTGGGACCCTCCCGGACCAGGGATCGAACCCGCATCCCCTGCATTGGCAGGCAGACTCCCAACCACTGCACCACCAGAGAAGTCCCCATCCATTTTAAATATAGCAGTGTGTACATGTCAATCCCAAACTCCCTAACTACCCCTTCCCCCACCATTCCCCCCGGTAACCATAAGTTCGTTCTCTAAGTCTGTGAGTCTGTTTCTGTTTTGTAAATAAGTTCATTTTTATCTTTTTTTTTTTTTTTTTTTTAGATTCCGCATGTAGGCGATATCATACGATACTTCTCTTTCTCTGTCTGACTTACTTCACTTGGTATGACAATCTCTAGGTCCATCCAAGTTGCTGCAAATGGCATTATTATTATTCTTTTAATGTTATACAGTATGAAACTCTTTATTTATTTGGTTGCTCCGGGTCTTAGTTGTGGCAGGCGGGCTCCTTAGTTGCAGCTTGTCTGCTCCTTAGTTGCGGCACACCAACCGTTAGTTGCGGCATGCATGTGGGATCTAGTTCCCCGGCCAGGGATCGAACCTGAGCCCCCTGCACTGGGAGTGCGGAGTCTTAACTGCACCCCAAGGGAAGTCCTGCAAATGGCATTATTTTGTTCTTTTTCATGGCTGAGTGATATTCCATTGTATATATGTACCACATCTTCTTTATCTATTCCTCTATCAATGGACATTTAGGTTGCTTCCATGTCTTGGCTATTGTAAGCAGTTGATATGCCTGTTCATAAATATCCAATATTAAGTCTAGAGAGCATAAAAGAATTGTGAGCATGGCTTCTGGCCCATGAAGTTGTCTGAAATCAAATACATAAGAAATATTCATTTCTGGCAGTTATGTTGACAAAGTGGCCCCAACTTGGACTGAAAGAGACAGGAGATGTAAAAGAACTTCGATGCCCCCAAGTTTCTGCTGTAAAAGGAAAATCAAAATAGAGTCTGCATTGCTAAGAGCACGCTCCACAATGGAGCCAGCAGGCCACCAGGGAAGTGTGATGTATGCACTTCTCAGCCTGGATGGAATCCGACCTTTTGACCTGATGAAGTCACACAGAACACCTGCCAGAAACTCAAGATATGTATTGGACCCTTACACTAGAATAACTTGTGATAATCTATCTACTTATCAGACACCTACCCTAAAACAACTTGGGATTCCTTGAGGACAAATATTTTCTCATTTTCGTCAAAGTCAATCACAGTTCTCACCAGGCAACGTTTAACAACCTAGTGGCTTTTTGTATTTATAAACCCCTGACTCTCTCTTCCTTGGAACACTCTTTCAGTATTACCCAAATCTGTGCCTCTCAAATTGCAATTCTTTTTTTTTTTTTTTAATTTATTTACTTTATTTATTTTTGGCTGCATTGGGTCTTTGTTGCTACGCACGGGCTTTCTCTAATAGCGGCGAGCAGGGGCTACTCTTCGTTGCGGTGCGTGGGCTTCTCATTGTGGTGGCCTCTCTTGTTGCGGAGCACAGTCTCTAGGTGCGCGGGCTTCAGTAGTTGTGGCTCGCGGGCTCTAGAGCGCAGGCTCAGCAGTTGTGGCACACGGGCTTAGTTGCTCTGCGGCATGTGGGATCTTCCCGGACCAGGGCTTGAACCCGTGTCCCCTGCATTGGCAGGCGGATTCTTAACCACTGCGCCACCAGGGAAGCCCTCAAATCGCAATTCTCAAGACCCCAATTAAATAAATAATTTTTTTTCTTATTTGCAGCTCCTGCATTATTATTACTATTATTTTCATTGACACTGAAGACAAGAAGGCTAACAAAGCTTCTCTGCCAACACAGAGGGCATATTTTCAATGCCTTCTTCCAAAGTGACCAAGGAGAACGAGAAAGGAAGGATCTTGTGAATACTGAGCTAGGTCTGACAGGCAGGACGCCCAGGTGGTAAACACTCCACTGAGAAGGTCACGATGCCAAATGCAATAGCCCCTTCTCTACACTCATGCTATTTGTCTTCTTAGAAGCTTTTAGCACAGTTGACTGCTCCCTCTTTCTAGGAACCCATTCTTCTTTTGGTTTCTACTCTACCACATCTTTCAGGTTTCCCTCCTACACCCTGGCAGCTGCTTTCCAGTCTTCTTTACTGGCTCTGTTCTCTGCTCAAACTCAAAACGTAATCCAAGGTCATTCCTGAGAGTCCTTTCTCCAACTATACAGTACCCCTAGGAAATTTCATCCAGACCATGGCATTAAATACCATCTCCATGCCAATGACTATCAAATCTGTATCTCTAGTTCTGACACTAACCACCCAGAGTTAGCACAGACACCACAGGTTTAAGGGCACAATTTCCCAAACTGCTCTTACTTCATATGCCAAGTGCAGGGGTGTCCAGACCAACCACACTTCTGACCAACTGGCTACAAATTCAGGGGTCGCCACACCCCCTCAGATCAATAATTTGCTGGAATGACTCACAGAACTCAGGAAACTCTGTACTTACTATTACAGTTTTCTTATAAAGGATACAAATCAGGACCCGCTAAATGAAGAGACACATAGCAAAAGGTCTGGGAATAAAATTAGATGAGCTATTCTCACTCAGCTTAAGGCTGAGCTAGTTTGTCCTGCATTCTCTCATTCTGGAAAAACATGGTTGTATATGTTAGTCAGCTGGGGCTGCCATCACAAAATACCATAAAACTGGGCGACTTAACCAAAAGAAAGTTCTTTTCTCACAGTTCTGGAGGCTGGAAGTCTGGGAGCAGGGTGCCAGCATGGCCAGGTTCTAGTGAGAGCGCTCTTCCTGGCCTGTAGATAGCCACCTTCTCACTGTGTGCTCAAATGGTGGAGAGAGAGACTAGAAGTTCTCTTGTATATCTTTTTTTTTTTTGGGGGGGTGGGGGCACACCATGCGGAATCTTAGTTCCCCTACCAGGGATCAAACCTGAGCCCCCTACAGTGAAGTGCGGATTCTTAACCACTGGACCGCCAGGGAAGTCTTGTGTATCTTCTTTTAAAGGCACTAATTCATTCTTTAGGGTCCCATCCTCATGAACTCATCTAAAACTAATTACCTCCCAAAGGCCCCATCTCCAAATACCATTACACTGGGGGTTAGGGCTTCAGTGTATGAATTTGGAGAGGACACAATTCTTCCACAGCACTGCAGTTTTTTGTTATCTTATTTTTCTGCGAGACCTAGATCTCTTACACATTATCTTGGTGGTTTGTGATGTCCCCCAAAAGCATGTCCTAGGTGACTGAGATAGGACCTGAATGTCTTGGACCTCTTTGATGTTTGCTTGGGCTCTCTTTCTTCTACTGTATTGTACCCTTTGTCGTAACAAGTACACTTTGCTAAGTCTCATGAGTCCTTTCAATCATCTGGTCGTGTGTAACTGCTGCATCCTCTTCCTACTGAGCCACCTGTTTGGCTTCCACCGCTTCTGTGAACTCCTTCCCAAAGGTCAGATGTGTCTAAGGGGAGAGAGTGAGCACGACATGAGGCAGAGTAATGGCTTAGACAGAGCTGCTGCAGGGCCCCCACGGCTGCTGGAGGAAGAGGCCATGAATGGCTCTAGCAGCTGGAGACAATGTGAGGCCAGAATGCCCTTCCACCTCCACATCTGTGCCCAAACTGAGTTCACACCCCAGAATCCTCGGCTGCCCAAAGTGCTCCTGTACCTCATTCTGGCACCCTCAGGTAGAAAACAGCCCACGGGCACCAGAAGGTATCTACTCGATTGACCACCTCCCTAGGGGAGGAGACCTGTGGGTTCCAGGACCCCCACCACTGACTAGTGCTCTTCCAAGGTCCTTTGATGGCCTGCTTGAAGCCCCCAGAGAAGCCAGATGGAAAACTGAGCCCCTGAGAGTGAGGGATGCAGCTGGTTCTCAGGGATTCAAGAGTGTGATGCTCTCTGCTTATGACTTAACCAGTCCACTGCTTTCTCACAGCATCTCCACCACAAAACAGGAAGAGGACGAGAGAGATGATTTCCAAATCATGATCTTGCAAATCATGGTTTTCCCTATGTGAGTGCTTCTGACAAAGGGTTTAAAAGAAAGAGAAGGCACGTAAAGATATTGCTTAGGGTGAAGGTTTAAAATTCTTATTATGCATAGGTCTTCCCTAATAACATAAATAACTAAGAGACTTGGCTGAAATAAATGTCCCTAATGATAGTGCAAACAGTGAGAATAGATCTCAGGACTCCTAATGCCTAGCCTAAAGCAATTTACTAACTAACCCAATTTTTTATTAAAAAAGAAGAAGTAAAGGGGAAAACAGCTTTCGTTCTTCTATCAAATTCTACTTGTTTAAAGGAGCTGTTACAGTGGAGGATTACTGGACTGAATGTCAATATTATGACATAGTATGAGTGTGTTTCATGTTTGGTAATTGCAATCATTGTTGCTTTTGTTGTGGTCATCCATGTACAATGCTTGGTGTCAGTCTATTTATCTCTTGTAAAAATAAAATACAGTGTGTGAGTGTGTAAAAAAAATAAAGGTTAAAAAAAAAAATTCTACTTGTTTTATCTCTTCCTCTACTCTCCTAACTTCTGCTTTTTCTAATATAAACAGTTCAAAACTTCTACTGAAGACTACATTCTGTTCCCTGTTTCTTCCAGAATTTTTAACACCCTCAACTCCCAAACTATGCCTGTTCTGTTCTGTCTGCTGTTTCTACTCTTGTTCAAAGTTTGAGGAAGAAAACCCAACCCTGAGAAATGAAAAGTGAAATATATAATTGGAAAATAAAATTTCTCTCTAGAAGGGCCAGCTGAAGGCAGCAAATTTCCCATAAAATCTAGTTTTATTCTCATGCTTCTTAGATATGGTTTCTTGTGGTCAGCCCAAATTTCCCCATCCAGAATGAAAAGAGCTTGGCAAACAATCTGAGCTGTTCTGAGAACAATCTGAGATCCCAGACAGACCATGTCCTAGAAGTAAGGCTACACACACTCTAGGAATAAAGTAAAAAATTAAATAGACTCACTCTAACAAAACCTAAGACAGGGTTACCTATTAGCAATTTAACTGCCTGCCAAAACCAAATGTAATATTCTTTATGGGAAGATAAAATAATCCAGAACCTCTACAACATATTATCACAATGTCCAATACACAATAAAAATTACTGGACATGGGGGCTTCCCTGGTGGCGCAGTGGTTAAGAATCCACCTGCCAATGCAGTGGACACAGGTTTCAGCCCTGGTCCGGGAAGATCCCACATGTCGCGGAGCAACTAAGCCCGTGTGCCACAAATACTGAGCCTGCGCTCCAGAGCCCATGAGCCACAACTACTGAGCCCATGCACCACAACTACTAAAGCCGTGCGCCTAGAGCCTGTGCTCTGCAACAGGAGAAGCCTCCACGATGAGACGCCCGCACACTGCAATGAAGAGTAGCCCCTGCTCCGCGCAACTAGAGAAAGCCTGCGCAGCAACGAAGACCCAACACAGCCAAAAAATAAATAAATGAAATAAATTTTTTAAAAAATTTTGTAAAAAGAAAAAAAAGAATTACTGGACATGAGAAGGAAAAAATAACTCATAACCTGTAGCTAAAAGTCAATAGAAGCAGCTTCTTCATTTTATTTGTAGCTACTTCAGACAATTCCTCACTCCATGATACCCTAGAGTTCTCTTTTTACACTTTGAGTTACCTCTTTTACCACTTTATACCTAGCTTCACCTAGTTAACAATTCTTTCTCCCATTGTTGAGGTATAATTGACATATAACATGATGAGGTATAATTGACATATTAGTTTCAGATGTGCAACACAATGATTCAGTATTTATATATATTGCAAAATGATCACCACAGTAAGTCTAGTTAACAGCTGTCACCATCCACGGTCACAACATTTTTTTTCTTGTGATGAGAACCTTTAAGATTTATCCTCTTAGCAACTTTCAAGTATGCAATATGATATTATTAGCTATAGTCACCATGCTATACATTGCTTATAATTGGAAGTTTGTACCTTTTGACTCCCTTCACCTATTTTGACCACCATCCATCCCCCACCTCTGGCAATCACCAGTCTGTTCTCTGAATCTATGAATATGTTTTTTTGGTTCTTTGTTTTTCAGGTTTTTAAAGATTCTACATATAAGTGAGATTATATGGTATTTGTCTTTCTCTGTCTGACTTATTTCACTTAGCATAATGCCCTCAAGGTCCATCCTTGTCACAAATGGCAAGATTTCTTTCTTTCTTTTTTAATTAATTAATTAATTTATTTTTGGCTGCGTTGGGTCTTCATTGTTGCACACAGGCTTTCTCTAGTTGCAGTGAGTGGGGGCTACTCTTCGTTGCAGTGTGCGGGCTTCTCATTGCAGTGGCTTCTCTTGTTGCAGAGCACGGGCTCTAGGCATGCGAGCTTCAGTAGTTGTGGCACGCGGGCTCAGTAGTTGTGGCTCGGAGGCTCTAGAGTGCAGGCTCAGTAGTTATGGTGCACGGGCTTAGTTGCTCCGTGGCATGTGGAAGCCTCCTGGACCAGGGCTCGAACCCGTGTCCCCTGCATTGGCAGGCGGATTCTTAACCACTGCGCCACCAGGGAAGTCCCCAAGATTTCTTTCTTTTTTATGGCTGAATAATATTACGTTGTGTGCGTGTGTGTGTGTGTGTGTATCTCACATTTTCTTTATCCGTTCATCCATTGATGGGCACTTAGGTTGTTTCCATATCTTGGCTATTGTATATAATGCTGTAATGAACATAGGGGTGCATGATAACAATTCTTAATAACAATTATATTAAGTTCTGTCTTTTCAAATAACTGATAAGATTTCTGTCTCCTCACTGGACCAGCAGCAAAAAGAATAACAACAGCAGTGAGTTGAAACACATCAATTATGTCAAAATTCATGAACTCATAATAATACTTTTAAAAAAAATCTTTGGGGCTTCCCTGGTGGCGCAGTGGTTGAGAATCTGCCTGCCAATGCAGGGGACACGGGTTCAAGCCCTGGTCTGGGAAGATCCCACATGCCGCGGAGCAACTAGGCCCGTGAGCCACAACTACTGAGCCCGCGTATCTGGAGCCTGTGCTCCACAACAAGAGAGGCCGCGACAGTGAGAGGCCCGCGCACCACGACGAAGAGTGGCCCCCGCTCGCCGCAACTAGAGAAAGCCCTCCCACAGAAACGAAGACCCAACACAGCCAAAAATAAATAAATTAATTAATTAAAAAAAAAATCTTTGGCTTTGGAGAATGCTTAGAAACCAAATTGTTATTCAGAAAACAGGTAAATAAAGGTGAAATTTTAAGCATTTATCCTGTCTTTTCTGTATGAACTGTTCCTCAGGGCAACCAAATAGTTGATGAGGGAAAAGTTTTTATGATAGAAACATTCCAGTTAATAAATAAAGAAGGAATGATAGAATTAGAAAATGGCTAATGAAATAATGAAACTAGGCAGTGATTGTAAGCAGCTGCTAAAAACATTAGGTGAAAAGCTGCATATTTTCACTCTTACATGTGCATAATAGTAATATGATTTTTAAAATGTCTAAATAAGTCTTAAAAGACTCTTTTAATAAAATAAAATTTCTAAGTGAAAGGACGCAATGACAAGATGCTCAACATCATCAGCCATCTCAGAAATGTAAACCAAAACCACACTGAGATACCACTTCACATCCACTAGGGTGGCTATAAGCAAAAAGACAGACAAAAATAACAAGTACTGGTGAGGATGTGAAAAAATTGGAACCCTCATATGTTGCTAGTAGGAAAATAAAATGATGCAGCTACTTTGGAAAACAGTTTGGCACTTCCTCAAAAAGTTAAACATAGAATTACCATATAACCCAGCAAGTCCATTCATAGGTATATGCCCAGAGAAAAAAGTATATATGTCCACACAAAAACTTGCACAGGAATGTTTACAGCAGCATTATTCATAATAGCCAAAAAGTAGAAACAACCCAAACATTCATCAACTTATGAATAAACAAAATGTGGTATATCCATACAGTGCAATATTACTTGGTAATAAAAAGAAATGAAAAACTAACTTATCTACAACATGAATGAACCTTGAAAACATTATTATGTTAAGTGAAAGAAGCCAGTCATAAAGACCACATACTGCATGACTCCATTTATATGAAATATCCAGAACAGGCAAATCTATAGAGACAGGAAGTAAGTCAGTGGTTGCCAGGGGCTAGAGGATGTGACCTCTAACGGGGTTTCTTTGGAGGGAGGGACAAAAATGTTCTAAAGTTAGATTGTGGTAATAGATGAATATGAATCTCTATGAATATACAAACACCACGGAATTGTATACTTAAATGGGTGAATTTTACGTTACGGAATTATATGGGTATATGGAACTATATGGTTACCAAAAAACAAACAAACAAAAAGAAGCAATGAGCGGACTTTCCTTTCATGGTGATTAATGCTGCATCTTACAACTGATGTCATTTTGGCATTGCTTAAATATGGTAGTTTGTTTTCTTAATTATCAAAGCAATCCTGGAACTTAAGTATTAATAGCCCTATCTTGCAGATGAGTGAACAGTCCTGGATTTGAGGTTAGGTCTACATGGCTCCCGCACTCTGCCTAAGAGTTTGAGTGATTGCAAACCCAGGGTTAGTGCACGACAGGAAGGAGGCTGTGGTCTGAAGGAGCCAAAGTCAAGGCTGAGCCCATAGGGAAAGTAGAGCTGATTTTGACCCTGGGAGTCCAGGTGGAGGAGAATTAAACAGGTGCTGATTTCTTCTAGGCTGGTCAAGAAGATAGTTCCTAGCTTTGGGACATGAATAAAATGGGGCTGGTGGCAGAGGTAATCATCCTAAACTCAGTAGTCTCCTCAGGCCCCAGTCCAGGTGCCGACTCCTCCACTGAGTAAACACTATGGGCTCCGCCCCCAACCCGCAGTGTCAGGGCATCTTAGTTCTTCCCCTGGGGTTGGGGTCAGGGTCGCATACCAGCTCTGACTCTCCCTGGGAAGGTTTCACTCTTCTGTCGGAACACTACAGCCAGAAAGAAGGCTTCTTCTCTCCTCCTGGTGCAGGGGCTCTTCCCTTTCGGCAGGACTGGTTCTGTCCCAGGAGAAGATTGCAAATGCTCTCACAGGAGAGCGGGGCCTAGTAGACAGCTGTTTGGACAGTTTCTGGACCCGCCTTCCAAGCCATGCCTTGAGACTGGCTTAGAATTTTGGCTTCAAACAATTAGTAAACCTATAAAAGCCATCTCGGCAAGGAGGAGAGAAGGCAAACGAGTTAGGTGTTTGCATCTAAATGTACGGTTTCGCCTCCACATCATGTCCAGAAACCAAGGACCCTCTGAGCAAGACCCTTAATCCTGGAGAGTGAAAATAATATGTAAACCCATCCTGAGTTCCCTCTTTTCCTCCCTTCTCTGGATTACGTTTCCAGCCTTTATCAGTTTCTTAGCCTGTTTTGTCACCCACCCCAACTCCCCCCAGATCTGCTGTATCACCTTATTTTCCCTTCCTGAGGCTCAGTTTGCGCTCAGTGACATGGGTAGATTTGTCTCTGCCCTGGAAACCACTGCTGCTGGGAATGTTGCCACTTCCTTGTTCTTCCCAGCCTCCTGCAGGAGCGTCTGCTCAAAGCTCCCTGCCTCATCTACCCCTTCCCCTACTGAACCGTCAGGACTCTGCCCTGGGCTCTCCTCACCCTGCATTCTCCCTCCGGAGTGGGGCAGAGGTAGGGCTCTCCGCTTCGGTCAGGAAAGGAAAGACACAACAGTTCAGCTGATTGGAATGAATGATGCAGCACCTGGAATCACATATCTGCACGGGTCAGGCTATCAGGTAGAAAGATGGGAGGTAGAATCTGCACACTTAGGTACCTTCCCTCTCCTTGCCGAGAGAGCGGCGAGACCCACTTGGTGGGATTAGAAATAATAGGGAGGCCTGCACAGCCCCACAGACCTCTGCCCCACTCTGCCTTGTCACACTGCCTGACTGAGCCTCACTGGCTAGCCTCTCGAGGTCCAAGATTGTCTCTCCCACCGACCCAAGTTCTTCCCTTCTTTCCACAGCCACGTGATTATATGACCAGTCTCTGCAGGGACCATTCCACCCTTTACCCAGTCCTCCCCATGTCTTGCCTGCATCGCACACTCAGCCTCATCCCTAGGTGGCTCAGCAATTTCTTTCTTATATAACTTGTACCATCCTAGACCATCTCACCTTGTACCTTACCCACTGTGTGGGCTCCACCACTCTGTGATCTATGCCAGGACCAGCTTAGGAGTTGTCACTTGTATTCTTGATCATTATCTTCAGTGTCCTTAATTGTCCAAATCCAGCAAGCATGGGCAGGGGGTGGGGGCAGAAGAATCACCGGGTTGGCGATGCCTGATCTTCTCTGTTACTCTCAAATTCCAGCGGTCCAGTCCCCCAGGGGTAGATGTGCAAAGGAAAAATGTGAAGTGAGAAGGGTTCATTATGTGGTTTGGGTCTCTTACAGCCATTCTGGGTCTCTTCCCCTCCTCCCCAACCTCGTAATTAAGCAATTTATTTAAATGGGAGGTACTTTCTAGAAAATTGCCACATTCAGAGACCAAACTGCCTTTCTTAAGTGTGCTTTGCTGGAAACTGAACCTCGGTTGTCTGGTTAGTTGTCTTTTCCAGTTTTTCCTGTAAGAGTCCATACTAGGGGGGCTTCCCTGGTGGCGCAGTGGTAAGAATCCGCCTGCCAATGCAGGAGACATGGGTTCGAGCCCTGGTCCGGGAAGATCCCACATGCCGCGGAGCAACTAAGCCCGTGCGCCACAACTACTGAGCCTGCGCTCTAGAACCCGTGAGCCACAACTACTGAATCCTGTGCCTAGAGCCCGTGCTCCACAACGTGAAGCCACCACAATAAGAAGCCTGCACACTACAACGAAGACTAGCCCCCGCTCACCGCAACTAGAGAAAAAGCCCGCACAGAGCAACGAAGACCCAATGCAGCCAAAAAAAAAAAAATAAAAAAAAAAAATTTATTAAAAAAAAAAAAAAAAAAAAGAGTCCATACTAGGCATCAATGGCACCTGCAGCCTGGGGATGATATGGGGCATGAAAGATCCAGCGAATGTTCCAGCTGCTGCCCACTGCTGCTGTACTTCTTGCTGCAAAGGCAATGCCATTGTCTGATTGTATGTGTTCAGGGAATCCAAAAACATTACTCAGTCCATCTAAGAGTCCTTGAACAGTATGGCACCCATCTCTTGTGCAGACAGAGATGGTTGTGCCACCCCAAGAAGATGTCCGTGGACCCCCAAAGGTATCCACATCCTAATCCCTGGAACCTGTGAACATGTTACCTGGGAAGGGGAATTAGAGTTACAGACGGAATTAAGGTTGCTGAGTTTGAGGTGAGGAGATTATCCTGGATTTTCTGAGTGGGCCCAATGCAATCACAAGGATCCTTATAAGTGAAAGAGGGAGGCTGGAGGGTCAGCGTCAGAATGATGCACGTGAGAAAGACCGGATCGGCCATTGCTAGCTTTGAAGATGGAAGAAGCCAGGAGTCAAGGGTGTGAGTAGCCTCTAGAAACTGGAAAAGACAGGGAAAAGGGTTCTCCCTCGGAGCTTCCAGGAAGGAGTGCAGTCCTGCCAACATCTTGATGTTAGCCCAGTGAGACCCATTTTGTATTTCTGAACTACAGAACTGTAAGATAATAACTGGATGTTGACTTAAGCCTCTAAACATGTGGCAATTTGTTACAGCAGCAATAGGGAAAGAACACAAGTCTCCTGCAGCCAGTGCCCAGCAGTGCCCTCAAGAAAGAGTAGGGGCCTAGGCAGTCTACTTGCCAGGGCCAGCCCTGTCTTGTACCCCTAACTGTACACTCTGAAGTCCCCTCTGCTACTCAACTACGTAGCTGGCAGTCCAGGCACATTTTCCAGGCCTCCTTAGCCTCCTGGGCTGGAATCACTAGGCCTTGTTTTAGGGCCCAGTTCTGAATTGTACATGGATGACCACACCCTGTGTGACAGTGTGTCCACAAAGTCGTGGTCCTCACCTGGGCAGTGCAGACCAGCTTGTCGATTCCACCGATGTTCATCCTTGAAGGGTCTCTTTCCCCACAGGTCATGAACAGGGGGTGTGGGTCTTGTGCAATCTGCTGCCATGGTGTTCGTCCCCAGAGGGCCTGAGACTTGATGATCCGGTCAACTCCGGCCAGGCACCAGACCACACTGCCAGTCCCATGAGTTAATAAATAGATCACAAGGTACATTTTGGGGGGTGTTTTCAAAATAAGCAACGAAGTCTGCACTCTGCCTACTGAGCAGAATTCCTTTGCCCATGCAGTCTGAAACCATTTTCTAGGGCTGCCACAACAAAATACCACACACTGGGTGGCTTAAACAACAGAAATTTATTTTCCCACAGTTCTAGAGGCTAAAAGTCCAAGATCAAGGTGTCAGCGAGTTTGGTTTCTTCTGAGGCCTCTGTCCTTGGCTTGCACACGGCCACCTTCTCACCGTGTCTCCATATGGCCTTTCCTCTGGGTTGCACATCCCGGGTGCCTCTGTGTGTCCAAATTTCCTCGTTTTATAAGGACACCAGGCAGACTGGATTAGGACCCGCTCTAACACCCTCATTTTAACTTAATCACCTTTTTAAAGCCCCTCTCTCCAAATGCAATCCAATTCTGAGGTACTGGGGGTTAAGGGTTTTGTTTGGCTGTGCCACGCGGCTTGCAGGATCTTAGTTCCCCGAACAGGGATCGAACCCCTGCCCCCCTGCATGGGAATTCTGGGGGTTAGGGCTTTGACACATGAATTTTAAGGGGACACAATTCAGACCGTAACAGTTTCCAAGAACTTTGGTTGGGTTACTGGTCCCAGATTCATGATGGGGTTAATCTTCCAGCCCTGTTCACTCAGAAACTGAACCACCTTATCTAAGGCAGTCAGTATGCTGTCCTTAGCCCTTCCAGTCAGAATAGTGTCTCCATGTAATGGTACTGGACCCTGCTGGTGAGATGTTAGCCTTTTCAGGTCTCAATCTATCCACTGGTGACAAGTTGTGGTAGAGATTAGCCTGCTTTGCAGCAGCCCAGTGACAACATTGTAACCTAAGCCACGTGAAGGCAAATCGGCTCTGATCATCTGGATGCAGTGGGATGCTGGAGTCGGCGTTAGCAATGCTCCCCCACAGTGTATGAGGCTGCTCCAGTCTGCACAACAGGGCACTAGGCCACATTGAGCTTGTAGGGGTCCACAGGAAGATGCCAGGTGCCAATGGCTTTTTCACTTACCACATAGGGTTATTATAAGGTGATAATACTTCGGGGTTTTTTAATTAATTAATTGATTGATTGATTTTTGGCTGCATTGGGTCTTCGTTGCTGCACGCGTGCTTTCTCTAGTTGCGGCGAGCGGGGGCTACTCTTCGTTGCGGTGCGCGGGCTTCTCCTTGCGGTGGCTTCTCTTGCTGCAGAGCATGGGCTCTAGGAGCGCAGGCTTCAGTAGTTGTGGCACGCAGGCTCTAGAGCGCAGGCTCAGTAGTTGTGGCGCACGGGCTTAGTTGCTCCGGGGCATGTGGGATCTTCCCGGACCAGGGCTCGAACCCATGTCCGCTGCATTGGCAGGCGGATTCTCAACCACTGCGCCACCAGAGAAGCCGCGATAACACTTCTTAGCATATGACTGTGAACCATAGCATCCTGTGTTGGTTCACAGTCATAAGAGTAGTCCAGGGAAGCCTGTTGGGCTCCTGACTATGGACTTGTCCCACTACCACTGTTCTAATTGTGGCATTTCCCCATTGGGAACATTCTTTGTAGTCAAAAGCAGTATCAGTGACAACCACTCGAGTGTGTATTGGCCCAAAGGGCCCACTCATTGAGTTACAGTTGTCCACTGTCCAAACTGAGAGTTAGTCCCAAATCCAGTGGCAGTAGTTTTCCAGCCATGTCCCTGGGTGTTTCCTGGCACCACAGACTTGTTTGTACCTCAGTGTCCAAAAGGACTGAAAAGGTTTGGCAACCTTGGTTGCCATCAGGTCCCCAGCACATCTTGACTAGTGCATACAGCCTCCAGCCCTCCTTAGGGAAGAGGGGACCTTGGCTTCGGCCATAGTCCTGTTTGTTCTTGAAAGGGTGACATCTGGTTAGACAGGCGAAGTGAAGGCATCGGACCAACACAAGTGTAAAGAGTGCAGACCTCAGCAGGACCTCTCAGCCCTCCTGGTCCTCCTATTTGTCCACAGTAAATGTCACAGCTGGCCAGGCATCTTCACCTGCTACAGCCCAGATCTTTAAAATTTGTGGCCCTCTAATGGCCCAAGAGTGAGAATTTCCTTCATGGGCAAGTCATCACTCTCCTGTTTGGGAACTCCCTGACGTAAATGCTAGGTCCACATTGTCCTACAGCCTGGATCTTCAATCTGTTTCTCTCCTCTTTAGTCTGAAGGGCATTTACCTCGACCTGTGTCAGGTCTCTGACCTGGGGAGTTGGTTACCCAGTAGCTAAATAGTTTTCTGGACTTAATTGTCCCTGACGATTGGTGCCAATTGACCAAGCCAGTCAGTCTGACCCTGAGTAACTATCTCATCACCTCGGCACTCATGGTTTCCACTGAAATTCCAGGCTGGGGTTCCAGTGACCCTGAGGAAATTTACAGGTTCTCCTTCTATCATCCATGGATGCTTATCAGACAAGGGAAGCTGCTGTAGGGTAGGCCACTGTTTCATTGTGGAGGTAAAGACCCACTAACTGGGCTTCCCTGGTGGCGCAGTGGTTAAGAATCTGCTTGCCCATGCAGGGGAAACAGGTTCAATCCCTGGTCCGGGAAGATCCCACATGCCGCGGAGCAAATAAGCCTGTGTGCTACAACTACTGAGCCTGCGCTCTAGAGTCCATGAACCACAACTACTGAGCCTGCGTGCTGCAACTACTGAAGCCCATGCTCCACAACAAGAGAAGCCACGGCAACAAGAAGGCCACGCACCGCAACTAAGAGTAGTCCCCGCTCTCCACAACTAGAGAAAGCCCGAGCGCAGCAACGAAGACCCAGCGCAGCCCTCATCCCTCCTGCCACAAGAGGACACAGCTAGAAGACAATTGTCTACGAACCAGAAAGCAGGTCCTCACCAGACACAAAATCTGTGGGCAACTTGATCTTGGACTTCCCAGCCTCCAGAATAGTAAGAAGAAAATGTCCGTGGTTTATAAGGCACGCAATCTATGGTGCTCTGTTATAGCAGCCCCAGCTAAGACGCTGGGCTTTTGTCCAAACCTAATGTTCCTCCTTTCCCACTCACTGTAAGAGCAGACCACAGGACAGTTCTGCATAACTGACTGCACTTGACCACCAGGGAGTATTTTATCTCGGGTTACCCCCACAGGTGGGAGGGAAGCAGTTGTGCTTTCCCAGTGGTGCAGAAGGGTGAACAATGACCATGCTATGTTTTTCTTAGTGTTATGGGGTCCTCTAACTCATGGAACACAAACCATGAAGGTTCTTGGGGCAACAGTCAAGTGCCACTTGTCCCCTTATCACCAAACGTTTCACTAACCAGGGTGCGACCATCCAAGTATCCTGATCCATAGCTGGTAGGGTCTCACCTGTCTTTTTCCAAAAGGGCACTGTGGTCTTATCAACCTCCAGGAGAAGGAGGATTAAAAATCCCACGTAGGACTTCCCTGGTGGTGTAGTAGTTAAGAATCCACCGGCTAATGCAGGGGACACGGGTTCAAGCCCTGGTCCGGGAAGATCCCACGTGCCGTGGAGCAACTAAGCCCGTGAGCCACAACTACTGAGCCTGCATGCTAGAGCCCGCAAGCCACAACTACTGAAGCCCTCGCGCCTAGAGCCCATGCTCTGCAACAAGAGAAGCCACCGTAATGAGAAGCCCTGCGCACCACAACGAAGAGTAGCCCCCGCTCGCCACAACTAGAGAAAGCCGGTGCGCAACAACGAAGACCCAACGCTGCCAAAAATAAATTAAAAAAAAAAAACAAAACCCATGTAGCCAGCCTGTCAGGTAGGCCCAAGTAGTATGTCTTCTGTAGTAAGTTGCATGGTGTCCCCCCAAAAGATATGCCCACCCCAGACCTTAGAATGTGACCTTAATAGAAATAAGGATCTTTGCAGACGTGTGCAAGGATCTCGAGATGAGATCATCCTGGATGAGGGTGGACCCTAAATCCAGTGAGGACTGTCTTTATAGGAGACAGAAAAACAGAGACAGAGCCACAGAGAAGACCATGTTGGCAGAGATTGGAGTGATCTGTCTTCAAGCCACGGAGGGCCAATGATTGCTATTAACTACCAAAAGGTGGAGGACAGGCATGAGATAGATGTCCCTAAGGGCCTCCAGAAGGAACAGATCTGTTGACACCTTGATCTGACTTGTTGTTTTGGGGTAATTTGTTACAGCAGCCCAAGGAAACTAATATGGCCTCTTTTACAGCAAGATGAATAGGCCAACTTTGACCAACTTTTGCCAAGAGTTACAAGTTTTCAATTAGGACATAGAGTTTCTTGTTAAAAAAAAAAAAAAAAAAAGCAGCTTTTCCTTGACTGTCAGAGAAAATCATTACTTCAAGACACTTGACTTGGCAAGCAGGCCGGAGTCTCGCTGAGGCCCATGGGTTGTGGTCGCTGCCACTGGCAGGCATCCAAGGCCACTAAGAACGAGACCTCAAAACTCGCCAAACAAGATACCAGCATAGAGTGGAAATTTTGGACACCAGAGGAATTTTCTGTGTTTTTTTTTTTTTTTTTTTGAATTCTGGATGCTTTTATTTTCTAACAGGTAATTTTCCAAGTTACTCCAAAATCTTCCTGTTTATCAGGTTTAATAGTTACAAAAATGGAGATCATGCTATCCACCCCCAGGCATGTCTGGGGCTTACAAGAGCACCCTCCCAACCCCATTAGTCACCTCTGTCAGGGACATTCCGATGTCAGGCATTTTTAAGTGGGAAAAGCCTACACGTCTCCAAACAAGCAAGGCAAGCACAGGCCTCTCTAAAAGAGGAAGAGGACTTCCTTCTGTGGCCACGCTCCTTTCCCCTTCTCAGCATCTTCCTAACCACACTCACACTCCCCAGAGCACATTGGAAATCCTCCCGTCTCATAACATAAGCCCTTAGGCTGCAAGTGCCTGTCTCCTTGACAACCTGGACAGAGGTCAGCTCCACCTCACATCTGTAGGGCCTTTGTGGGGGTAGCACCAAAATGCCTTAAGAAATGTTTGCTCTGGGAATGGCTGGATATAGGAATGAATAAACATGCAAAACTGCTGCCTCTTAGTCGATAAGAAATGCTAATATAAGTAAACTTTTTAGAATTAGGAAAGGAAGGGACAGACGGATTTCTAAACCCAGCAATACACCAGTCACAGGAGGAGCTGGAATTCAGCCTTGTCTTGTCATTCCCAACCCAATTCATGGGGTCCTCCACTATCGCAAAGTAGAAGGCAAAAAAACTCTACAAGATGCTAATAACAGAAGGAAGCTGGCTTTAACATCAACTGCCCCCAGACTCTGTTTTGACAGAAACTATCTTTGGTTCTCCAGCACCCAGCTTCTGACAGAAGCTCAGCAAATGTTCCTTCGAGGAAGAAACTGTTTCTGTGTGAACACTCTCTGGTGCTCCAAAATACTCTAATGGGGAGAGCAGCTCAGACGGCTGGGAGAATTCTGTGAGGTAATATACTTCTATCACCAACACGATGATGACTGTCTACTTCACATGCATTATCATTATCCCCATTTAATAGATGTGAACATTGAGGCTCACAGGGGTTATGCCACCTGCCAATTCCACTAAGCCAGGCTCCGACTGGCACCTTCCAGTCCTCATCTCGTAATCCCAGCTGGAAAAGCAGAGGCTAAGTCAGTAGTGGCAACCACATGGAGGTCCAACACACCCTTTCTATGCCCTTTCATGTGCTGGGCTCTGCTCCAGGTAGGGTGAGTCAGAAGCTGAGCAGGAAGTAGGGCACTGGTGCAGAGGAGAGTTACAGTGAGTGGCCAAGAATCAAACTGAATGCTGGTCCAGGGTACAGAACTCATCCCTCACCTGGGGGGACGGGGGGGGAGTCCTCCACTGAGCCCCAGGGGAGAAGTAGCAGAGGACCTGGGAGTTGTCTGGGGCCTTGGTTGTTGCCCGGAGTTAACACTTCCTGAACCAGAAATTCAGGGCCTGACAAGTGCCTGCCCAGAACAATCCTTGGGAATTGGAGCTGCCCTGAGAAATTATGGCCTGAGGAAGACACACCCTGAGCCTGACCACTGCCCAGGGATCAGATGCTTCCTTGCTGAAAGGAATTCTAGGGAAAGCCAGCAACGATTGCTTCTCAGGTCTATACGCTGGGCCTGAGAAGGCAAACACCATCTGAAGTGGGGTTTGAAGTTATCTGGGCTGCATGAATCCAGGGAGGCAACAGGGCAGAATCCCATTGTCCTCCGTGACTCCCAGACTGGTTGAAAAGGCCAGAGCTCAGGCACCGGGTGCACAGGTCTAAGACAGGGACCTGGAGCCCACAGACCTGGTTCCTGGCTTGACTCTGCTACTCATTCTCTGGTGAGTTAAGTAAGATGGAGACCGCAGTTCCTGCCTCCACCCCAGGGGCTGCTGGCACAGAGCGGTCTCGATACACATCAGTCTCTCTTCCCCTCGCCTTCAACCTCAGCTGCCCCCAAACCCCTCATGTGGAATAGGAAGACAGGTCTCCGAAACGAAAACGAGCTGGGGTCCGCAACCCAGGTGGTGGGGGACCAAAAAGTCACCCCCCCCCCGCCCCTGCATCCTTCCTAGGTCGGGGGAGGGAGCTTGGGGTTCTGTGTTTCCCCAAATGTTAAGAAATGCCCACCGGCAAATCTGAACCCCAAAAGGCTTGAACGACAAGAGCCTCCCAGGCTTTGGCCGCCAGCTCGCCGTGACTTGGAAAATCACTTTCCTTCTCCAGGGGTCGCCTCCCTCCCCGGTAAAGCCCCTTCTAGCTGACACCGCTGCCGTCCCACCCCCACCCCGCAATTAGGCGGGAGACAAAATGACATCATGCAGGGCTTGGCCCGGGTCCCAGGAGACCCGCCCGCCCCAGTTCCAAGGCCCAGGGAGCCGAGCGAGGGGCCCCCGAGAGCCCCCCGGCTTCGCGCGCACCCCCCCGCGTCTCCCCGCGTCGGGCGACACAGGACACTGCGTTTCCTGAGGACCCCACCCCCGCCCGGCCCAGAAGGGCCACGGCGAGGGTGGGGGCAGAGGTCGGGGTGGGGGGGAGGTCGGGGAGGGGGGAGGGGCCCTTAGCCTCCCGGCTCCTCTCACCCGCGTGTCCGCCGAGACATCCCCCCGGCCCGGGCCGCGCCGCGCTCGCCCGCCCGCCGGCTGAGCCCGGAGCGGGAGCCGGGCCGGGGTCAGGATGGGGTCTGCTCCGGCCGCTCCGGGCCCCGGGGCCGCGCTGCGAAGCGTCAGCGTGGCCGCAGGTCCCGCCGCTGCTCGCAGGGGCTGCCGGAATTTTCTAATACATCATGCACAGTCACAATTCAAACAGGTGACACATTTCAATACCAATTGCACGTTTATACAATAGTTCATACAATGAATGGGCTGGACCCTTGGCTTGCAAAGTTACTTTAACCGTTTTTTTTCCTCTCTTCACTGCAAGTTTTTTGCCCAAACTCTATTAGGTGCTTTTTCACAGAAACAGAGACCAAGGAGTTTTAACACAGGCACTGCAGTAGCTGAAAGCTGAGGCAGCAACTTGCACCAATAAGCAGCTTTGCACTTACTTTGGGTTTTAGGTGGTCATTAATTCAGCCTCAAACTCACTTTTAACACCTGAAAGCACCAATCCTACCTCTAGCCACTTGACCTCCAACATTTACCAAGTGGCATTAGCTATCAGATCCCTGGAAGTCCTGTCCCCTAATGCGACCCACAAAGCACACAGCCCCTGAAGAGATAGGACCCCTGCCCTCTTGCCAACCACTGAGTTACCAGGTCCGGGGGCAAGTATATTATTCCCTAGCCTGGCCCACGCAGCCTCCAGTCTTCTTTTAAGGGCATTTTAACTTTATGAGCTCCACACTGGGCACCAAATTTGTCAAACTCATATACACGTGACAAGGCAGGGCCAAGGTCAAGGTCTAACGGATTTGACCAGCAAAGATACAAAGAGATTTCCAGTTTATTACTTACATGCACGGTGAAAAGAAGAAAAAGGTTTTCCAGTAAACCTTTCATCTTGTCTCACATGCACCAATGACGATTTCTCTCGCAGAGATGCTGGTTAGCCTTGTTGTGAAAGGTAGTTTCTAGAATCAAATGTCTGTGTGACTTTAGTAACAACCACTCTGAACTTCAGTTGCTTCATCTATAAAATGGGAATAACATTCACTTTAGAATTGTTGTGAGGGTTAAATAAATAATCCGTCACGTAAAGTCCTTAATGCCTTAAATGTGTAACAAGCACAATATTTATCTCAACAAACACTGGCCACCATTAGGAAAGTATCCACAGGGTTTCGTTCCCATGTTTAACCACCTTAATTATTCCTGTTTTCTTTCTTTTTTTTTTTGGCTGCACCTCAAGTGGCTTGCAGGATCTTAGTTCCCCAACCAGGGATTGAACCTGGGCACCGGCAGTGAAAGCACTGGACCACCAGGGAATTCCCTAAGCTGCTTTTTTTTTCCATCTTAATTATTCCTAAAAAAAGTCAGGGAACCAATAAATACTAATCTCTTATATAAAGCTTCCACTAAGACTTGAAAATCATGTCCCAACATTTATCCAATTATTTGGGAAGGCACTATAACAGCAACACTAAATCTAGCCCAATGACCTTATCCCATCCAGTCATTCTGCATAGGAACAGGGTTAAGTATGGTATCACCATACTTAGCAAATATCCCTCACTGTCCCCTGTGGAAGTCAAGTTTTCACTGATCTGCTCAATATCCAGGGCTGCTAAAAAACCTAAGTGGGGGGGCTTCCTTGGTGGCGCAGTGGTTAAGAATCTGCCTGACAATGCAGGGGACACGGGTTCGAGCCCTGGTCTGGGAAGATCCCACATGCCGCGGAGCAACTAAGCCCGTGAGCCACAACTACTGAGCCTGCGCGTCTGGAGCCTGTGCTCCGCAACGGGAGAGGCCGCGACAGTGAGAGGCCCGCGCACCGCGATGAAGAGTGGCCCCCGCTTGCCGCAACTACAGAAAGCCCTCGCACAGAAACGAAGACCCAACACAGCCAAAAATAAATAAAAAAAAAAAAAAAAAAAAAAAAAAACCTAAGTGGGAGGGACAGTTCTTAGTGTGCTCCTTCTACACCAGACTTCTGGGGGTAGCCACATCTATTCACTCAAAAGATAACCTGGAATGTTTCTTTGAAGCATGGCGTTGCCCAGTACCATCATGTCATCTTTTAAGGATGGGTGATAGAGTGAAAAAGGCTGGACCGAGAATCAGGAGAGCCAAGTTCGGGTCCAAGTTGTGTCACACAAGGCTGTCCCTCAACCAATCTCGGCTTCAGAAAAGGAAAAAAAAATAAGGGAGTGCAGGGTCACAGTAGATGATGACCAAGCTCCCTTCCAGGAAACCCCCCAAAAAAGCCATCGGCACCGTTTTTCTTAGGGCAGGTGTCAGGAAAAGCAACTGCAACTCCTGTGCAGACGTTATCCAACATCTTCTTTAACGGTGGAGGCCTTATTCCAATATGCAAAGTAAATTAGGAGCAAGGCCATTTAAAAGCCACTCCTCTCTTGCTATCCTGTAAATATAACAAAAACGCCTACTTTGCATTTGAGTGGCTCTGGTCCCTGGAGACCAGGGCTCGACCCCCAGAAGTCTGAGCATCTCAGCTACCAGATCCCCAAAACCCTCCCTGAGACATAGACACAATTCACAGCTTTCAATATGTTTCCTTTTATTTTGAAATTGAAACAGCGGAATGAAGTGATTTGTAGCTGAAACAACCTTCACAGGAAAGAAAACCGGAGCGCTCATCCAGCAAAAGAACAAACTCCAAAAGTCTGAGCCAGCCGCCCCACCTCCCCAGACCAAGCACAGAGCAGATTAAAGGGTGGAAGGAAGGGTACAATCAAAACCGGGTGGTGACGGGCCGGCAGATTCCCAGCCAAGTACAATTTTCAAAGTGGCCGCAGTTACAGGATACGGTTACACAATCACAGGCATGAGTCCCCCCTCCAGCCCCCACCCATGTTTTGCATTTATAAAAATACATTTTTCACTCTCCCACGTGAGTGATGTCTCAGGACCAGACACCAATTCACTTTGCCTCCGGGGAGGGGGCTCTTTTATTCTGGTTTCTGGGACCAGGATCAAGATGCTGGAGAAAGGGGAGACCTCAAACGGTGGCAGAGGACTTTTATTCCTCCTGCTAACTCATTATCGGCTGAAATTCATCTTGAACACCTTTACACCGCAGTAGGTTATAGAAATTTTACATGGAAGTGTTACAAGTGCTCCCCCAACCCCCAAAGGTTGAAATGGCGAGACCAGACTTCACCACCCCAATATACACAAAGCCTTTGTTCTTGGTGGGGGTGAGTGAAGTCACCTGGCTGAGAAGCAACAGGGAGAGCACAGGTAGGAACTCACTGGCAGGAATGGGGTCTGGGGTGGGGCAAGCCAGGGGGCAGATTGTGAAAGCTGAACCTGTTAGAAGAGCACATCATCTTAAACAAGTGGAGAAAATCGCCAAAGAGTGAAACTTATTTGCGGGGGAAAAAAAGAGAAAAGTTTGGGGAATTAAAACAATCCAGCAGTCACTGGAAAATGTCTCCCTCTTAAAATTTTTTTTTTTTGGTTTTTTTTTTTTTTTAATTTTTTGGAAAGTATTTTTAAGGTAATATTTTTTTTTTTCCTTTGGAAAAAGAAATCTTTTTCCCCCCCTAATCTAAGCAAGTGGAGTTGCCACTACCTAATTTATCTCTATTGTCTTGCTAAGAGGTAGATAAAACAAAAGTGAAATGGGGCTTCTATGAGGAGGTCCATTAGAGGGTGGGGAGGGGCTGGGATCGCCCAGTGGAACTCCCCGACTACAAAGACTCCTGAGTGACCAGAGGACCAGGCCCTCGGACTCTCAGGGTAAGGGATCCTGCTCCACCTCTTCTTCTAGAGCCAACCGTCCCCGTGAAGACTGGGAAGGGGTACAGAGGAGGTGGAACATCTAAAGAAACCCTGTTGAAGAGGTCTTAGCTCCGGCTTCCCCAGGCTTCCTGGCTTTGGGGCTGAGTAGCGGGTTCCAGGCTGAGCCCCACATCTCACCTCCAGGGAGCCCCCTCTGCAGGAAAAGAGGAGGCAAGTCCTCTCCTCACCCTCTGGTCCAATAAGATACAGCAGGTGAGGGAGGGACAGGCTGAAGGGGAAAAAGGTGAAGCATAGGACCCCGGGGCAAGGAAGGCAGAAAGGGGGGCCTAATGGCCAGTCCTCCCAACCCAACCGATGAGTATCTAGCAGGCATGCCTGTTCCTCAAGGACAAACCTTTTGTGGCACAAGCCTCAGCTCACTCCTACTGACTGGGATCCAAACCCTTCCTCACCAGTCCCAGCCCTTGGTTCTAATCTCACTGTGAGGATTGAGGTAGTTAATCCATTTATACTCCTAGCATCCATCACCTGTGGTTACTCAAAACACATGCCCCGAGGAGCTTCCTGCTATTTCATTTCAGAAAAAAAATTCTTTCTTTTGTCTTGTCCATCCAGATTCAACCAGACTAAGGCACCAGTAATGGTGCCATCAGGCTGCGCCCCCAAGGAGCTGCACAGGGCCGAGGGTCAGGGTTGGGGCTCTGGCCCTCACCCTCCGAATCCACCTTCGGTCATGAGGCCTCCTCCCTGTCCTGTACCCCGATAGAGAAGCCTTATGTATCCAAAGGAAAGAAACTGAAGTTTTTAGCTGGTGTTGCTCTAAGTCTGAATACAAGAGAAAAGTCCTGCATCTAAATCACCAAGAGTTTGGAAAGGAAATGGCTTTATGTCCCCTGGCATTGAGGATTCTTCTATCTTCCTGCAGTTACGGTGGCAGGCTGTGCTGTTTTCCTCCTACCAGTTTTCAACAAATAGGTTTGAACGTCAAAGCCACTAGGATCTCGCCACCAACGCTTCAGGGGGAAAGGGGACTCCCCACCCCTGAGCGAGGAGGAGGAGGGAAGCGTGGACTGAGGCAGAAGCTCGGGCAGTCCCTCTGGGGCTCTGTGAGGTAGTTATGTAGTACTGCTGTTCCCAGTTTGGCAGAGGGTATGTCTGGGGTGGGAGGAGGGGAAGGCACCCTTGAGAGCTAACTGAGGCCCCTCCTCGTTGCCAGTCTGCCAGGCCTGAAGAGAACTCGCAGTGCTGCCTCTGCAGTGGGGTCAGGGGACAGAGCACAGCCCCACTCAGAGGAGCCCCAAACTTCCCCTCCTCCTCCAAAGTGCAACCAGGAGCCATCGGACCCCCTTCTCAGCTCCCCGCCCCTTGGCACGTACTGCCCCCAATCCCCCAGGAGCCTCAGAAGGGAAGGGACGGGTCTTTAAGCCCACGCTGTTTCCGGGAGCCCTCCCCCTCTCAGACAGCCCAGGTCTGTGTCAAAAGATGGCTATTGCTTTGATTCAGAAATGGCGTCTCTCAGCCTCTGTCTGTCTGTCTTTGGCACAGAGGAAAACGGACACACAGAACCAACCGGAGTGTTCCCCTCCAGTGTTCTCTGGGTTTTACACAGGGTCTTTTCTGCCAATCGCGAGGCATAACTTAACAGCCCCCAACCGCCCCCAGAAGTGGAGAGCTCAGGGTAAAGGGAAAAAGACTGAGAAGGACCAGGAGAAGGGGAGGAAAGAGAAGGTGATGAAACTCCCTGTCCCTAAAAACAGCTCTCTCCTTCCCAGACCCCTCCTAAGAGCCACGTCCACAACCCAAACTGCAAAAGGCAAGCGGACCCTCGAGGGGATTCAAGCCATTGGGTGTCACTGTCAGATGCAGCTTCAAAGTCAGGGAATCAAACCATTTTGGTTTTTTACGTGTTCCACAGAATTAAACAATATATCCCAAAGTGATGGTCCTTTCTTTAAAATATATATGTAGCTCACACACATATCAGAGCACAGAAGCTGTTTTTTAAAAGTCGTTTTTCTCAAATCAACCAAACCTCCCAAGTGCGTTTCAGGTTGTTATCTCACCAAGGATGGGGAAATGGAGGTGATGTGCAGGGGGGCATGAGGTGCCCAAAGCCCTCGTCTATAGGTCAAAAGCAGACCCACAAAGACAGGCCTTTTATCCTGCTAAACCTTAACCACCAAACCATATTCCTTTGCTTTCTGGTAGCGTTAACTTCCACAATTTTCCTGCTGGGCGAGTATCAGCCGTGCCTAATCCAAGTCAAGTTTGACAGTCCCTTGCCACACTCCTGGTCTCTTCTGGGAGCTGAATCAGCCAAAGGGAAAGGAAGTGGGCTTAAGGTGTGAAGGGAGCAGGATCCCAAGGAAACTGAACACTGCAACAATCACATTTCAGGTACTGTGGGGATTTTATTCTGATGGTAGTTTGAACCGGATATCAAAGCATGCTTGCTGCTGGAAATTCACCTTACATCACTAAATGGCCGATGTCTGAACGTTATCTGCTTCATTTTGGAATAAAGCATATAGAGCCAGAAAGAGAAGTTGGGAGACCCTTTTTTGTGGTTTGGACAGGTGGGAAGCTTAATTATACTGGCCTGATATCATCCCTAAATGCTTTCCTGCTTCCTCCTCTTTGGGGTAGACAGTTCTGGGGGCTATAAAGGAATGTCATGGGGAGAAAGTGACAAGACACAAATGAGGCAGGAACCTGTCCCCAGTCACATTCCCGAATCCCCTCCCCACCACCCTAAATCAAGAATTTGGTTAAGTTTGGGTCCACAGTTAAGAGTCCATCAGATCAATTGAAAGAAGACGGGGAGACAGAGGGGGCAGTTATCTGTTTGCCCCTTGGTCTACTGATAAAGACCAAGAATAGCAAGACGGGATTGAAATGAAATAAGAACAAAAAGTGAAAAGCACTGCAACGACAAACCAGGTGGACCTCTCTGAGGGTGAGAGGATGGCTTTGTCTCTTCCACTAATGGAATCTTGGCTCCCATATTTTTAGACAGAGAAGTATAGATTTTTTAAAGGGTATCTTTTTAGTTATTATTTCTCTCCTCGATAAAACGGAGGCAATATTTTTAAATATCTCAACAGCACCACTGGTGGGAAAAACCGACTGGGGTGCCCTTTAACCAAAGGGGGTAGGGGAGACCACAGGCCGGCTGTTGGAGGCTGTTGTTTCGCCCTTGGGGCCACAGCTCTGCTGGGCTTGTTAATCTCATCAGGCAGGATTTTCCTGGGAGAGGCTGGTGGCTTAGAGATCAGAGCCTGGCCCTGGGCTCTCTCACACGTGGGCCTTCCCACTCGGCCCAGCCTCCGTCCAAGGGGCAGCTCCAGCTGCCTTTCCCACAGGGCCTGTTCTCCATAGAGAGTTCCTAAAGGGTTACACTGGCTCATGTTGTAAGAAATTATGAAACATAACTTTCTCGTTTTTTTCTTTTCATTAAAAAAATAAAATATTCAAGACTATCAGCTTCTCTTTTGCTTTGCTTTTCTTTTTTATATAAAATATCAGCAAGCCGCAAAGAAAAAAAGATTAAAAAAAAGAGGTGGGGGGAACAAAAAGGAAAGTAATTGCTGAGGTAACTTCATACCTTGAGGTAGTTTACTTCGCGCACAGCATTACCTGACTGACTCCGCCCACATGTCAAGGTGGTCTGGTTGTTACTGTCGTTGTTGCAATGTCGGAAGGAGGGGAGTCCAGAGCATGGGCTCTTCCACATGCGGGAGGCCTTCCTCCCTTCCCAGCACACTTGATAGCATTGTCCAAGGTAGCTAAAGTGCACCACCTGGCTAACATGCACTGACAATCAGTACATTAGGAGGGGAGGCCTAACCTCATTTAACTGATGGCTAATGTCTTCCACAAGGGCTGAACTGAAAACGGGATCTTGCTGAGCCTGGAAAATTAATAAATTAAGCTTGTTTACCCCTTTGTGCATAATGTTGCTGGTATTTTGAATTTTGTTTCTTTAGGCACACATTACATCATGCCAACGACTCGTGGAGGCAGAAGCCATCAGTTCAATATGCCTCTAGGATGAAAACAGAAGCAAATTTTCTCTCCAATTTACTGAACAGTCATAAAAGATGCCAAATGATGGACTTCAGCTTTATCAGGAGCTCAGGGTCGGGTTCCACGTCCCACCACCACCAAGGGAACAGTGCCGTGGGGGGGAGTGCCCCGCAACCCCTGCTTCTGGGAACCAGCCCTTATGGGAGCACGTGGGCTGGCGTGAGGGCACAGTGGCAGCCTTTGGGGCCACTCAAGTCCTCCATGGAACTGAGACTTTATCAAGGGGCGTTAGTGTCCCCTTCCCAGTGCTCGTATCCAATCATTAAAATAGACTTTAAAAAAATATAAAATCTGCCTGAGAATGATAGGAATCAGGGACAGTACAGTGGTCAGCCCCTATCCCGCTGAGCAGTCAGTACCACCCATGTGCACCTGGACATGACGTGGGACTTACATGGTTAGAGGGACATGAACGGGGCGGGAATCCTAGTGGGGAAGCCCCAACAGAGCGGGAAATTTGAAGTGTGCCAATTTTTCAAGGTGGTGATCTGGAATCAATCAGCCACAAGGGCACTCCTTTTAAACGTGGATTACTGTATAGTTCAATCACCTTTCTCCCCATTTCTCCCCCATTCTTTATTCCTTGCTGTTCCTACTGGTTGGTTAGGAAGGGACTGGAATTAATCTACAGATGCCAATGTGTCTTCTCCCTTCGAGTCAATAACGTAAGCAAAGCAATGGATTGGTTCTCACTTTTGCCAGTAGCAGAAAGGTAACATAACCAGTGTGAATATACGAAAAGGCTATGTCAGGGCACAAGAATAGAGGTATTTTAATCAATAAACCAAGTAGAAGAAGGTTGGAAGGATCTTAGGGTCAAGAAGTAAACCATCCTTTGAGGTTGATTAAAACACCCCTCTGCATGTTTTAAAAACCTGAAGGAAATTTTATTTCTCTTCCCACTGGGGTCTGACCCACCCTCTAGGTGGGACCTGGAGAACTTAAACAATCCACGTTTAAAAGCACCCTGAGCTAGAATTTCCATGGTGACACCCTCAGGGGTGGGCAGTGTTGGGCCAATTGGTTGGGTGTTTAGGGCTGAGAGATCAGGGTTCCTCACTGGAACGACTTCCTCAAGCAAGTGGGCAAACCTGATCTACATCCCGGCCCAAGTGTCCCTGATTCCCGCTCATTCTCAGGCCTGCTGGGGAGAACGTGCTCTCGATTTCGGCCTGTTGTCCTTGAGCCGACATGATGGGAAGGGGCTGGTCACTTCCTCCGGGCCTGGGCCTGGTTACTCTGTCCCTTTTGGTGCAGCTGTTTGACTTGCGCCAAGATGTCTCGTATCTTCCGCTGAGCCATCTGCAGACAGAACAAGTGAGAGTGAGGCTCTCCGAAGGCGAGGAGATACAGCCTTGGAGAGAAGCCATCGGGGTCTGGACACCAGCGGCAACAACAGGCCGTGTTGGGCTTGTACGAAAGGTAAGAGAAGACTGAGGATTAGAGTGACCATAAGTTTCTTCGCCTCCCAGCAGACCCTGAGCACCCACTGGATTCATACAGAGGAAGGGAGGATAAACAGTAGTATAAATTCATTCATCAGTATTTAAAACATGACCAAGTTGACACACGTTACTGAACTCAAGGGGGAACTCCCAGAGCTTCCAGGCGCATGTGTTGTCAGAAGGTCAAAAATCAGGAGACCTCGTCACCAATCACAACTCCACTATGCATGTAAATATCCCAGGAAAGGGGATGCATTGGGATAACCAAAAGGTAGTGAAATAAGCTCCACTGTGAAAGTGGACAAAACACCAGAGGACTGGTATCTTTACTCTTTCGTTCTTAAAAGTGTCTTCCCTATGAACAAAGTTTTATAAGGGAAATCAACTGTAGAATGTGATTCTCTTGACAGAAATTTACCAGAATGTCTCCTTTCCATAAATTGAGTGCTTGATTTCTTGGTTAAAGAGAAAGTTGGTCTAGGTTGGGGAAAGAATGTGGAGTCAATATTTATATATTAATTCCTACACTGTCACCCCTGTGCTTGATGTTTTACATAGTTTTTCACTGAGTTCTCATTTTAACCAATGAAAAATGTCCCCACTTTGGTATTTAATACACCCTGGCTCTCTGCATCCCTGGATATATCATTTAAATCTCACATTCCTCATTTGTACAGTGAGGTTGTTATGAGGATTACATGAGTTAATAGAGACCACATAGAATAATGCTCGGTGTAGCAGCAGAACCCATAAATCTTAAATATTTCTGTGGCTATTAACGGCTCCCAAAGGGCTGTCGGAGAAAGTTGTCACACTATGCTGGGGTCTGGGTTCCTGTTTTGCCCTTGATTGCGTGAGCAGCCTCAGGTGGGCCACAAGCCTGATGTGACATGCTTATCCTCTGTGAGTGGAAGGGACTGTATCCAATACTCTCCATATCCCTTCTAGCTCCAACACTAGGGGGTTTTAGGAAAACCCCACTAGCTTCCAATCATCCTATAATTTGAACCTGATACCTGCCCTCCTTTCTAGACCCTGGGGTCAGTCCCAATGCTGGGCACTGCTGACTGGCTTACTGGAAGCAGTGCCGGGATGGATGTGAGTTCCAGGAAGAGAACAGGAGGGTGGAAGAACTGGAAGCAAGGATGGAGCAGTGGTTCTGGGAAAGGTGAAGGAACTGCTCTGCAAACGGGCAACCCAGGACGTTATTCCATGAACAGGGCTGGGTGGTGGATGAGACCCATTTCTCTTCTCATCCAGTGCAAAAGAGAAGGACTAAGGTTAGACGACAGGGAAGACTATTAACATATAACATATGCTACACCACAGTTATTACATAATACAGACTACCTATGAAAACGGTCAAATCACTGTCCCCACAGCCTTAAGAAGGGACAAAACATCTACACCTCATGCCCTTACACCTGGAAGGAAGGAATGACCCAGCCCAGAGGCAGGCAGAGTGCATGGGACTTGTCGAGGTCATGCTTCTGGAGCCCTGCCGCCCTCCCGTGATGGGGGAGTGACATATGTACCTGGCTGGCATAGAAATGCCCGATGATCTTGACGATGACCTGGTCGTTCTCATCAGGGGTCTGGTCTCTTGGCACCACCACCTCCGCTGCTGTCAAATTTTGCAGCTCATTCACCTGGGGGCAGGGGCAGGGAGGACCGGTCAGAGAGGAGCTCAGGGTGCTGTCCATGTCAAACATGGGTGGGACTGGAGGGTCAAGAGCTTGGTCACTAGCAGGTAGAAACTGGAGGAGTCAGGAGCTGGGCTTGGGAAGTGGAATCAAGTAAACAGGCAAATTGCGAGTACCCAGGCTGGGCCGGGTGGAGGAGCTGGGGGCCAGGGAAGAGCTGTCGGGTTTGGGGACTAATGTCCAGAGCTTTCAACCTGACCCTCATGGCTCACCGTTTTGCCACCTTTGCCAATGACCCGGCCAGCTGCCGACGCTGGCACCCGGATATGGGTCTCCAGCTTTACTTCCTCCTTGGGACCGAAGAAGTTCTCCTCCTTGAGTTTTCCATAAATTCTTCCCTGAGCCTGAGAAGAGAAGGTCATTGTTGTATCAGCGGGCCACCTGTGTGTGACGAAAGGGAAGCTCCCCAAGCCCCAGCCCTTCCTCCTCTGGCCCACAGGCCCACCCCCACTCGGGGGGGGGGGGTCACCATCTAGGCCAGGTGATACGGAAGGTCCACAGGACTGACCTGCCAACACTCCTCCTGCTCACTTGTAACACTGGGGAGCCTGGGCAGAGTAACTGCCCAGTATGAATACGTAACTCCCCAGAGGAACATAGTACCTAAGCTACAAACCAGACCCATGGGGTCTGGGATGCTTGCATGGGCTTGGACAAGCTGTGGCTGGCAAGTCAAGGCCCTGAGTGGCAGCTGGTGGAAGTCACTCACTCAGAGGGCAGGCTCTTGGTCACTCCACACAGTCTAGAGAACTGTCCCCATTGTCCATCCCTCCCTAGGTCAGAATAAGCTATCAGCTCTTTGGCTGTCTGCCCAAAGGTTCGAGAACCTCGGCATGTCATAGGGACATAAAGGAGAGAAGGGCCTTCCTTGGTCACTAAGGCAGAGGGCAAGGAAGAAGCCCTCAGACTGCCTTCTTTCCCATGTGCCTGTTTACTCTCAGGAAGCAAAGAGGGAAAGCAAGAGAATTCCCATTTGATGTCAATTTGAAAGCAGCCTTGCAGCCCTGTATTTTGCAGGGAAGCTTAAAAACGTGATACAGATTTGCACTCCCATCCAAACTCGATTCCTCTGGGTCCTACTTGGAAAAACAATAAAGATGAGAACCTTGAATTGGGCCTCTGGGGGTCCAGTGATGATGACCATACGAACTTTGGAGTCCGGAGTTTCAGGAGGAGCGATCTGCAAAGCAAACACCGGTCAAAGAGGTGCCCTCTATCTCCACCTCCTCCAGACCCCTACCACCACCCTGCTTCCACTCCCCACTTCGGACGGCCAGGGGAGTGAAGAACAAAGACCCCGAACCCCAAGGCTATTGCGCCTGCACCAAAACTCTTATGAGGGCATGGGTGCGTTCGTTTCTTGACATTCTCTAAGTAGGGGCACCCTGCCCACACCCCATCTCCCCCACTCCCCAGCAGGTTTCAGTAGAGTCCTGCCAAGAGGGAGGGGCACAGATGACCAGTGGGGGGAGGGCAGTGACCTCCCAGAGAATCTCCCGGAGCTCTTCTTCAGAGAACATATACTGCATTTGACCAAAACCTTTCAGACCACTGAAACCAATGGCTTGAGACTTGCAAAATTTAACAAAACATTTGTTAACTGTGACAGGGTCTCCATGGCCAGGGAAGGTGGAAAGACAGCTAACATTTACTGAGCAACCACTGTGCACCAGGCACTGAGCCAGGGGCTTTGGCTGCATTACTTCAGAGTATTATCATCCCTACTGTACTGATGAGGAATCGAAGGCTCAGGTCCTATAGCTCAGAAGCTGCGATTTGAACCCGGTCAGTCTTGCCTGAACTGAAGTTCTCTTCTGTGCTACAATACCACCTCCTCCCTTAGCCTGAAAGCCCAGGAGCCTGGAAGGCATCCCACGGAGGACCAAGCGAGGTCAAAAGCAAAGCATCTGCCTGACACTAGGCAGATGGGGTGCCTGAGAACAAAAGTAGAGGGTGATGGGAGCAGAGCACTCTCCCACCCCGGGAACTGGAAGGAGACAGAGCAGGTCACCTTGATGGAGGCACTGGCGAAACGGGAGAGCTGTTTGATGTGCTGCCCCTTCTTGCCGATGATGGCGCCCACTGCCTGGGCAGGAATGAACACCTGCACCATCTCCTGCTCTGGAGCCTGCTGCCAAGACAGGACATGTTATTAACGCAGGTCAAGGGACACAGCCCGGCAGCCCTCCGTGGCCCTGCCCTGCATCCTCGGGAGGAGGAAGGGGTGCAGGCACCCAGCGGCCACCCTGGGCTACATGCTCTGTAGCTCTTTGTAGCAGGGACAAATGGAAGAAGCCGGGCAAGACAAAGAGGAAGAGTGCTGCCAGCATCTGAGGCTGCCGTGCACAGGGCTGATGCCCTGGAGGGCTGGCGCCAGTGGCTGGGAGCCCTTCCCTCTCCCCTCAAATCCCCAAGCGTCAGGCTGCCACAAAGAGTTGGACCCTGCGGCCACATGGCCCAGGGGTCCCCTGTAACAAGACCCTGCACCTACCATAAAGGAGCTGTAGGGAGCAGCTCCGGTGACGCTGCTGGGAGGTGGTGGGACTGCACTGGAGGAGGCTGGAAAAAGGCCTACGGCAGCCAAGTTCAGGCCGGGGATGAGATGAGACTGCAGCTGGGGAAGGAAGGTCAAGAGAAAGAGGTCGGCTCATTCTGACAGGACCTGGTGGCCCTTGTACGTGGCCCTGGCTGAACAAGAGGGTGAGTGGGCCTAAACAGCAGAATGACGTGCTTTTGCCCCAAACCTGCCTGCCCTTCTGGTTTTTACACACACTCACATGTACACCGAGGGCTCTCGCTGGACTAAGAACCGGCAGCCCTGAGGAGAAGGCCCAGCGTTAGACCCTCAGACGTCCTTCCTCTCTAGTGGTTTACTCTGCTCTGACAGAGACATACCTCGGACTCAGCCGATGACAAGGAAGAGGAGACAGATCTCTGACTTTTAGGACTCACCTTTTTGGTCACGTGCCCCACATCCTCACTCCCCTTTAAAAACCAGATGAAAATTATGGACCCTCTCCCCACTAAAGTGCACATAAACACAAACTTTACAGGAGGATCACAGACCTCAAAGCCCAAGACTGGACTCCCATTTGCACCCCAGGAATCAAATGAAGAATCCCTATTAATTTAATTTAAAAAGGATTCTGATGAATCGAGGTCCAAAAGCAAAGTAAAAGCTCCAAGGCTGGGGCTTCCCTGGTGGCGCAGTGGTTGAGAATCTGCCTGCCAATGCAGGCGACGCGGGTTCGAGCCCTGGTCTGGGAGGATCCCACATGCCGCAGAGCAACTGGGCCCGTGAGCCACAGCTACTGAGCCTGCGTGTCTGGAGCCTGTGTTCCGCAACGGGAGAGGCTGCGACAGTGAGAGGCCCGCGCACCGCGATGAAGAGTGGCCCCCACTTGCCGCAACTAGAGAAAGCCCTCGCACAGAAACGAAGACCCAACACAGCCAAAAATAAATAAATAAAAATTTTTTTAAAAAATGTAATGCCGGGCTTCCCTGGTGGCTCAGTGGTTAAGAGTCTGCCTGCCAATGCAGGGGACACGGGTTTGAGCCCTGGTCCGGGAAGATCCCACATGCCGTGGAGCAACTAAGCCCGTGTGCCACAACTACTGAGTCTGCGCTCTACAGCCCACGAGCCACAACTACTGAGCCCGCGTGCCACAACTACTGAAGCCCGTGGGCCTAGAGCCCGTGCTCTGCAACAAGAGAAGCCACCGCAGTGAGAAGCCCGTGCACCACAACGAAGAGTAACCCCTGCTCACCACAACTAGAGAAAGCCGCGCACAGCAACGAAGAACCAAAGCAGAAAAAAAAAAAAAAAAAAAATGTAATGCCCACATTTCAACAAACTGCCTGCTTTAAAAAAAAAAAAAAAAAAAAAAAAAAGCTCCAAGGCCCCCCCAGCCTGTGAACGCCCACCTCACTGGCGACCCACTTCTGCCATGGCTCAGGCTCACAGAAGGGCAAGCAGAGGCACCCAACACTCACACTCATGGCAGCCACGTCATTCTCATAGGCTTCCCGAACTTTCTTCATGATCTCCTGCTCGGCCCTGCAGCAGTTCTCAATGGCGCCCTTCACAGTGATGGTCCTCTCGGGGTTATAGAGGGTGAGGTCCTGGAGCCTGGGGCGGGGAGCAGAGCAGCGTCAGCCTTCCACTGACAGGCCAGGACCGGGAAACAGGTCCTGGCTGGGGCCGAGACACAACAATGCCATTTCTGCAGGCTGTTTAGTTTTGGGCAAATAGCTCTCTGTTTCTGGCCTTGGGTCTGTAAGCAGGGCAAGGATTCCCCACAGGGGGGTGCGGACACTCAGAGCAGACTGGTAAAGCAAGCAGGATGCTCAGAGCTGGAAGCTGGTCCCCAGTGGTGCCAGGCAATCCACTTCCTGAGCCCATAGGAACACAGCAGCGACTCTGCCCACTGGTAAGTCTCTGACAACATCAAGAGGCGCAGTGCTCACGGAGTTGCTAGAACAGCTGCACGACTTTGGTTCCCCCCAGTGAGGCAAACCACCACCCACAGCACGTGCTCAGGGCTCAGAAAAGGATCTGGGTCTGTCTGCTTCCCATGGCCTGGCAGATGCTCCCGAAACCCCAAAGCCCTGGCTCCTGGCCACAGGTTCTCTCCTCCAGGTGCAGAGCAAGAGAGATAGGATGTGGCAGCAGAGGACTGAAGAGGCAGCACGCTGACAACAGCCCACAGCGGTGATGGGCGCTATAATAAATGCTCCAGCCCTTACAGGTAAATGCTCTTTACCGCTTCTTTGATTATTCTTCTTCAACAAGCAGAAACTGTATCCAACTTAAGGAGCAGATATTAAGGCTCAGTAATGAAATACGGCCACCCCAGGTGCCCAGGCATCCCACTCGTAAAGGGAAATGAGAGAGCGCCTTACGAGGAGATGGTGATTTTCGTCTCTGTGTCCTGCTCGACCTTCTTCAGGTTGCGCCCCTCCTTGCCAATGAGACGCCCCACGAAATTATTATGGGCCAGGATCTTCAGGGGAACCTCGTCGGCCCTTGGGAAGAAGTGAGGGACAAGAGCTTCTTAGATGGTGGACCACCGCAGATGAGGGGTTTCCAAGGTAAACCCCAAGACAAAATTACGTTTTCAAAGAAAACCAGCAGATCAGTGGTTGTTTAGGGAGAGAAATGGGAAGTAGGGATGGGTGGCCAAGGGCACAAGGTCAATAAGGGCAATGGATATGTTCCTTATCCTAACTGTCGTGATGGTTTTAGAGATATACTCATAGACGAAAAGAAGCCAACTATAGAACAGCATGTTCATTATGATCCTATTTGTGCTAAAATACACGCACATACATACACATGCACAAACCTGTGAGGGCACAGCATTGCTAGGATGTACAAGGCGTTATTTACAAGGAGGATTCATTTTCTCAGCTTTTATCCTTTCGTACAATTTCTGTGTCTCCTATTTGTCTCTATTTTTCTTTAAAAAAGTCTGTGTTAGAGTTGAGGAGGTGGCAGTCCCCATGTGCCCAGAAGCTGAAGCCTTACGTTTTGGTGTCCTTTGCCTCCTTGTGCATAATCTCCAAGATCATCTTACAGGCAGAGGAGCAGCCCTCGGGGGTCGAGTGGACGCTGATGGCCTTCTCGGCAGCACCTGCGTTCTCCTTCCTGTGCACGTCGATCCTGAGGACCACAGGTACACGGATGGTTAGCTAACCCTCAGCCAACGCTACAGTCCTGCTCCTTTTGGAACAAGGCCAAGTGCAGAATTGAAATGGGCAGAGAAAAGGGCCAGCCTGTTGCTATGGGTTCTGTCTCAGTCAGGAGGTGGTGGCTGAGAGTGGTGGCGTCTATCATGGGAATACAGGGTTGCGGGATCGACAGCCCTCAGCTCTGAAGCTGCATTTCCCCTTGAACTCTGGATTTCCCCCTTGCAACACCTATAAAGACACGGCACACTGTCCCAAATTAAAAGTAAATAATAAAAGGATGCGTTATGAATAAGGACACAATGTGACCTGTTCTTTTTCCACAGAGCACACAATGATCAGCTATAAAGATCAGAGAAGAGGGGTGGCTGTGGTGGAATGGGAGACGGGTCAGAACTGTGACCTCTTACTAAGGTCCCTGACGGGCCCCATCCCGTTGCCGCCAGTAAGTGGTGCCGAAATCACAGAGCACTAAGGAGTGGCCACCTTATCAAGACTAGGTTTGCTCGAGACTTTCTACAAGAAATAGAACCCTTCTTACTAATGAAAGTGTGTGGCCCAGCCACTGCCACCAAATGGCACCCCCCAGGCTTATTCTACCTCCCCAACATTTCCTAAGAGGTAAAGTTGAGTCGAGGCCCCTCAGCGTGCTTCCAGGAGAGACCTCGCCTCCTGGGCACCAACCACTGTTCCCTGGCCCCACCTCCACTTCCCCTGCAGCCAAGACTCACTTGGACTGGGTCTGTTTTGTGATGTTGCGGATGGTGGCACCCTCCTTGCCGATGATGGCGCCCACGTACTGCGTGGGCACGAGGAGCCGCAGGGGGATGTCCACTTGCTGTTGTTTGGCTGGGGCTCCCGCTGCCACAGGAGAGCCCTGGCGGGGCTGACCCCGAGAGCCAAAGCCTCCTCGGCGCCCATTCTCGGGACCCTGTGCTATCTGCTCATCAGGAATGTAGGAGACCTTCAAGGCGTGGTTCTCCAGTTGGTGGCCGTTCAGCTTCATGATGGCTCTGAGGACAGAGGGAGAATCTACTGGTCATTCCAATCCATGCCAATCACACCAAATGCCCTCCAGGTGTAAAGCACCCAGCTGGGTTACAACATGGAACATGCCAGAAGAAAGGGAGATGACCACCTGCGCACCACTCCCACCTCCACCTTAGAGAACCTTCCAGTCTAAATAGCATAGGACATCAAGTAAGGTATTATAACACAAATAAGTTATATCCACTGAATTTTGGAATTGGCTTGTGAATTTCGACCAGAGCTACCTATCACGTAGGATTCACGTGAGAATCACATGTGATTCGCGATAAATGAATAATAAATAAAACGTGCTAAAACAAGGTTTGTTGTGTCACCTATTGAGAGTGATACCGTCCACATTTAAGCAAACTCCATGGAAACAGAAGAGGTGGAGACAGAATGGCTTGCAGGAGTTTAAGTCTATCTGGAATGTCTGAAAAACGGGACTGATGGACACTGAAGGGAAGGGACAAGCACCAGCCATTCCCAAGGCTGATGCTGGTTAGAAATGTTAACAAGGCAACAATATGTAGTAGGAAGTAAGCAAGTGTTGACTTAAAGCCAGGTTAAGGCCCATAGATCAGCCACAGGGACCTCCAGAAAATTCTGAGTCCAGCAGGCAACTAAAAGAAAACTGAATGGTTTGAGAAAGTGGGGGGATTTTACACTAGGTTGGAGGAAACAAATGGCATAGAGGCAACATGCTGAAGGGACAAGAAAGCCATCAAAAGCAAAATGGCCTATAATAGAGCATAAATGAGTACACAAAGTATACACGTCTGTCAGTACCAGTGGGTGGAGAAATGTGACTCAACCAAACAGGCTAAGGAGCCAGAAATTGTGGGTGTGATGGGACTCAAGGCAATCCCTGAGATAAAATGTCTGCCT
Source organism: Balaenoptera musculus (assembly GCF_009873245.2). Taxonomy (NCBI): domain Eukaryota; kingdom Metazoa; phylum Chordata; class Mammalia; order Artiodactyla; family Balaenopteridae; genus Balaenoptera; species Balaenoptera musculus. Next base: position 25,494,143 of record NC_045804.1, read on the forward strand.
CTGCCACATCATAACAAATCCTTTAGGTCTTAGTTCCTTCTCATTACCACTAGATGGCGCCATGAACACAGCAAAGGACCCTATGGGTTCTCCCGCAACCAGACACCTATTAAAAGCCAGTCAGTATCTTGTCCTAAAGAGGATGTCCCACCTTCCCCGGGAGGTCTTTGGCTCTCTCCCTTCAAAGTATTTGCTATCAATCCTGGTGAGGTTTCTGAACCTTTCAGATTCCTGAACCAAAAGACAAGAGTCTGGATTTGGTTGCCACAAAATCAGAGGCTAGGTGCAGACTCGTGCCCACCTAGACCCCATCTCTGCCCAAGCAGGGGCACCTGGCTCTCACCACTCACAAAGACCCTCCCTTGCCCCACTTTTGGGTCCACTCACTGCCTGGTCTGTTCGCGGTTGGAATAGGTGACATTCACCACTGCTGTCTCACTCTCGGTGTTCACTGGGGAAGCAAAACAGAGGTCAAGGTTAGAGCAGTGAGATCTGGAGATGGCACCAATGATGTAAACATTGTAAAAAGCTCATCTTTGATGGTTATGTGATCAAGAAGGAAATACTTGAATGACAAAGCATTTCCCCTATAGACCGCTTTCACCACAACTCCTGGAAAATTCAAATTAGACTTTACATGCCTTCCTTTGATTTCCCTACCAGCCCTCAAGAGAGCCAGGAATACAAAAGGGTGTGCAGTCAACAGATTCGGCAGTTATGCAACAGGGAGAAAAGACACACACACACACACACACACACACACACACACACACACACACACACCCCAACCTGGAGATAAATTTATTCTTAGAAAGAAATTTAAACTAGTTAAAAATCACACACCTAGTGAGACTGGGCCAAGAAGTGGTCTGTAAGGACCTGGCTGAAGAGATTTGGGGAAACACCCAAAACCATTTTAGAGTATCCTCAAGGATATACTGATCAAATGTAAGTGTATCACGACCTAGCTGAATGAGTTGACAAGAGTGGCTGCCATGGAGTCTGGGGGGAAGGATTTGGGAGTGGACCTGGGTTGGACATTAGAATTCCAGGCGATCTGGGCACATACTCTTCCCCCTTTTGGGATTGATAAAATTAACCGCTATGCCTCGTCTTGTGATTATGGGTCGCCTAGGCCTGCTTAGCCCTGGCATGGAGGACTTGGACCAAAAAAATCAAGCCGCCGCCCCACAACACTGAAGGCACTTAGCCACAAAACTGCAATGCAGACCACTCTCAGCCCTTCTGACCTCAGCGGTACAGCTCTCCCACCTCAGTGGACAGGAAGATTCTAAAAGAATAATCTACCAGAGACCTCCCTGGTGGCACAGTGGTTGAGAATGTGCCTGCCAATGCAGGGGACACGGGTTCGAGCCCTGGTCCGGGAAGATCCCACATGCCGCGGAGCAGCTAAGCCCGTGCACCACAACCACTGAGCCCACGTGCCACAACTACTGAAGCCCGCGCACCTAGAGCCCATGCTCTGCCACAAGAGAAGCCACTGCGATGAGAAGCCCGTGCACCGCAACGAAGAGTAGCCCCCGCTGGCCGCAACTAGAGAAAGCCCGCACGCAGCAACGAAGACCCAACACAGCCATAAACAAACAAACAAATAAATAAATGTAAAAGACGGTGAGACAAAGGACTATTACTCAGCCATAAAAAAGAATGAAATTCTGCCATTTGCAGGAATGTGGATGGACCTAGAGAACATTATGCTTAGTGAAATATCAAAGAAAGACAAATAGTGTGCTATCACCTATACGGGGAATCTAAAAAATACAAATGAATGTACGTGCAAAACAGAAACAGAAACACAGACAGAAGGCAAACTAGCGGTTACCCAAGAGGAGGGGGGAGAACCTTAAGGGTATGCGGGTATGGGATTGACAGACACAAACTACTATGTATGAAATTAGACAAGTGATGGGAATTCCCTGGCGGTCCAGTGATAGGGACTCTGCGCTTTCACTGCCATTGGCCCAGGTTGGATCCCTGGTCAGGGAACTAAGATCCCACAAACCGCGCAGTGTGGCCAAAAAATTTTTTAAATAAAATAGACAAGTGACAAAAATACATTGCACAGGGAATTATAGACAATATCTTGCAATGACTTTGAATGGAGTATAATCTTTAAAAATACTGAATCACTATGCTGTACAACTGAAACTAATACTAATACATTATAAATCAGCTATACTTCAATTAAAAAAATAATAATAAAGTCATTCTCTCCCTGAAAAAAAGTAAAAGGGTGGACAGAGAGGACTTTGCTTAGAAAGTGCCATCTGATGGGACTTCCCTGGTGGTGCAGCGGTTAAGAATCCGCCTGCCGGGCTTCCCTGGTGGCACAGTGGTTAAGAATCCACCTGCCAATGCAGGGGACACGGGTTCGAGCCCGGGTCCGGGAAGATCCCACGTGCCGCGGAGCAACCAAGCCTGTGCGCCACAACTACTGAGCCTGTACTCTAGAGCCAGCGAGCCACAACTACCGAGCCCGCGTGCCACAACTACCGAAGCTCGCGCGCCTCGAGCCCGTGCTCTGCAACAAGAGAAACCACTGCAATGAGAAGCCCGCACACCGCAACGAAGAGTAGCCCCCCCTCGCCGCAACTAGAGAAAGCCCGTGTGCGGCAACGAAGACCCAACGCAGCCAAAAATTAATTAATTAAAAAGTGGCATCTGAGCAGACTAGAAGACTTAATTTTTACAAAATCAAACACTTCCCATTCTGTTCTCTCCAGGTAGCAGGTATTGCCCCCAGATTCGGTGTGTTATAGCTCCCTGGTGAGCCTCTTAACCAGCGGTGACTCCTGTTGGGCGCCCCCAGTGAGGCTCTCCAGTGTGCTCCCAAGCCATTGCTGTCTCTTTGTCCAGGAGTAACTGAGTCATCAGTCTAAGCTGTGAGCAGGACTGGGCGATGGTTATCAGCGCTTCCAGTTGTGTCCTGGCGTTTATGATAAAAGGCAAGCTTCGGGGTCAGCAGGAGAGAACGTGTTTGATTGATTTAGCACTTCATACCTTTATGCAGGCAAGTATTTTAATCATTTATAATGATTTACAGCTTGCCCCTTTCCACAAAGAATTTGGAGATGAATACTTAAGTCTTGTCTAGGTTTCTTAAAGTTCTGCAAACTCAAACTGTTTATTTTGCCTACCTAATGACCAAGCTCTGCTTTATGTCCAACCCAAATCACTCCAAATTTTATTTTAGCTTATTTTCTCTGAAAATAATTTATAACCTTAAGCAATGGAGAAATTTCAAAAATCGTAGCAAACTTCTTATGATCTAGAATTCTTTTTTATTATTTCTCCTTCTTGAAAGAGAAGTAATAAAAAGAATTTAAATAATAATAAAAATAATTTCTTCTCCACTCTTGAAAGATTTTGCCTGCCCATCAATATGTACAAAAATCCTGTTTTTTTAAATTGACCAAAGACATGTAGCTCACAATGAGAGGTTCTACCAAAAAAAAAAAAGACAACCCATTGATTATTCCAGACAAAAACAAAGAATTGTGAAGCTTTTAAAGTAAAAGGGCTACAGATTTACTCAGGCCACGTGCACAATTTCCATTCTTAATCTATTCCTAAAATCTTGGGACCTCTATTGCTACCTTGGTTGGCCCCAGGAGCCTGGGGACCCCGTGCTTGGAATGAGTGACTTTGTTGAGTCTCTCATTAAACAGAGGAGAAACCTGTCCCGGAGAAGCAGCAGAGCTGAAGCTGGAACTACATGTCCCAGCCCCCACCCCAGCGTACCTCCCTCCACACCTCTGGCCATCTGCCCCTCTTCCCACCCACGCCCCCGCCCCCAACTCCAACACCCACCCCTACCCCACCGCCCCACTCCTCTGCCCGCTCTTACCTTGCTCGCAGTTCTCCACTGTACCATACTGAGCCAGCAAGCTGTCCAGTACCTGGGAGCAGGGAGAAGGCAATACAGCTGCTCTGGGCATCCCAGGAACTCACAAAGCATCACTAGACACTCCTCACCCCAAAGCACTGGGGTACAGGCAGAGCCTTTGGCAGGGATTGAGCATGTTACCTGCTCAGTTTGCCCTGTCTCAGGTACTAATGCTGATGGTAATCCGTCGGGGTGTCTTTACAGAATGTACTTGAGCTCAAAAAGGCATTTAAGGGCCTTTTCGGAAGCAGACCTGTGCCACCTGAGTCCCTAGCTGATCCTCTGTCATCACTAAGTTTGGGGTTCAGGGAATACCCTTCCCACCTCCCTAATGCCTCTCACGGTAGCGACTGCCCAAAGGACTAATATTGGAAGTCTTGGGTTAAGGATGCGATCCAACCAGCCTCCCCTCAGCACCAGCTTCTCTGGCCTAGCCCCAAACCCCCAGGACAGCTCCCAGTCATCTCTGCCAACTCAGGCTGACCCAGACTTCTTTCCCAGTGCCACTGAGAGTTTCCCGCAGTCACTTACTTCCCATCGAAGCTGGGGTGGAATATTTCGGATCTGTATTTTTCGACTCCTGAAATTAGAGAGAACAGCATCAGTGACAGCTCTGGATACTCTAGGGGCCTGTGACCTTGCATTTTTTAGTCCTGTTCCGGTCTATCTTCCTACCTTCTGCTCAACACCAAAGCCTTAGAGCCTGAGAATGATAACCTTTGGGAGTGGAGATTTGGCTTCATTTTAGAGAGCAAAATATAGTGCTACCACAGAAAGGAAAGCCAAAATCAGATGCCCTAAGCACTGGGATAACATAATTCCTCCCCCCCCACCCCAGTCACATCTGCTTTGTTTATCTCTCTTAGGTTCTCCTCACCAGTTCTCTTACTCAGCAACCATCTATTACCACCCACTGTGTTTCAGGATCTAGGAATACAGAGCTAGCTATGTGAATTACTACACGAATCATTAACCTGATACCTTTTCAATCGGTGTCTACTTCCTGCTGGACTTTGTTCTGCATGCTGGGGACACAATGATAAAACAGACAAAGTACCTGGCCTCAAGGTGCTCACAATTTATTAGGGGAAACATATGCAAACAAATTACAGCGGGATAATTGGCAGCAGCTCAGCTCTTTCTTGGTACAGATATGGATTTAAACCTGTGCTCCACTTAACAGCACTGATCTTTAAAAGGTTATTTAACTTCTTTGAGGCTCAATTTTCTCCTTTGTAGAACAGGGATAATACCTATTCACAGGGAGGTATAAAGTAATGTTAGATAATATTATCAAGAGCTTAGCAAAGGGCTTGGAGTAAGTACTTAAGATGTAATAACAGACACATGTGTGGATGCTAAGGTGGAGTAATCAACACGCACACAACCCAGCATTAGGACCACCCCCTCCCTCCTCCCAGTTTACTACGGTTTCTCCTTTCCATCTTTCCAATCCCTCTTAAAAACGTAATTTTCCCTGAGGAAGGCTTTCAGGTTCAAGGTTGACTCCCACGGTGATTAACTGCTCACCACCCAAATCAATGCCCTAATCCCTGGGTTTAAAACATTTCAATTGACTTGATCTGCATTGGTCAATTGTCACTTATGTCTTTGCATATCCTTGATCACAAACTCTTAGTTCAGGGACATGGTCCAACAAAATTCTAGTGGCACAAGGGAAAATGAAACTAGGAAGCAAGAAAATCCAGTTCTAGCCCTTAAACTGCCCCTGATTGGCTGTTCTGACTAAGCCACTCAAGCTTCAGGCCCCATATTCCTGGCTGACATGCAACAGGGCCCAAGGCAGTTCTTGCCAAGCTAGGGGGAAGGGGTACTCAAAACACATGAGAGCAAGGGAAGGGATGCTAAACTCTAACTGTAAATGTTTTTGATCTTGGCTCTGTCCTCAGCCAGGTCACTCATTTCATCCCTGTGACCAAGTGTCTTGAGATGTAAAATGGAAACAGAAGGGTCTTTAAGATCCCTTCTAGCTCTGCCGCTTTGAGGGTAGAAAGTCTTAATCAATGAAATCTTTTCCCAGGTTGAAATAACTTAAGGGAAATGTAGCATAAGTGTTGGAGAATCTATGTCCACAGTTATCTCCTTCGGTTGGTTCATGAACCTGATCTAAGGAGGTTAGATTATAGCAGGACAAGGGTCAGAAACAAGTCCAGTTCCAGGTCCTTGGGTCCCACACCAGGCCAGCTTCTTGGGATCCAATTCACTGGCCAAGAGGGAGCCTCATGGCATCTGCATGACACGGCATATAGGATTTCCCATACACAACACATTTCGTGATGAAATGGGCAAAGAAAATGCAGGGGCCCTCACATGAGGAAAATCAAACTCTTGGTGAACTGAAGAGATGATTATACCATTGGAAGATTGAGAACACTGATCTACCTTAATGCTAGTGACAGGGGTTACCTAAGCTGAGGGAGGACCTCCCTCAAGCAAACGCTTCTGGAAGGACTGCGAGGAGATGGGCGGTGCCTGCCTGGAGTTCAAACCAGTAAGAGCTTAAAGCAGTCCCCTGCAAAAGTTTAGTTTGAAGAGCACTCTTTCAAGATGGTCCTATAGATCACTATAATCTCAGGTCAAGGGTCAAAAATACCCTCTTCCTACTTCAAACTCCCAGTTTTAAGGGCTTCCTTTTCAGGGTAGGGAGGAGTTGGGAGGGGATGGGGAGGTGAAATCAAATCTCAGTTTGGGATGTTAATCCATATCCTGAAAGCAATGGCAGTCTGGAATGTCTGGAATGTTCCAGGAGGGGGAGGAGGGCAGGGACACCCAACCAATGAAAGAAAAGACATCCTGGCAACCCTCCCCCACCCCCAACAGGCAGGGACTCACCCACCCCTCCAGGGCACACACACCCAATCCTGGGAACCCAAGCCAGGCCCCTTCAGGCCTCCAAACCTGGCCAGCAAAGCCCCCAACCCTGACAAAAACACAGAGACCAAGAAGAACCTTTGTCTTTTATGCCGTTGGCCTGGTTTGTGTTAAGTATGGTGCTTAACACACCATAATTTCTTTCTGGCCCAAAGCACATGTGACCATGCTGAGAACTGGACCCAGTACTCCCTTCTAGGAACCCATGGGTAACTCACTCACCCTACAGGTATTTCTGGATGCCTCGCTCAGACTGGGCCGGGGCAGTGTGCTGAGGGCTTGGGGAATCAGCATGGAAGCTAAGAGACCCTAACTGCTTACTTCTTCGCTCAGTACCTTAGTTTCCTGAGGAAAACTGATAGTGCTTTTGTGAGGGCTTAAAGCAGGCGGGCGGGGGGCGGGGGTGTGCCTGCCATGCCGTGGTGCTCAGTCCCGGTCCCCAGGAGCCACTACCTGTGACAGTAAAATGGTTAGGCTTCTGCACTGGTGGGGAAATAGCGGGAGACACCACAGCCTAGAGAGAGCCCCGGCACTCCCACCTCCCGTGACAACCAAAGGGCCCCACTCCAGCACTCCTGTTGATCGGCTCCCACTAGGTTTGAGTGGAGCCTTCGCCCTACAGGCAGTAGGGCACTGCACTATACGCAGGACCCTAAACTCTAACACCCATTGTTTAGAAAAGCAAGGGAACTCCCAGAGGTTCAGGAGCCACCACCCACCCTGGAGCTGATAAACCTGTTGAGTGAAAGAATGAAGCCTCCAGCCCCTGGCAATGAAGGCAGTGGTTGCGCCAGTCAAATTATTTCCCTGGATGCTGATACCCGGTGGCTTCTTACCCCCTCTGCCTGCCCTGACCAGCAGGGCAGTTACCAGGCCCTGGGGCAGCTCCCCAGATACAGAGCAATCACAAGGGATGCTCCTTTCTAATGTTGCTGGGGACAAGCAGGGGACACCAGGGCCACAGGGACCAAGTGACCATTCAAGCCCAGGGGAGATTCCAGGAGAGACCGGAGGGAGAGAGCATCTGAGCAACAGCGTCGTAAGGAGTTAAGTAGGAAAACAAGAGATTCAGGAAGCACAGGAGCTAGGCACCCGGAAGTATGGCTGGGAGTGCTCCCTGGGCAGGAAGCTCTCGTCCTTTTCTCCTTTTTAGAGAAATGTCATTGACTTAGAGACTGAATGGGAAGGAAAACAGTTCATTAAGGAAGAAGCTTACATTTGAGGAGTGCTTACCAGATGCCAGGCTCAGATTCAGCACCTCCTATAAGCCTCCCACTACCCATGACCACGATAACCATGGCTCCACTTTACAGACTGGGGTCCTGAGATTGAGGGCTTGAGTATCTGCCAAGTCACATAGGTTCTAAGAGCCAGAGCCAGTATTTGAACCCAAAGACTGTCTGGTTCCAGGCTCTTTGCACGGTCCCCTGCGCTGCCTTTTTGATGGCAGAAAGGAAAAAAAAGCCTTTGCCAAAATATAGTCAAGTTTTGGCTTGAGAACAAATTTAAAATACTCAGAGTTCACACAACAGAGTGAACAACGGGCCTGCTGAGTGGGTGCTGCTCTCCAATAAGTCGAAACATCCCACTTGTAACTCCTTAAGACGCATATTTCCATTGTTAGTGGAAAAGTGATTCTGTGCTTATTGAACACTGACTAGACATTTGATAATATTGTTAATATTTTAGGACTTCCCTGGTGGCACAGTGGTTAGGAGTCCGCCTGCCAATGCAGGGGACGCGGGTTCGAGCCCTGGTCCCAGAAGATCCCACATGCCGTGGAGCGGCTGGGCCCGTGTCCCACAACTACTGAGCCTGCGCTCTAGATCCCACGAGCCACAACTACTGAGCCCACGTGCCGCAACTACTGAAGCCTGCGTGCCTGGATCCCGTGCTCCACAACAAGAGAAGCCACCGCAATGAGAAGCCCGCACACCTCAACGAAGAGTAGCCCCCGCTCGCTGCAAGTAGAGAAAGCCCGCGCGCAGCAATGAAAATCAAACGCAGCCAAAAAATAAACAATAAACAAATTTATTTTTAAAAAATATATATTGTTAATATTTTAAAATCAGGTAATTCCCTGGCAGTCCAGTGGTTAGGAGTCTGTGCTCTCATTGCCGAGGGTGCAGGTTCAATCCCTGGTCAGGGAACTAAGATCCCACAAGCCGTGCAGCACGGCCAAAAAAATAAAATGAAAAATAAAATAAAATCATACTGATTTCTAGAAATACATACTGAAATAGTTACAGATAAAATGTCATGTCTAGGACTTGCTTTAAAGTAATTAGGGGGAAAATTAATACAGACTGGATATGATTAGGTAATTTTATTTATTTATTTATTTTTGGCTGTGTTGGGTCTTCGTTTCTGTGCGCGGGCTTTCTCTAATTGCAGCGAGCAGGGGGGGTCACTCTTCATCGCGGTGCGCGGGCCTTTCACTGTCGCGGCCTCTCTTGCTGCGGAGCACAAGCTCCAGACGCGCAGGCTCAGTAGTTGTGGTGCACGGGCCTAGTTGCTCCACGGCATGTGGGATCCTCCCAGACCAGGGCTCGAACCCGTGTTCCCTGCATTGGCAGGCAGATTCTCAACCACTGCGCCACCAGGGAAGCCCTGATTTGGTAATTTTTAAAGCTAGGTGATGAGTACATGGTGGAATTATTTAATTATCCTTTCCACATTCCAAAGTTTTTTTTTTCCATAATAAAAAACTTTTTAAAAAAAGATAATTCTGAGACGATGTGGTACATATATACAATGGAATATTACTCAGCCATAAAGAGGAATGAAATTGGGTCATCTGTAGAGACGTGGATGGACCTAGAGTGTCGTAGAGTGAAGTAAGTCAGAAAGAGAAAAGCAAATATCGTATATTAACGCATATATGTGGAATCTAGAAGAATGGTATAGATGATCTTATTTGCAAAGCAGAAATAGAGACACAGACGTAGAGAACAGATGTATGGATACCATGGGGGAAAGGGGTGGGGTAGGAGGAATTGGGAGACTGGGATTGACACATATACATTATTCATACTATGTATAAAATGGACAACTGATGGGAACATACTTTATAGCACAGGGAACTCTACCTAATGCACTGTGGTCGCCTAGGTGGGAGGGAAGTCCAAAAGGGAAGGGATATCTGTGTGTGTGTGGCTGATTCATTTTGTTGTGCAGTGGGGGCTAACACAACATTGTAAAGCAACCATACTCCAGTAAAAATAAATAAATAAATAAAACAAAAATAAAAAGATAATTCTAGCTCACCCAATTTTAAAGTCATCACAGATTCAAAATTAATGGGTCTAAGCCAATGAGGTTTTCCTCTTTTATTTTTATTAGCAAGAATCCAGGCCCTGGTGAGGAGCCGGCTGAGGGCAGGGAGAATGGGCCTGAGTCCAGCGGAGAGAGGAACAGATGCATAGATAGGACACTTTTCAGAAGGGGGCCTCCCCATATGACAGATGCACACCTGGACGGAATGCACCCGGGGAACAGTCTTCAGGTCTTCCGGAGGACAGCTAAAAACTGCCCCAGGGAGTGTTCTTTTTCTAACCCTTTGCAAACCAGCTCCTTCCTCTTTCCACCCCCATTCCCAGAGGGTAGTGTGCCATCTTCAATCACGCTGGCGGCCTCACCCTGCCCGAGAGGAAAGCGTTCCTTTAAACCAGGGTGGAGCAGGCCAGTTGTGAGGAGGGAGGCAACAGTAGGTTTTGGAAATCTTTTCAGGCTTGGGGCCTCAACCCCCAGAGGCCACTATCAGAGTCAAACCTGGACTTTCATCTCTCCAGAGAACTAGGATTAAACCAGGATCTCCAGATTAGACCCTTCACCTCTCCACCCCTCCCCCGGGCCGTGATTCTCTGACTAGCAGGCTGCTTGCTCTTGGGCAAGTTAGGCCTTCAACTCCCTAGACCTCAGTTTCTCATATCAGGGGAACAAGGATTAGGATTAGTCCATTTTACTGGATCTTGTGTCCCCAGACAGAGATCAACCCTGTCCACCTATAGTGATACACTTTCTTAATTAGAGTGATTTTCTGTGCCTTAATGGTCTGCCTAAGTGGTTCTTAACCCCCTTTTTTTCCTGGAGACTAGGTTCCCATTAGGAAATATGATAAAAGCTAAGAACACTCTCCACCAGAAAAATGCAAAATTCACTCCAGCCTGCAGACATCTCCTCGAAAATGTGGGAAGAAACTAGCCCAAGGCAATTAGGAAGCTAAGCTTGACTGGGGATGGAGTTGAGGTTATTACCTGGCAATTTTAAGAGTGAGCAACTAAGATTTTTCAAACTTGCAGTAACACCATGCTCTTTCAATTCTAATCAGCAGTCAAGAAGGTCACTACCACTTCCCCAAGGTTTCTGGTGTCCAGCTGCTGTGGAATCATTCCAGATTTTCTTGGCACCTACTATGCACTGGGCCTGTGTTGTCCACACTACAGTAGCCATTAGTCTAGTCATATGTAGCTACTGAGCGCTTCAAATCAGCAACTGAATTTTTTCTTAAAATTAAAATGTTTGTATAATTTAACTTTTTCTTCTGTATATTTTATGAACTCTAAATACAGATCAACTGTTTCCAATGAAAATTTAGCATATGAATTGGGACAGGCTCTAACAGTAAAATAAAATACACACTGGGTTCCTAAGACTTAGTAGCCCCCCCCAAAGTAAACGATCTCATTAATCGTTTATATTGATTCCATATTGAACTAATAATCTTTTGAATTAACTTTAAAAATAATTTTTGAATTAATCGTCTACATTAATTTCACTTTTTTCTTTTTTAATGTGGCTATTAGAAAATTTACACTTACATATGTGACTTGCCTCGCATTTCTACTGGACAGTGCAAGGCACTATGCGGCAGCACAGAGCATGGAGGGATGAAGAGGCCAGGCAAGCCTCCTGCTCTCAGGAGTTTACAGTCCAGCAGGGGACCCCAGTTTGGTTTTTTTTGCTGTTGCTGTTTTTTTGTTTTGTTTTGTTTGACCATGTTGCAGGGCTTGCAGGATCTTAGTTCCCCGAACAGGATCGAATCCGTGCCCCTGCAGTGCAAGCGAGGAGTCCTAACCACTGTACTGCCAGGGAAGTCCCCTCAGTTTGGTTTGGGATGGGAGAAAAGAATAGACAAGGTTAAGTGGGTTGGGGAGGTGGGCTGGCCACAGTACCCTTTCAGAAGTGGGTGATCCTGGGACTTCCCTGGTGGTCCAGTGGTTAAGATTCCATGCTTCCACTGCAGGGGGCGTGGGTTCGATCCCTGGTCGGGGAAGTTCCGGGTGCTACACAGTGCGGCCAAAAAAAAGAAGTGGGTGATCTTGTTGACTCCTCAACAAGAGTCCCATGCGGCTGACACCGGAGAATAAGCACCACCCCCCCAAAGCTGGCTCCCATCCCAGTTTTTCTCCCCAGCTGGAAATCACACATAAAAGATGTCCTAACGTGCCAACCTCTGCCCTTTCCATAAGATCACCACTGACCTAGTCCTTCCTCCCCACCCTGCCTCCTTATCCCTGTAGAGTGGAGAGGTGGAGAAAAAAATAATTGTGTAGGAAAGCTTCTGAAGGGGGCGGACCTGGCACGCTCCAAGCATGGCAGTAGCTGAGAAAGCGGGCCAGGCTGGGGAGGGGAGGAGGAGCTGGCCCAATGCCCAGGGCTCCGTGCCAGGCTGATCCAGAGGCAGGGCAGCCAGACAGGCAGGCAGTCGGGTGGGTTGACCAGCAAGGTAGGGGCTGGAAAGGAAAACACTGACCTACTGGAAGGTGCAGGACCAAGCAGAGCAGATGCCACCACCAAGGGGTCAAAGTACTGGGGGGAGGAGCTGGAAAGCAGGGACACCACTGGAGTGTATCTGTGGTCCCATGAACATGGTCTTTTAAAGGTATGAGGCACACACACACTGCCCCACATGTGCTCCTGAACTAATGCTGAGGACAGGAAGGAAACGCAAATCTCGGGGAGAAACTCTGGGATGGACGATATTCCCTCTCTGGCAGGCTCTTGTACTGTGTTTAATGTGCTCCTGGCCTACCTGGAGTCAGGGAAGAAGAGGGGGATTCACTAGGCCTCTTACATGACCAAGGACACACACACCCCATTAACCCAGCAATCGGCAGTTCCAATTGAAGAAAATCAGATTCCTACATTGAGGAAATAAGATTCATACGCCGAGGTCTGAGAGGGTCTTAAATAGTCACCCTCATTTCACAGATGGAGAAACTGAGGCTCAGGAAAAGGAAAGAGACTTGGCAATTGTGAGGTAGGACTAGAACTCAGCTGGTTGATGCTGAGTTCTAGTCCTACCTGGTTTATGATGAGCATAAACCAGCCTCCTCCCAGGCTGGTTTATGCTCATCTCACCAAACTTCGCTTCTTTCTCTCTGACAAGAAGTGTTAACACAGCAGAAGTTGTATAGCCCCGATGTCAGCAGCAGGAAAAATGCCCATATCCTGTATGGCTAAGTGCATGCCAACTGGCTTTTACTGCATGCGGCTCCAATTTGGGCACAGGATTTAACTTGCAGAAGAGCTAACTATACTATAATACGGCTGGATGACTGTCAGAGAGATTTGTTAGCAGGGAAAAAGTGTAGTCACCAAAAATTCTGTCTTGAAAAATTTCACGTTGGTTTGGGATAGGCAGGGCTGCAAAGGTGAGAGGCGGGTGGGAAGGCGCCACCCGATGTTGGAAAGCAAGCAAAAGAGGAATAAATCCTTTGCTCAATTCACTCATCTCGGAAATACATGGTTTGACTAGAGAGAGCTCACGTTTTTTTTTCTTGCCCATCTGGGCAGTGCCAGAGGAAGCCAAAACAGAAGCTGAGACAGTGGAGCTCTTTCCAGTCAAATTCCAAGTCGGCCTGGGCCAACTGCCACTCCCTCCCTCCACCATGCTCTCTCTGCCTAGAACCATGCTCTTTCACCTGAGGGGCTCCGAGAGGCAGAGATGGCCTCCTGAGCCCTACACAGCGTGAAGCGCGAGGTGTGATGAAGCCGTCAGACTAAACCTAATGCATGGAGACAAACAGGAGAAGTGACCTGGTGTAAGCAGTGCAACCCTGTTGGTCCAGGCAGCGATGGTGTGGATAAGAAATTAACCACTGGGGACACTGCTCACCTGCCTTCTCTGGCTGGCAATGGGAAGCACTTCCAGGATCTTCTTGGCGGGGGGGGGGGGGGGGGGGTGTTAATTCGCTCCGACAGAGGGAAAGGTGGAGGGGGGCTAGAAAGACCATTTCCTGCCCCAGCCTCACTAGAGACGTTGGTTTAGCTCACCCCCCAGGGGAGATGTCAGCATCTCTCCAGAAAGCTTAAGAGCCAAAAAGGTCTGGCGCTCTGGGGCCCAGAGACCTGACTGACGGTGGAGCTGACACCCAGAGGAAAGCCCTATGGGGCATGCCTCGGAAATGGAGCAAGGGGGAGAGGCTCTCTCCTCAGGAGGGACCGGCAAGCTTGGAAGCACAGCTCCAGGCTAGGATTTTGAGGCAGAGAAGCAAAGAAAAGGATACTAGACCAGACTCAAGAGAAATCAGTTTTCTGCAACTCACAATTTGCACTGAGAAAGACCCTAGTGGAGTCTGGGTACTTCTTGGAATTGTTAGTGTTCCTGCTAAAGGATAAGAATGCATGCCAGCATACGTTGAAAAATACTAATTCACCCTACTAGTGGAAAGGTGCTCTGGTGTGTCCCTTAACAACCTCAAGGAATCCTTGTCTCCTCTCCACAGCTGCCAACACAGACCTGTTGGTGGCCGAAAACTTCAGGAAGCTGCTGTTTGTTTCTTTCCAGTGTGTAGATCTTCATCAGAACAACTCTCTTCTGACATGGACACCTATCCTGAGTTCTGCCCTGGCTTGTGCGGGAGCAAAATGCCCTCTCTGTAGAGGTCTTTCTCCCCAGCCCCAGACTCTTCCAGGGCGTCACGACAGCACCATTCGAGACGGTTCTCATCCATCCTGGGGGGAGCAGGGGCAAGGTCTCTAACAGCCCAAGGGACGGCGAACACGGCCTTTCAGGAGGCCGGCGGAAAGCAGGCGCGGGCAGGGCAATTGAGAAAGAGGTGCCGGGGAAGGGCGGCAGCAGCTGAGAGTGGGGGAGGGCTGGCAGCAGCTGGGGGGGAGGAGGGGAGTCCTCATGAACGGGCAATTGAGAAGGGCCGAGCAGCTGAGCGGCCGGGCTGGCGTCGCCGGGCCTGTGCCCCACGTGGGCCGGCCCCTTCCCCCAGCCCCTCTCACCTCACCCAGGGGAAGCTGAGCGCTCGGCCCCGCACCCCGGCCGCTGGGTGGGCCGAGTCGGCAGAGCACAAGGAGCGGGACAGAGGATGTCCCCGGGGGTCCCCTCTGCTGGGGGGCCCGGCGGTCTAGAACGTTCTGCCGCCAGAACCCCCTCGGCGTCCCGACTCTCCCCAGCCGGTCCCACCCGGCCCAGGGGGCCCTGGGCTACGCGCGCAGGGCCCGGAGGGGGAGGGGACACGCGCCGGGGGCTGCCGGGTGGGGGTGGGGACCAGGACTTTGCCCTTTGTCTCTCTCTCTCTCCAGAGCCACCGGCCGAAACCCGACCCCATCAGTGAGCCAGGCAGCCAGCGAGGGCCAGGCTCCCCCTCCGGGGTCCTTTAGTAAATCCAGACCCGACCTCCCCGTGGTCAGGGCTGTGACTGAGGTGGTCCTGTGGGGGAGGGGGCTTCCCGCCTGCGAACAGGCCTGCAAGCATTTAAGTGGGAACCGGCTGGGGGTAGGGGGCTGGGAAGGGGCTGGAAGTGGGGCCGCAGAAGCAGAAGGGGAGAAAATGGCCCGGGAGGCGGCATTCCTTGGAGACCTCGGCTGGGCTGTGGGAGGAGGCAGGACCCGGGCGGGAGGCCTCCCACTGCGAAGGCAGGAACTGAGGCCTGGGAGTGGGGTGGGCTGGGGGCGCGGAACCAAGAGGCCTTCCGGGCCTCGAAAAAAAGACCCCCCCCTCCCAGGGCGTTCTGGGAGCGGCTACAGAAAATTTATAATCGAAGAGTCACACCTCCATGCAGAGTAGGGTATTTGTCTGGGGATGCGAATGACCTTCTTTTGTCTGCCCTCTTGGGGTGTCATCAATTAATGGTAGTCTTATTAATAACTCACGTTTACACAGTACTTTAGGGTTTACAATCCACACTCTCCTATGAGCCTAGAACACAGGTTGATTTGAGCCTCTAAACCACAGAAGATTGAGAATATTTTTATTTCCATTTTGCAATTCAAAAAGCAGCTCAGAGAGGTTAAGTGCCTAGTCCCAAGTTGACACTAGCCAGCCACTGTCACCACACCACGAAGCCGGCTCCTGCTCGTCAGGAGCTGGGTCCTCGCTCCTCAAAACATGTATGAGCTATGAATTATGATTCTGCAGGCTTGTAACAAAGGTCAACTCTTTGTCCCTTCCTGCTAGGAGGAGGGCGGATGGGAGGGGAAGCCACTCGATCCCTGCGCCCTTCCCCCCAACCTCTCATTTTCCCCAGGTTTGAACCCAAACAAAAGGAAAGGGGAAGGGAAAAAAAAAAAAATTAGCCCAAAGCGCCAGCCCTGGCACCTATAGGAATGCCAAAGGATGGAGGCTCTTAGAACTCAAAATAGCTACCCAGCTTATTTAGCGGGGTTCATGGAGATGGGGAGGCTTCATATGAGGACACGAGGCCCAGGAAGATACTGACCCCAGATCCCACGGTGTGCACACATCTGGCAGAAGGGCAAACTGAGGTTGACGCCTGAATCCTAAACCACTCAAGTCCTTCTCCACTTCATTCAACCCCCTTTCCGTGGTTTTTCATTAAAAGCAGAATTCCCATTTCCCATGATAGCTGCCCAGACAAGGGGAGAATGTTCTTAGTTTTCTTCAGCCACTCAAGATTGCCTGAAAATCTCAATGGTGAGAGGAAAAATAATGCAAGGCAAGTATGAAGCACCTACGGAGGAAGGAGGCTCAGAGCAGGGAGAAGTTAATGTTGGGCATGTTTTTATTTGCTAACCTTATGCTCTCCCCCCCAAAACATTCAACTTCTCTGAATATTAGAGGATCAGCTATTCCCACCTTCTAAGAGAGCTCAGCCTTGAAGGTAGAAAGGCCTGGGTTTGAAACCCAGCACCAGTATTCAAGGTATGACCTTGGCTAAGTTACCATAACCACTCAGAGTTCCAGCTTCTTCTTCTGTGGAATGAAGAATAATGCCTGCAGGGTTCTTAGGACTCAATGAAGGAACAGTGCCTAGCTCTGAGTAGATAGTCAATAAATGCTCCCTATTATTTTTTTTAAAGCATTTTTTAAAAAATTTATTTATTTATTTATTTATTTATTTATTTATTTATTTATTTATTTATTTATTTATTTATTTATGGCTGCGTTGGGTCTTTGTTGCTGCACATGGGCTTTCTCTAGTTGCGGTGCATGAGCTCCTCATTGCGGTGGCTTCTCTTGTTGCAGAGCACGGGCTCTAGGCGCAAGGGCTTCAGTAGTTGCCGCACGCGGGCTCAGTAGTTGTGGCTCGCGGGCTCTAGAGTGCAGGCTCAGTAGTTGTGGCCCACGGGCCTAGCTGCTCCACAGCACGTGGGATCTTCCCGGACCAGGGCTCGAACCCGTGTCCCCTGCATTGGCAGGCGGATTCTTAACCACTGCGCCACCAGGGAAGCCCTGTGCTCCCTATTATTGCAGAAGGAACTCGTCTTTTGACCCACAGCACGTCACACAGAGCTCTAGAGAAAAGAAGATGCTCAATAAGGGAAATTACGGACATCTGCCATACTTACCTGGGGGCCTCTCCCCACTAGGATGCCATCCCTCTCTTCCAGAAGAGTTGTCTTCCCACAAACATCTCCGTGCCTGTCCACAGTGCTCTCCTGAATCCACTCCTATTTTTTCTGCCTGTCCTCCAAAAACACAGCTTAAGCTCACTCAAAGCCTACGTCCTGTTAGTTTCTGAGCTTGTGTGCCTCTCATTGCATGCAGTCTCTTAGCCTCTGCTGTCCCACAGCTTTTCCTGGATCTAAAGTGAAAACACTGGAGGGCAGGAATTTTATCTTGCACCTCTTTTGTGCAGCTCCTTCTCCCTATGTCTCCCTTCCCTGCCCTGAAAAAGACCCAATAATGCTAAATAAAAACCCAATAAATAATCAAATGTATAATTCAGGAGAAGGGTCAGGCAAAGACCCCCATTTTATACAGAATGAGGAGGTGACCACCATGTAAGAATCAAAATTGGTGATGCTTTAAATATGGCCAGAGGGAGGCGGGAATGGGGTGTTACTGTCTACTGGGTACAGTTTCAGTCTTGCAAGATGAAAAGAGTTCTAGAGATGAACGGAGAGGATGGTTGCACACCACTGTGAATGTTCTTAATACACCCGACCTGTACACTTAAAAATGGTAAATTTTGTATTATGTATATTTTACTACGTAAAATTATTTTAATTATTTCATATTAATTTTAATTAATATAAAAATGAAATTTAATTTAAAATTTAATTTTTTTTTTTTTGGCTGTGCCATGCAGCTTAGCAAAAAAAAAAAAGGATAGAGGTGGAAACCTAAAAGCTCCTGGAGAAAAATGATCTGATAAATTGTATTTCTTTGCTGTCTCCACTCTAAAGACCAAGGTCTTTTGTTTGTTCTTCATTATATTTCTATAACCTGGCAGAGGGCATGTCAGTAGCAGACTCTGGGGCTTCCCTGGTGGCGCAGTCGTTAAGAATCTGCCTGCCAATACAGGGGACAGAGGTTCGAGCCCTGGTCAGGGAAGATCCCACATGCCGCAGAGCAACTAAGCCCGTGCGCCACAACTACTGAGCCCACGTGCCACAAGTACTGAAGCCCTCGCGCCTAGAGCCCGTACTCCGCAACAAGAGAAGCCACCGCAATGAGAAGCCGGGGCACCACAACAAAGAGTAGCCCCCGCTCGCCGCGACTAGAGAAAGCCCGCCCGCAGCAACGAAGACCCAACACAGCCAAAAATAAATAAATAAATACATTTATTAAAAATAAATAGTAGACTCTGAATAGATAAAAATAAGTGGGTGCATGCATACATGTGTGAATGAATGCATGATTAGCAGTACCAAGCTTTGGAGCAATATGCAAGCTATCAGATGTCTATAACATGTTAAATATTTTCTTACATGATTCAGTTGTAAATATATATTTTTAAAATTAACACCCCACTCCATCTCCAAAAAATGGCTAATGACTGACTGGCAAGAGCCCCACACACCCAGGCTGAAGTGGCTGACCATGTGATGTTCTGAAGAGGAGAACAAAGGAACGTGGGCCTAGACAGGCATCATTCCTCTTCTAGTTAGAAGTTTAGGGAATTCGCTGGCGGTCCAGTGGTTAGAACTCTGCACTTCCAATGCAGGGGGCAGGGGTTCAATCCCTGGTCGGGGAACTAAGCTTCCCCATGCCGTGAGGCATGCCTCCCCTCCCCCACAAAAAAAAAAAAAAAAAAAGAAGTTTAAAGGAAACTACTCAAGATGGTCAGGGGCAAGGGTGGGAAAGTGAAAGAAAGATGATCTGAGAGATCTGTGAGGTTATGAGGTTCGTGAAGATCATTTTATTCCACCTCTTGCCTCCCACAGCTTATTCTGGACAGATATCACTCCACTCTATTCTAAAAAGTCAGCAGAAGCGGCTTTGAATCAAATGGTAATAAACATTGGGAGGAAACCTCTCTATATAAAATAACTTCAGTCAGCTAGATTTTCCCTTCGACATTAAATAAAAGGTTGCTGGAGTGGACACTCTAGAAAATAAGTGAAGAGATTATTCTTCTGAACCCTGCCGTCTCCGCAGCCAACATCCTATTTACATCTCGTCCTCGCTCAGAACACACTGGCTGCAGCCACCAACAGCCACGTCTGTGAAGGATCATCTTTGCCCTTTAATTTAGGGTTCTGTCTCCAAATCCTGCCAAAGCAACTGCTCTCTATTACAGTTGGACTTCTCCTCCCAAGCAACTTAGAGACCTGGAGGAGGAAGTAGCATAAATACGTCTAACTCTGAATAGATAGCCTCAACAAGCTTACTCCACCCAACAGGCCCACTCTACTTCCTCTCTCCCCTGATTTTCTCCTCCTCAGAGTACCTAAGGGAAAGGTGACAAGTCCCAAGCAATCCCAAATGCCACTCCAGAAAAGAGGCAACACACATCATTCCGCATAAACTAATTGTAAAACCCTTTATAGTAACTGAATAAAGTCACAAGCCTGTTAAATGGCCTAAAACCACATCCGGATTGGAAGCCCTTCTCCCCACCCCACTAAGAGAAGATTCAACCTTCATTCCCTGGACTGAGATGTGGAAAGGGGCTATAAAGTCTGTGGGTTTGTGAGTTTGTACCTTTTGGGCAGGGAGGGCTGAAAAAAGGAAGTGGACATCAAGGTGGGTCCTGAGCACACCTCTGGGGACTGTTTCCAGACCAGGGAGAGAAACTGAGACCACTGTGGCTTTGCCATCTAAGAGGGCACGGGAAGGGGAGCCACGTATGCAGTCACTTCCTCCGCAGCCAAGGGTCCCCAACTCCTGAATGCCTACTTTGTTAGCTTAAGCAAGAACAGAACTTCAAGACAAACATGCCCATCTCCTACCAGATAGGGGAAGCTGCCCATTTCTTCCTCCTCAGACCCCCAAAAGGACTTACACAGTCCCCTTCATCCTGAATTCTTACAACACCTCATCTGCAGAATTAGGATAGTTCTCCTCTCATCAAAGTCCCTACCCTACATGCACTTTTGACAGGAGCACCGAAGTGTGAAATTTCAGCGAGGAACCTGGCCCAGGTTGAGGGCATCAACATTGCAATGTATGCTCCATTCTCCTAAGAGGATGGTTAAGAGACAGTGGTAGGGTCCACATCTAGGGGCTCTTGAGGGTTGCCCTGATGAGCTTCATCTCCCTCTCCCAAAAGGTGGCCTTTCCTTTCAGCACACAGGTTATCTAAAGCATCTTGCACACAAATCCCCCTCAATATGCCTATCCATCATTGTTCCACATAAAATACACGCCATATTCACAGAAGTGTACTTGAACACCGTACCTGTTGCCTTAGATATATGGCCAAGCTGTTACACACAGTCCAAAGACAGGAGGCACAGGTCCACATGGGAAACAAAGAAAAATAATAGCTAATGTGTAACAGCACCAGCTTACAGTTACGGCAATGACGGCTCAAGGAGGTTAAGTAACTCTTCCAGTTTCCCAGTCATTGCCTGACTCCAAAACTCTTGTTTTTGAGCACTGAGCTCTCCTGGAGAGACCTTTCCTCCACACTCCTGTAGGACTGAGTGAGGGACCTAGGGTAGGTCATGAGACTGACCTAATAATAGAGCTTCCTCCCTCCTTGAGCCTCAAGAATTCTGAAAATGATTCCTGTCCTCCCTGCTCCTGTTGCCAAAGAACTCAGACTCCACAACCAACCTTTACACAAAACAATTTTTTTTAATTTCTAAATTCTCTGATTTCTCCTCTTAAAGATTCTAACTATATCCAATCAACTAAACTATCCAATCAAACTTAACTTAGACTTAACATTTTCCATTTCAAGTGGCCAAAACATCTGGATGAAGGACTAATTTTTTAACTGAAACTAACTCAAAATGAATAAAAATTGAAGCCTTCCTTAACCCACTTTTCCTAAGGAAATGTTGAAAGGATTGACTAGAATCCACAAAACAGATACATTGGAGAGGGAAAGAGAAAATGAAGAGAGATCCTCCACTTCTCCTGTCTCCTCTCTAACAGATCTTTTCTCCACAACCCTCCCCCTAAACTATGGCCAAAATTCCCACCCATCCTGATGGGTCACTTATACGCCTTTAGCCACCAAAATGCCACTTATCTAATAATCAGACTTGTCCTAGGGGTGTTGAAAATATCTGGACAATCCAGTCAAAAATTATTTTACTCATCCAGCTGCTTGCTCTGTATTTCATACAAAAGCAGTTCACTGGTGGGCTCGCCATGCTCTCTGCTCTCTGCCACACGACCAGAACATCAAATCCTGGAAGCCTGGACTTCTGCACTAGGACTGCATTTCTGGTGGTGTTTGTTCTGTATACAGTTACATTTCAGTGTTTCGCAATCAGGTTTTCTCCAACTATATTAAAATGATGAGGTCCAGACCTACTTTTCTCCTGTGATTTACCCATAATCAACACACGTTTTATTTCAGCAGTCTGCGTTTAGGGTGAAAGCTTGTTCCAGCCTGTTGTTCCTTCATTCCATGACTATTTATTGCAAACCTACTGGCTGCAAAGGAGAAGGAGGTCTTACAAAGCTGGCTCTGCTTGTTCAATACTAGGATGACCCCTTGGACCCACTAAAAAGTACAGAGCCCCCTTTAAACAAACTCAAGTTCTTCTACTAGAATGCAGTTAACAAACTGGGGACTGGACATCTCCCTGCTGGCGATGCGCCCTTGAAACGGTTTGTGTTGTCACAGGCGCTCTCCTGGTTGATCATTTTCTAGCTAAATCAAACTTTTATCAATAACCAA
Organism: Balaenoptera musculus; assembly: GCF_009873245.2. Taxonomy (NCBI): domain Eukaryota; kingdom Metazoa; phylum Chordata; class Mammalia; order Artiodactyla; family Balaenopteridae; genus Balaenoptera; species Balaenoptera musculus. The sequence continues at coordinate 25,516,445 of NC_045804.1, forward strand.
AAAGCATACATTTTGATTCCACGTTTTTTGAGAAGAGACCTTTTCTTTTTTGTTTTGACAGACATTTAAAAAGGTGTGGACTGGGCACAGGTGGAAATGGTATTATGCAAATTTGACATTAACATGGAGTCAAACACTGGCTGAGACCCTGAGAAAGATCTTCAAAGCCTCGCCAGTGGCCAACTGGAAGACCCATTGTCAATCTTTTACAACATAAATAAAACCCATCATAGAACCTCTGGTTACTATTACTCCCTTTGTTATTGTTTCAGTCAGCCTTTGGGACATGAGGACACACAGTCCATCTACTGAAGATTACAGATTATGCGACGCTGTTAACTCTCCAAGGTTCTATGCCCCATGGCCAAGGGGCCTCAGCTCCTGGGAGAGGGCAACAGCTAACATGCACTTCCATTTTCTCTCCACCTCTCCCCTCTTACTTTCCCCTGACCTGCTTTTTTCCTCCCTCCCCTGACTCTTCACTCCACAATCACCCTCCAGCCTTTAGCTCTTGCCTTAGAATGTAAAGGTCTTGAGACAGCGCGGGCGCTGGAAGGTCTGCACCGCGGGGCCTGGGACCTCTCCCAGTGGGGAAGGCTAGGGAAGCCGCGGGGAGGTTTGGGATCTGGGGGCTCCCAGAACGAAGGAGAGGCTGTGGGCCGGCGCGCCGCAGCCAGGGGTCTCGGGACCCTGGGAAAGGAAGCCCTCGTCGCAGACCCAGGCCTGCGGATGTTCCCGGGCAGGGGCTGGTTCAAAGGCAGGCGAGGGCCCCTGCGCGGAGCGGGCAGAGATTGCGAGGCCGGGGCTGGGCTTGGTCTGCGGCGGGCGGGGAAGGGCAGCGGGGCCGGCGCGGGCTCTCCAGGAAGCGCCTCCAGCGCCGCCGCGACTTTCTCTGTTTTTTGAAAAAGCGAAGGGAAGGCAGGCAACTCCGAAAGCAAAAATCGCCTTGCCCTGGGCTGAATCTACCACCCGTCTTCTAAACCTGGTGTCTGCGACCCCCTCTCCCGTGGGTCGCTGTGCGCCTCCAGCCGCTCCTCTTTAAAAGGGAAGCGGGCAATCCACCCCAACCCCCATCTCCCTCTCCCTCTCCCTCTCCCTCTCTCTCTCTCTCTCTCTCCCCCCCACCCTCCCTCTGTCTCTCTCTCTCTCTCTCCCTCTCTCTCTCTTTTTTTTCCCCCGTCTGGAATTTCCAACCCAGGACTAACTCGTCTGATTTTTCCAGTCTCCCCTGCTGCTTTTTCCCTCCTCCTCTTTTCTCTCCCAAACACTCCCATCCCAAAATCTAAGCTGCACTTTCTGGAAGGCATTAGCCACATTTTAAGAATCTTTTAAGAGGATGGGGAGCGAACAAGACTGAATTTAAATTCTAACAGCTGGCAAAATGTCTGTTCTTCAAACGCCTTTGCTTCATACATTTATTCTAATAACAACATCACCAACACTACCACCCCCCCCACACACGACAATCAACACAGGTACAACCAATACATATTTCTTCAACACAAAAACCCTTACTTAGACTTCTACAAATAGCACTTAGGTCTCCCTCTTTTCACTTAACTAAAATTTTAATGTTTTGAAATTTTCTACTCACTAGCCAATCTCAATGGTATCTTTGTCAACTGGATGTTACACATTATAGAATAAATAAGCTCAAAAAATAAGCCTTAAAAGTACCCAAACACATAAAATATGATTCAAGTGACATATATTAAGGTAATTTTAAAAGATTAGAAGCTCTGGACCTGTGAATCAAGATTCTTCCAATGGTAATGTCATGTATTTTGTCTCTAAAACATAATTACAAGAAAGAATGTTTTGCTCTTGTTCCAGCAAAATCTATGCCATTAAAACTTCACATTTGAAACAGTTAACTATACTTTGAATAAATTAGTGATGGGAATTACAGTTCTTCCCCCTCTTTACTCAAAAGTTCTCCATCTGGGAAACCACTGGAGTAAAATTTCATCTTTCTACTTTGGGTTAGAAAATAAAGTGTTCTGGAAACCTACAACTCTTCCAAAGGATAGTCATATACCACTGTCTTTAGGAAAGTCACCTTGAAATACTGAGCACTAAATAACAAGTTAAAGATTTCTCTAGCAGTGAAAAAAACTTAATTTATGAATTTGTAAACATTATTTTCTAGGTGAAAATTAAAATGGAGAAAGTGAATTGATTTCCACCTTTCCTCCAAACAGCGCAGAAAAATTAAGAATCAACTTATTTAAAACTCAAAAACTTGATATTAGTAAGAAAAACTTTTTGCTAAAAGTGTCACAAACCATTTCTACTTTGAACTTACTAGTTGAATATCTGGTCAGACGTATCTTTCAACCATAACCACTAAGGCAAAAGTGCCTGCAAGTACTCCCACCCTAGTACTTGTCCTCCTTTATAGTTGTTTTTTAAAGACATTCCCTTGTTTCTTAACAACCCCCATACTTAATTTTCAGCCCATAAGAACAATTTTCCTTAAAGGCAAACCCATTTCTGAAGGCAAAATTTTTGTCTGTTTTTAAAACATTTAGTGATCCAATTATTTCTTCAGAGTCTCCGCAAATCACTTAAAAATACTTTTGCCACTTACAAGACATCCCTTTGCAGAGATTTCTAAAGCAACTAACTTTAGAAAATTAAACCATAAAATCAGAATTAAGTTTGAATACTTTCTCTTCTGAGAGTTCTCACACTTATAGGGCTAGGAGACCAATTTCTGTGTGCTTTTTGATAGTTAGAAATTTAAGGGAAAGTGTTATTAGCCCACCTCATTTTAAGTCAGAGAAAACAACCATTAATCTGCCTAAGGAAATCAAAGTCTTTAACTTGAACACATTTCACCTAGAGAAATGCAGTACATCTCTTCACTTTTTTTCTTAACAGCAACAACTTTTATTTTGATGACACCAGTGGACAGGAGGTATGCTATCTTTAGGCCACATTCCTCTAGAAAAAGGCACACACAGTGGCAAATGAAACAAAAATTTAATTCCCTTTTAAGGAATTTTCTCCCCAAATACCCAAGCCTCACTAACATGATACCCCTTTACCTTAACTACTCAAGTGTCTCAAATTAAAACAAACAAACAAAAAAACACATACAAATCCTTTCCACAACTGTCTTTAAAATGCTTTTGGTTTTCCTCCTTTGTCCTAATACTTGACAGTGAATATATACAAATTCTCAACAATAAGCTGAAACTCTTGACCAAAATTCCAACACTGACTAAGAGAGTATTTGGGAAGGTGATCTCAGAGAAATTTAACACCGCCCATTTTAAAAATTCAACTTAATGTTTTCAGTTTTTCAACTTAATGTTCAGTCTCTTGAGTTCTTAAAAAGGAATAAATTATATTTAGCAAATAGAGACAAGGTTAAAACAAAATATATTAATACTTCAAAATCAGTTACTCAGAGTTAATAACTGCTAAAAAATATTGTAGCTTTTTCTCGATAACCCCCCTCTTAAAAAAAAAAAAAAAAAAGGAACATTTAGGTTGCCAGGTTTTTACGAATCTCTTAGAAATGTTTAAAAAGTCATAATTCATTTGGAACTGAGCACATCAAGAAGAGTTCTCTATTTTAAATAGTGAAAACAATATATATACACACACACAAAATATATATATGCACCATTGTTCATTTTGCTTAAAATATATTAGTCATAGTTAATTAACTAGTTCCTGTTCTATACATCCATGAGACTGAAAAAGCCAGGAACAAACCAACTGAAGAAATACTTTCAGACAGACTAAAAACACATACCACAACATGCTTCCTCAAAGAACACAAAATGATAGAGCAAACTGACTTCATGAAAACAAACTTTCTTTTTTTAAAAAATCCTAAAACTTCAAAAATTGATTCACTCTAGAAAAATGAAGTGCCTTACCACCACTCAGAGAAAAGAATAAAACACAACTGACTCAATGTTTGTGCTCAAAAATTATTTCAGGAAGGGGGAGAGAATACACAAAAGATTGAATATGGGTGTGGAAGGGAAGATTCTGTACCCACTCCTCACAAACCCCACCCCTTCCCAACTGAAAGGAGCCCTCAGTAATACATTTTGGAGGGAACAAGGAGGAGCCTAAAAATGGCTTTAAAGCAAGTAGATGGCTTAGGGGAAAAGATCCATAAACACTGAGCACCATGAAAATTAAAATATAAATGTTGTGGGTTCCATTTCATCACATTTTGCTATTTTCTTGCTTATCACTTCATTCCCTTTAAAATTTAAACCATCCTTTAGAGCAAAAGAAAAAAATTCCACATATTTCAGAATTCCAGTTATTCTGGTTATTGTTCATCAACATGTTTCAAACACTCAGCTTTCAGTTCAAATATCCCCTATCTTCTCAGTAGATCTACTGATGTCAGTGTACATAGTTCTCTCATTCCCATCTCCAGGAAATGCTTCCAAATAATAAATAAGACTTTTTCCCTTTCTTCTGATTTTATTGCCTCTTTACTCCTAACTCTAATTGCCTTTCCAATAACAGAGTATTTCAAGCACTTGAGGTTAAATCACAAGCTCTATAAACATAGTTACAAGCCATATTGATCATCTATAGAAACAATAGTTCCAAGTTACTTAAATATCTCAAGCTAAACCACTGAAAGATTTTTCTCACATTAAACTTTCTAGACTCTCTTAACTGCCTTCAGAAAAACAGAGCCACCCACCTCCACCTTCCCACCCAGAAAAGGCCAGGAACTATTCTAAAATGCAGCAAGTTTCCAGTTGAAATGAGGGGAGAAAGCGAGGAGAAGATCAAAGATTTACTGGGGGCTGCAACATGAGAGAAAACTCTGCACTGTCAACATGTTTAAAGTCAGGTCTGAGAAAGCAGAAAGACTCTGCCCTTATACTTCCCAGCCAGAGTTCAATGAAAGATTTGAACCATGAATAAGCTTTGGGGATAACATGATAAGAGTTACCCCCTTTGCTGAAGTGAGAATAGGAAGGTATTGGAACACAGTCTCTCTCTCTTTCTCACACACACACACACACACACACACACACACACACACCCCATTCATCCAGGGAGTTCTAGACCCTCCAAAGAGCCCCAGCTCACAGCCTGAACACAAAGCTCTCACCCCAGATGGTCGGTCCCCTTGCAACAATGGACTGAAGGAGTGGGGGTGGGGGGCTCAGAAAGGATAGTACAGCCAAAGCATATTTGCAAAATCCAGTTGGGAGGGGAGGATGTGTGATGGGAGGGACTAGAGGTAGGCGTCTGTGAAAAAAATAATGTCCTTGCCTGTTGCAGAAATATAAATAAAGCACAAGCACAGAGTTCTTTGGGGGGCAGGAATTCATTCCACTTCCCCTAGAGAGTCAAAGGGGACCCCCTCCCAATCCACTTAAGAATTATGGTGAGGGAAGGGGGGGAAAAACAGTCCTGCCAGAAAGTTGCTGAATGTCCATGAGTCTCAACTCTCTAAAGATTTTTAGCTTCCCCACAAAGATGGTCCCACACACCTTGAACAAACTCCACAAGGTTTCTCCTCTATTGATTTTTCTCCCTTTTACTTCTCCAAGTAACATCTCCTAGCCCACCCCAGCCTCAGCTTTTTTTTTTTTTTTTTTTTTTACAAGCTGTAAACCACCCATTACAAGATCTTAGCCAATCTTCCCTCCCTGCCCCCAACATCCGGAGTTGGGGGTGGGAAGGCCAGTAATGGGTTTCTTCCACTGGAGACACTATGGACCCCTGAACACAGCCTCTCAGCGCCCCCAGGCTGACCCCCTCCCCAGAGAAGAGCTCTTTCCTACCTTTGTTTTTTGGGGACGGAGTGTTCAATCTCTAGGCGTTTTCCTTGCAGCTCCACTTTCCCTAAAGATTAAATTGAAAAAGACAACATGAGAGCTTGGACGGGGAGGGCGGGGGGGCGGCAAAAAGAAGGAGAAATCAGGGTAATTCAGGAGTTACTGGGATTTGAGATCTTCCTAGGAATCCAGGTAGTGGGTTCCGCAGCCGGATGCGAAAAGGTCGCCTGGGGAATGGTGGACTCTCTAAATTCATTATCGTGTTTTCTGAATTTTTGTTTTGTTCTCTCACTGAGGTAGCCGAGTAGTGGACGGCTCTGGGAGCCGGATCTGGGGGAAGTGCGAGGGCGTCCGTGAGGGCCGGCTGCCTTTACGGCTCCCAGATGTGGGAAGAAGAGGCCGAGAAAGGGCTCCCCGTTTCTCCCAAAGTCTGTGGCAGGGGGTGGGGGTGGGGCTGCAGAATGAAACTTTATTTTCCTGTCAAGCCAGGGAGAAGGGCTTCGGGCGGCGGGGTGGTCACCTGTCGGGGCCGGCCGGGAGGCGAGGTCCGGGGGAGCGGAGCTGGGCCCCGCGGGAAGGGTCCCCGGCGGCCGCGGCGCGCGCCTCTCGGCCCAGCCTGGGCGTCTCGGGAAGCAGCATGGCGACCCGCCGCCGCCGCCGCCGCCGCGCCACCCCGCTCACGCCCCACTTTCAAATCAAAATGGCTCAAGCCCCGGGCCCTGGGCGGTAGGCGGGACCCCGCTCCTCTCAGGTCAGGCCCGAAGGCTGCCGTCCCCACGGAAACCCTGGAGGTCGGGAGCGGAGCGGGGACCCCTTCCCAGCCCGGAAAGGCCTACGGCGGAGGAAGGGGAGGGGGTGCGCACGGGGTGGGGGCGTCCAGCCTCGGACACCGAGGGACTGACGTAGGGCGCCCAGACTGAGTTGGCCTCGGTGGCGAGCCCCCCCCCCCACTCCTGCCAACATGGGTTCCCGCCCCGTCGGTGGGAGGCTAGGAGGATCACCTCACTAAAGCCTCCAGCTCTTCATCTCGGGCTAGGAGGAAGGGGCGAGGAAAGCCGAATATTTCCGCGCGAGGGGCCAGCGGGGGGACGGAGGGGGCGTCGGAGAAGGTGGATGGGAGTCGGTACCGAGGCCAAGCCCCGCAGGCCGGGGGCAGAGAGGAGTTGGCGGGCAAGGAAAGAGGAGGAGCAGGTCCCCGTTGTTCAGGCATTTCGCGGTGCTTTTTCCGGGGAGGTGGGTGCACTCTTACCGGAGAAAGTTTCGATGGCCTTCATCGCCCAGTGCTCGTCGGGGCAGTCCACGAAGGCATAGCCGGACTTGACCAAGAACTGGCCGCTGTAGGAGATCTTGTGCTCCGCAAACACTTTATCCAAGTCCGCGGGGGTCACGCTCTCGTTGAGATTGCCGATGTACAGCTTGTTCATGGTGGCGGTCTCGGGCAGGACGCAGTCCTGGGCAAGGCCGAGCGGGCGGGCGCGGGCGGCGAGCCTCCTAGGCCGAGGCGGGAGGCGGCGGCAGCAGACGCAAACTTTCTTTGCACCCCACCCCTGAAGTTGTCCGGAGCCGAGGAGGGGAAGGCGGCCGGAGGGCGCGCAGAGGTCGCGGGAGAGTTCGGGGAGGCCCGGGAGAAGTGCCCGCGGCGCGCTGGGAGGCGGACGACGCGGCTCGGCTCCTTCCCTTCTGTCCGAAACCCCTCCAAGCGGGCTGGTGTGTCACGTTTCTCCGCGGCCGCCCTGGCGCCGCCTCTAAATAAAATCGACTTGAAAAAAAAAAATGGAGCGGAAAAAAAAAAAAAAAGGCGAAGCCACGTGGTGAAAGCCCCCACCCACCCTGCAGGGGAAGACCCCCGACGCCTCCGGGCCCTTGGGCCCTCCAAGCCGGCCCAGCCCACCAAACTCCCGGCCGGGGGGGGGAGGGTGCCTCTCAACTCACCCCCCGGGTAAGTTGGGCGGGTGGGGGCTGTTTTCCCGAAGCTCTACTTGCCCCCTCCCCCTTGCAAGAATCTGGCCCCTAGGGAGGCGCCCCGCCCCCCACCCATCCCCCTACCCGGGCCCTAGCTGGGGGGAGAGTGGTCCGGCCCAGAATCTCCCACCTCTTAATGGGTTGGATAAAATGTGCGGTTATTTTTTATTCGAGTGGTCGGGAGTGGGGGGAGTTAGCCCACCCTACCCCAGCTAACTGCTAGCGACTGACAGGCGGGGGACGGCCGAGAAAGACAAAGAGAAGCCGAGGACTCTGGGGTCTTCAAGAGGGGGTCGCGCGAGCCGGTGATTTCAGAAGAAAAGCGCTATTCCCCTAGATCTTTAAGTGGGAGGGGGGGGTCTCGGCCTTCCCAGCCCCAGCGCTAGGAGACTCCCTCGCCTCGGGGGATACAGGATCGAGGGGCCCTGCGAGCGCGGGACTGTGAAGCTGGAAACACGGGGGATCGTGGCTGGAAACCAGGGATCCACAGGAAATCATGTTTCGGGATTCCCCCGGGGTTCATACCGGGGGTTCGGCTGTTGAACTATAACGTCTCGGGGTCCTGGGGGAAAGCGCGGATCCGGCCCAAGATGACCCCGAGAGAGAGGGAGGGGTGGAGAGAAGGAAGAGGAGTGGTCGCGTGAGCGGACCCGGGCTAACCGAAGGGGGAGGTCTCAGGCAGGGAGTGACAGGGTGGAGATCTAAATGATCCCTTTCTCCCTCCCTGACGCGGGGGCAGACAGGTGGAGTACCCTCCCCCCGTCCCACCCGCGACAGCGACGGCAGCTTTCCCAGCGCTGGGTTCGGGTCTCGGAACTTTGTTTGGGGTGCGGGATTTGGATCCCGGCGGGAAGGCGGGAGAGGCGCCGAGGGCCGGGGGCCGAGCTCTAAGCCCCGCCCACGTCCCCAGGTCAGACCCGCAGGGGGAGGGGGTAATTTCCGCTCCGCGCTCGGGGAAGCGAGGGGCGGGAGCTGTGCTCGGAGGAGGGGGCGGCGGCCCCTCCCCCGCCCGCCTGGGGAGGGGGGAAGCGGATCCGCCCTGGTCCCTTCCCTCGCCTTTGACCAACTCGTTCCGGATCTTCTAGCCCCGGGAACCCGAGGGACGGACCCGACTGGGCAAGGGGCGACACGTGGGCGGTCGCACCCCGTCTCGGCGGTGGGGGAGGGGGCAGTTGGCCGCGCGTTTCGGAGTCCCGGCTACGCTACGCAGAGCCGGGCGTGCGGTCCACGAGCACCCGGGATCCCAGGCCGAGGGGCGAGCGAGGCCAACGAGTTTCTAGCGGCGGGGGCTGGGATGGCGCCAGCGGGTGGTGGAGAGCGCGGCCAGGGGACCCTGGAGCCCCCTTAACCAGCGAACCAGGGAGCGGGGCGGGGATGGACCCCCAGTCATACCAGAGTCTCCTCGAACTGGGCGGAAGCTGGGGTTTTGCTCTGGGTTCTGCGGGAGGGAGAAATAATTCTGTCGCGGGCACGCGTGCTGCGAGGGCAGGTGAGGAAGGGGGTCACTCTCCCTTTCCCGGTCCCCGACCCCATTGTCTCAGTCGCCTGCGGCCCGGGCCGACTCCGCAACACGTGTTGGCTGCACCGATATGAATGCCTTAGATTTTTTTTTTTTCTTGTTATTATTTTGTGTTTGCAGAGTCAGTGAGCCGACTCCGACTTCGGCGCACCGCCCTTCTGGCAGAAGATTTTCTACCGTTCAAAAGTCAGGAGTTAAAGAACTGCACGCTCCACCTTTGTCCCCCTCCCCGTTTTCCCCGCGCGCTGAAAAGAAATGGGGCTTGGGGGTGGGGATGGGGGAGGGCTTCCAACTCGGTTTCTCCATCTCCACCACCTTCAAAACCCACCCTCCAAATCCGCGTTTTGTTCTTGCCAGCCACGTGTTTGTCGGATTTTTACTTTTGTGATATTTTTTCTTTCCATGGGTCTGCAGAAATTAAAATACTATAAGCCATCAGTTGCTGAGCAGACGGAAAATGTTTTCTCTCCAAGAAGGTGGGCGATATCTCTAGTCCACCCCCCACACCTCCTCCGACTCTGCTCCCTGTTTCTGACTCTTAATATTCAGTCAGCTCTTGACCATAAACAATTTTAAACAAACCAACGAGCTGGAAACTGCCTGCCACATAGTAGGTATTCAATAAACAATTTCTTAACTGAAAAGCAAGCTAATACAAATGTTCTTTGTACTAGAGCAAAGAACATTCGGAGGAAAATTAAGAGGCCAGGGGAAAAAAAAAATTATCTTGGCGAGAATGTGTGGGTCTGTTGCCCGGGGACTCTTCTTGGTGCTGTGTGTGTACTTTTGAAAGGGCTAAAAGATGGTCTCAGAAAGGCTGTTGTGTTCCTTGGCCTTTCCCTATATAGGAACCCCGATCTCCTGAAACCTTTTCTGTTACATCTGGGAACAAGGAAGAGGGTACTTGGGAGGGCATTCCAGTTCCCAGAAACTTTAAGTGCTGTTTGCTTCATTTAATTTAAATCTTTAGGAATTAATAGAAGCACCTCTCAGGTTTTCTCCCTGGGGAACATGTCCACTACTCTATCTCTTTATTCCCAAGACAAAAGCAAGTTACACCCCACAAAAATCTTCATTCAGATCTCTAGACGCCTGTAAAATGCAGCCCACCTTTTCCTATCCTAAATTCAAAGGGAAACAAATTTAAGTTAATAATTGAATTCGGTTCACTTTTATGTTGATTTTTTTCCATGTAAAAATAGAAGTCTAAATGTTAGCTGAAATTAGTCAGTTTCTTTAATGTTTTAAAATGACAGAGGAAAAAATATAAATGTATTAAATTAAAAATTTATCAACTACTGATAAATTGAAACTGATTAGTTCTTTTTAAAAATCAGCTGTTCACTGAATTCTAATCCTCCCCCCACCCCCACCAAGAGCTTCTGTGTATAGTCAGAGGCTGCAAGAACACAAGAGAGAGGAGGCAGCTGGGGCTGAGATGCAGACCCTTTTAGCCCCCAAATCAGTTTTGCCTCAGTGACCTGGCTATTTTAGGCTGAGGTTGGGGAGACTGAATGATGTTGATTGGTGCTTCATCTCTCCCCTCTGAGTGAGTCCAGCTCTAAAATTAACCTGAGAGAAGGGTTATTTCTTGTCAAGACTCACATTCCCAGGTTAGGGATAGGAATGGGATGACTTGGGATTCCGTAATTTATCATCATTCTTTTCTTTGGCTTTTTAAAAATTAAAGACAACTAGTCAACATTTATTTGTTAATAATTTTTTTTCTACACAACTTCTTTGGGAAAATTTAATCTTCAGTGCAGAGTTCAATTTAGTTTGTGAGAGTTAAAAATATAGCTGCAGGATAAATTGTTTTCTTTAAGAATAATGATTTTTAAAAGTATTATCATTATACTTCTTGTTGTTCTCCTCCCCCCTTCCTCCTTCTTCTCTATTTTTTCCTGGAGAAGTGTTTGGTCTAGTTACATAATTCAATTCTCTGAATTCAGAAACACTGAAACTTGACTCCATTTTAAAGATGGGATTCTGATCCATTTTCCTTCAGTGTGAACATACAAATACATGCAGAGAGAAAAAAAATTAAGAGAATAAAACAACTTAAAAAATTTAAATATAATTAAAAATTAATTTTAGTACTTCTTTTCAGTTGTTTTCAGTTGTTTTCCATTTGTAATAGTTTTATATTTTGTCATCTTATTTGTATATCTTGATTTTTTACTTGCTGTTGTGCCATAAGTATTTTCCCATGCTGCCTGCAAGTTTTGATAATGATCATTTTTAGCCAGCATGTTCTCATCAGCCCAATAGATGTAAGTTAATCATTAATCATTATTCTTAGATATATGTTACATCAAATTTTTTTTACTTTTGTTAGTAGTGCTGAATAGGTATTTGAGGGCATATAACTTTTTCCTCTTTTAGATTAGCTCCTTTGGATAAATCCCCAAAATATATATTGCATTTTAAATCTAACAGTTATCAATGACTTTCTATTTTAAAAGCTTCACATGTTTTACAAAAAAGAGGACACACACACAAACTGGAAAGCAGTTAGGAGGAAAATACATTAAAATAGAATTTTTCCATTTTTTGTTTTCTAATGAATCGTAATCAATATTGAAATAAACTTATGGTTTCTATGAAATATAGAAAAAGAAAATTTCACATTTACTGACATATGGCCACGTTGACTTCAAAGTGTTTGAAAGAATTTGTCTTTTGTTTGCTTGGTTTTTGTTTATTCTGTTGTTGTTTGCTTGTTTTTCATTGTTATTGTCTTCAGATATTTTACTTCTTCCTGCAACTTGAAGTCTTGGTGTGGTTCTTTTAACTGCCTATAAACTTTGAAAAAGTGTAAATTTGTCCCAATTTTAAAGCACATTCAGCATTTTCTCCTGTCAAATAAATAAAGATAACTATGTGTTTAAGATAACTCATAAAATGTAAGAGAATTATAAGCAGAAAAGGAAATTTCCTCCTTCAAATTATTATTTAAAAGTGTTCAGTGTTTAAAGCCTTAAATAGAAATGTATTTATTCCAGAGATAGAAGAGATTCAAGGAAGAAAAAGAACTTTAAGAACAATCATTTGTTTTTGTATGGGTCACACAATGTGTGTGACAAAACTGCTCAATTTTTGGTTTTGGCTCAGGTTTGCAATGTAGAAACTTGCATAAGGCAGGGAATCATTTATTTTATTAACTTAAAAAAAAATGGATGTTTCCAAATTCAATTTGTTAGTCAATTAAACTGCACCACACTAGCCCCTATTGACACATGTAAAAGAGATGGTCGATAACATTCCTCAGATTACAAGTACTGCATTTCACTCCAAAATCATTTGGTTAAAAGATAATGAACAACTTTGTTTAGTCCCTGTTTTGCACAAAATGTAAAATAGATTATTGGTTTGTTTGGGGGGAAATTGTACAATTGAAGAAAAGACAAGGAAATAAATGTTATTTTTCAAAATAAATTGTAAAAAGCAACAAAAGTGAGGGAATACATACCTCAATATTATTTAAGTGGGAATAGTAAAAAGACAATTTTGTACTTGAAAGCTACATATTTTCTAGGTATTTAAATGATTTTAATTCAAAATGAATCAGTTACAACATCAAACTGCATGGAGTTAATTTGACTTTAGCTGCATAACTTCTATGTTTTTTAAGACTGAAAGAATTTTTCTATCTGGAAAGCAAAATATTTTTGTTCGCTTCATTAAAAATTTACTTCTGATGATAAAATTAATTGATTTTACTCCTGTTTCTAGTTAGGACTTTTTTTTTCACGAGGTGTCTTAAATGTTTCTGAGTGCTTAAAAGGGGATGCTACTTTTTTTTTTTTTAAGTTGAAAAAAGTAATACATATACTATTTCACTAATATTTCATCAGCAAAATACTCATTAAAAACACTTAATCTGTCTTTGTAAAACAAACCTTTCCTTTGTAAAAGGAAAGGAATCCAGCCTAACAGTATATTATTTTTAAAAAACTGTTTGTTTAACTAAATTGAGATACAATTCTAAAAGTGATTTCAATTTTCATGGGTTAACAATCTAGAAAGAGTTTTGGTCCACACACTTCTCCCATAAATGCTGAAAAATTTTTAAGAATTATTATTAACACAACTTCCATTCTTAAACATAACTGGAAAGTATTTGATTAACATGTGTATGGTAAATGATTGAATAATTTTTATGAATTTCTTTTCATTTCTAAAATGTGCTTACAAAGTGTGTAGGAAGCAATATTAGAGTTATTTCTAAATTGCTTTGAAATGAGGTTCAGGATCTCTTTCCCTATCTTCCTCTTCCTCCCCGCCCCTCCCCCCGCCCCTCCCCTTTTTCTTCCCCCCTCCTCTCCTTTTGTTCCTCCATTTTTCTTCCTACTCCCGACACTGTCAATTCCTTTCCTCCTCCCCCTTTACCTTTACCCTCTTTTCAATTTTTCTTTTTTCTTTGTTACTTCTCTTCCCCCTTTTATTATTCTCTGACTCTTCTGCCCCTCAACCCATTTCTTTCCTCTTTTTAATCGGTATACCTATTCAAACTTTCTATGCTTTTCTTCACTCCTTCCCTCTTCCTTCTTCTCCCACTATCACTGACTTGTTGTCATTCAAACTGTTATTTCCGGTGAAGTGGAAGGATACAGAGATGCTTGAATTATTTTATACACCAAAACGGGAAACTTGTTACCTCTTTGAGGAGAACTCCAGGGTAATTCAGACCCCAGAGCTCCTCCGCCCTGTGCTCCCAGCATGTGTTGTCTGAACATTCACTAGACACTTTTACTTCTTTGTATCATTTTCCTGTGTCTTGTGTTGCTTATAACTAATTTGGTTATTAGCATTTTATGTTTCAAATCCTTGGGGGTAAAGACTATCACCCAGGGAGTCAGACACAGGTGTCTGATATATATATGTATATGTATGTGTATATATGTATATATATGTATATATATATGTATATGTGTGTGTATATATATATGTGTATGTGTATATATATATAAAATAAGTATCTTTTCATACTACCTGAGAAGAAGATGAGGTCAGTGTGATTAGATAAAATGCTGTGCTCAGCCTGTAAGTGCTTTTTCTTTCCTTCCTTCCTTCCTTCCTTCCTTCCTTCCTTCCTTCCTTCCTTCCCTCCCCTCCCCTCCTTCCTTCCTTCCTTCTTTTCTTTCCTTTCATTTCCCCTCCCCTCCCCTCCTCTTCTTTTCTTTTTTAAATACAATACTCAACAATCATCAGATGAAATACAAGTAAATGCAGCCATCCAAAAAACTGATTGGTCTACATCAAAAATAGCAACCAAGGGGTATCTCTGGGCTTGTCGCCCCCTAGTCTTGTGCCCATGACAGTACCCATTTCATGACAGTACCCAGGAACATCCTCTCTCCATTTCTGGTCAAAGGAATAGCCTCGGAATTATTCTCAGCTCAGGGTTTCAGGCACTCATTGGCAACCATCAGAGTTAGTTGGCACATCTCTGTCATCCTGATTTCCTTGATGCCACACAGCCAGCAGGACAATCTCAAGGGACAGTCTACATGCACCTCCTGCCAAGAGCCCTCTTAGGGTCTTCCTTCTGGGAATGCAGCTAGCACCTCATTAACCATGTAATGATTTGTTATTTTGTATGTCATCCAAAGCAAAAATGTCACTCCAGGACAGCCTTCCATCTTGGTGACTCTCTCCCAGAATGTCTGGTATAGTCACCCACCCATAGTAGATGTTTATTGAATATCCTAGCTATCAATACAGCTATGAACCCTCAAGGAGAAGGCAAACCAATTTTTATAGCAGGTTAAATTAAAGAAAAAATTAAGCCGGTCATGAAAATAGCAAAGTGCTTTGTTTTGGTTTTAATTTATAATACTCATTACTAGCAAGAATATAGTGAAATAAAACATTCCATATAACTGTGGAGGAAAACAAGTTTAAAGCAACAAAAGCCTTTCAAAATTCATACCATTTGACTAAGAAATTGCACTTTTGAGTAACACTTCTACCAAAAGTCCAGTATATAAAACTTTTTATTCAGCCTTAAAAAGAAATGAAATGAAATACTGATACCTGCTACAATATAGATGAACCTTAAAAACATTACACTAAGTAAAATAAGCCAGATACAAGAGGACAAATATATGATTCCACTTACATGAGATACCTAGAATAGTTAAATTCACAGAGACAGAAAGTACCAGGATTTGGGAGGAGCAGGTGGGGTGGGTAGCTAATGTTTTGTGGTTACAGAGTTTCAACTTAAGAGGATAAGAAAGTTTTTGAGATAGTATGATCGTTGCACAACAATGTAAATGTACTTAATGCCACTGAATCTTACACTTAAAATGATTACAGTTATAAATTTTATGTTATATATATTTTACCATGATTAAAGAAGGCAAAAAATATCTTTTTCGAAATTAAAAAAAAAACAACAATGAACAAGGATGTGTTATGTGCGCGTCAAGAAAAAAATGTTGGCAATATAAATGCTTAAAAGTAGTGGAATCTTCAAGTAACTTTAACATAGCCACTTAGTAAAATATTATGTAGCCATTAAAAATTATGTTCAAACAAGACCAGTGGGGCTTGTGTTTGGGAGAGCTGGGGGGTTGTTAGAAACAGAAACTCTGCTCCTGAAGGACGTACACAAAATCCCACACTCTCTGAGTCACATTCTTGAGTGGGGTTGTGATTTCCTGGGTGTATAAATGTGTCAAAACTTATCAAATTGTACACTTGACCTATATTTTATATTTCCTACCATCCTTCACAATAAACTGTCAAGAGTTCCAGATCAAGCCTGAACGTATAATGCAGAGGAAGAAATGTGATTTACATTGAGTTTAAAATTAAAGTTTTAAACTAGACTAAATTTTAAAATAAAAAATTTTGAAATTATTAAATTTGATCAGTTTTTCATTAAGTGATGTGAAAATGAGATTCCATAGATCATCACTGATGATTGTGATTAGAGAGGCATAAAACTATCTCATGTTACACTCTGCTTAGTTTACAAACTGGTCACATGAATACAGTAATGGATGTATGTCTGTATGTTGTTTCCTTAATTAAATACAACAGAGGTAATATCATTTCAAAGTGTAACCTCAGTAATATTAGTTTTACTGACAAAATAGATTATTTATTTAATTTTATTTTTTTTGTCCGCACCACACGGCATGTGGGATCATAGTTCCCCGACCAGGGATCTAACCCGTGCCCCTTGCCTTGGAAGTGTGGAGTCTTATCCAGTGGACCACCAGGGAAGTCCCCAAAATAGATAATTTAGCATTTGTTATAGAGTTAAATTTGGGGATATTGTTTGGACTCAGTATTTTGTATAAAATTCCTTGAATACATGTCTTACTATTTTGAATTTTCTCCTTTATCTTATTTTACCTGAGTATACAAATTCTTAACTCAGTTACTAGCATAAATCTTTAATAAGATAAAACTACATTTGTGTTAAAACATCAAAAAAATTATGTTCAAACAGAATTTAGGAAAATCTTGGGGGAAGTTTACAAAAAATGCATGTCACAAAATTGAGTATTTGTGCTCATATAGTCTGTGTGGTTGACAGAAAAAAAAAACTACATGTGCATAAAAGACTAGAAATTACCTTACAGCAACTCTTGCCCGTGGATACCCAGAGACATGTGCAAGAATATTTTACATCAGCGTTGTTTATAATAACAAAACCTAGAAACGCTACAAATATTCATCAACAGGAGAGTGGGTAAGTAAAGCCAGGTATAGTTATGCAATGGAATACTAGTGAGCAGTAACAGTGAATGAATTTTAGCAACGTGTATCAGCATGGGTGAATTTCGTAATGTCGATTGAAAAAAAGAAAAAAAACAGAGACTGAGTAATATACACATTATGGTTCAATTTATATAAGTTCAAAAAAATATGCAAAACTAAACAATATATTGTTTAGAGATGCATCCAGAAGAGGTTAAACTTTAAAGAAAAGAAAGAGAATGATAAGCAAACTTCCAGAATGTGGTGAATTTTGGGAAGTAGCACAGGGATGATTGTAGAGGGGCTCATAGGGCACTTCAAAGATATTGGGAATGGATGTCCTAGTTCTTAATCTGAGTCATGGCTATGCAAGTGTTTGTTTTATTATTCTTGAAACCGTACGTGTATAGTTTGCATTATTTTCATTAAGTATAAATATTTCATAATAAAAATTAATGGAAATAATAAAGTTTGGAAAAATTGTTAACAATACTTTTTTTCTTCCAGTTTTATTAAGATATAGTTGGTATACAGCACTGTATAAGTTTGTGTGCAGCGTAGTGACTTGACTTAACGCACATCATGAAATGATTACAAGTTCAGCGAACATTCATCATCTCATATGATACAAAATTAAAGAAATAGAAAATAATTGGTTTTCCTAGTGATGAGAACTCTTAGGATTTACTCTCTTAACCACTTCCGTATATAACACACAGAAGTGTTAGTTATATTAATCACATTGTACATTACATCCCTAGCACTTCTTTCTCTTATAACTTGAAGTTTGTAACTTTTGACCACCTTCCTCCCATTCACCCTCCTCTCACCCCCCCATCTCTAGTAACCACAAATCTGATCTCTTTTTCTATGAGTTTGCTTGTTTGTTTGAAGTAATGACATACAACACTATGTTCGTTCCTGGTGCAGAACATAGTGATTCAATATTTCTATACATTTCAAAATTATCACCACTAACAATAACTCTTTGGTTTTGAGAATATGAGTGGATTTCTTTCTGTTTCCTCCCTCTCTCTCTCTTTCTCTCTCTTTCTCTCCCCCCTGTCTCTTTTGCTGTCTCTTGACTCTGCTATATTTTCAAGATTTCTAGACTGTCTATTACATTTTTACAACAAACTTTTAAAAAAGGTAAAAGGAATATTCAAGTTAATCATCCCCAAATACCTTTAAAAGCCAAATAGGGAATAGCTTTGGCTCATCCGCTCTTCCAAGATTTGATGCAGCCAGAAGTTCATTTTCCATTAGCAGTCAGGGTTGAGGGTTAACTGCAACTCACCCTGATCCATCATGGATGTGGCTTGACTTTAGCTAAAGGTCTGATTAATTATACATGTATTCATAATACACTGAGGTGGTATGTGCTAAAACTTAGGACCAGCTGGTGAAAAACAGGAAGCAAGCACCCAGATTCACACCTGCCCAGTCTGTCCTGGATCTTGCAGACACATTGCTCCTTTCAACTCCCAGGCTTGAGTCATTTTCGTTTTCATTTGCATTCACTGGAAACCCATAAGGCTGAAGCTTATTTCTTCCTTATTAGTCTCGGAGTTTCTTGCTGAGGGATCTCATGTCCTTCAATACACTGGAAACCACATGGCAGGATCCATGTTGCTTCCTGTCTCTAAGTGAGTGGCTTCATTATTTTTACCACCTAAGATCTCCTTTATTATTCCCCCATGAGCCCAATATTTTGAAAAACGTTGCCTATCAAAGAATTCCATTGATCAAGTAATATCAAATATTGAGTGGCTAAGCAGAGCTTCCACACAAGTGGCAAGAGGTTATACTATTTCCACCAAAAGCAAAGGGACTTGGCATTGGAATTTACCCATACAGCCTTGCCTGGAATAATGTCTGATTGGTTTGATGTCCTAACTGGCTGAAAATAGTTCATGGATATACTGCATCCATTATACCTTCCTTCCTTCTTAGAGCCCTGGATCTGAGGACCCTAGGGTTTGAGAAACAGTCAGGACGAGCTTTCCTAATTCCAGCACTTTGCCTGGGAGGAGAGCAGAAGAGGAAAGAAGAAATGCAGAGAGAACATTGTAAAATGTGGTAAATACCCTGAGGTGGTAATATCATTGTTTCTATTCTATAGCTCAGCTAGGCCACTGATAGGTAGCAAGACCAGGAGTCTAACCCAGATATGCCCGGACCCAAGTCCTTGCACTTGCCATTATACCAGTGGAGCATTTAAAAATCTCCATGCAGGGCTTCCCAGGTGGTGCAGAGGTTAAGAATCCGCCTGTTAATGCAGGGGATAGGGGTTCGAGCCCTGGTCCGGGAAGATCCCACATGCTGCGGAGCAACTAAGCCCGTGCGCCACAACTACTGAAGCCCGCGTGCCATAACTACTGAAGCCCGCACACCTAGAGCCCGTGCTCCTCAACAAGAGAAGCCACGACAATGAGAAGCCCGTGCACCGCAATGAAGAATAGCCCCTTCTCGCCGCAACTAGAGAAAGCCCGAGCGCACCAACGAAGACCCAACGCAGCCGAAAATAAATTAAAAAAAAAAAATCTCAATGCAACCCACACGTGTACCACAATTTATTTTATAGAAAGGTGTAAAGACAACTCAATGGGGCTTCCCTGGTGGCAGAGTAGTTAAGAATCTGCCTGCCAATGCAAGGGACACGGGTTCGAGCCCTGGCCTGGGAAGATCCCATAGGCCGTGGAGCAACTAAGGCTGTAGCCACAACTACTGAGCCTGAACTCTAGAGGCCACAAGCCACAACTACTGAGCCCACGTGCCACTACTACTGAAGCCTGCGCACCTAGAGCCTGTACTCCGCAACAGGAGAAGCCACAACAATGAGAAGCCCGCGCACCGCAACAAAGAGTAGCCTCCGCTCATGGGAACTAGAGAAAGTCCGCACACAGCAACGAAGATCCAACACAGCCAAAAATAAATAAATTAATTAATTAATTTTAAAAAAAGACAACTCAATGGGGACACGATAATCTTTTCAACAAATGGTGCTGGAACAATTGAATATCCATATGCAAAAAAATAAATATCCTTCCATACCCCAACCTATATACAAAAGTTAACTCAATCATATACCTAAATGAAACCACTTAGGTCATGTAATTAACTGTAAAACCAAAAACTATAAGAATTCTAAGAGAAAATCCTTGTGACTTTGGGTGAGGCAAAGCTTTGGTACAACACCAAAAGCAAAATTCACAAAAAGCCAAATTGATAAAGTGGACTTTATCAAAATTTTTAAAAACTGCTTCTCAAAAGATACTGTTAAGAGAATGAAAACACAAGCCACAGTGGTGATCATCTTGCAATGTACAGAAATATTGAAACACTATGTTGTGTACCAGAAGCTAATATAGTGTTGTAGGTCAATTATACTTCAAACAAACAAACAAATTCATAGAAAAAGGTCAGATTTGTGGTTACTAGAGATAGGGGGTGAGAGGAGGGTGACTTGGAGGAAGCTGGTCAAAAGTTACAAACTTCCAGTTTTAAGAGAAAGAAGTGCTAGGAACATCATGTACATCATGATGAACATAATGAACACTGCTGTGGGTTATAGATGAAAGTGGTTAAGAGAGTAAACCCTAAGAGTCTCATCATAATGAAAAAATTTTTTTCTTTTTTTAACATTTTCTATCTTTGTGAGGTGATGGGCGTTCACTGAACTTACTGTGGTCATCATTTCATGATGTATGTAAGTCAAATCATTATGCTGGACACCTTGAATTTATACAGTGCTGTATGTCACTATACCTCTAAAACTGGAAGAGAAAAATAGAAAATAAAAATGCAAAAAAAAGACACACCACAGACTGGGAGAAAATTTTTGTAAATCATATATCTGTCAAAGGACTTTATCCAAAGAACTCTCAAAGGAACTCTCAAAACTCAATAACAAGAAAACAAACACCCCTCCCTGCAAAAATTGGCAAAAGATTTGAGCAGACATTTCACCAAAGAAGATATACAGATGGCAAATAACCCCATGAAAAGATACTCAACATCATTAACCATCAGAGAAATGCAAATTAAAATCACAATGAGGTACCACTACATACTTATTAGAATGGCTAAAATTTAAAAGACTGACCATATCCAGTTTTGGCAAGATGGTGGAAGAACTGGAAATTTCATACAGCTGTTGGGAATATAAAATGTTACAATCACTTCAAAAACAGTTTGGCAGTTTCTTAAAAAGTTAAATATACCCTAATCCTAAGTATTTACCCAAGAAAAATAAAAGCATTATGTCCCTACAAAGACTTGTCCACAAGTGTTCATAGCAGTTTTATTTGTAATAGCCAAGAGCTGGAAATAACCTAAATGTCTAACAACAGGTAAATGGATAAACAAACTAATATAGCCATACGATCGAAGAATATTACTCAGCAATAAAAAAGAATGAACATCATGCCACAATGTAATTGAATCTCAAAATAAGTATGCTAAATGAAAGAAGCCAGACAAAAAGAGTACATACTGCATGATTCCATTTATATAAAATTCAAGAAAATACAGACCAATCTACAGTGACAGAAAGCAGATCAGCGATTGGACAGAGTAAATAGTAAGAGAGAGAGGCTCAAGGAAATTTCTGAAGACAGCAGATATGTTCCTTACCTTAGCTGGACTGATGGTTTCATGGGAGAAGACACATGTCAAAACAACAATTTGTACACTTTAAATTAAATATGTGCAGTTAATTATGTGTCAGTTTTACCTCAACAATGCCATTTTAAAAATCCCAACACTGTGGAGGGAGTGGTAAATTGGAAAAATGACCATTTTCCATCATCATAGTAAAGATAAGTTCACACAAGAATCATCAAAGGTGTTAAATCAGCCTGAGGGTGGGGTAGGTCTGATGAGGAAGAGGGTATGTGCATTGTCCTAACGTGTCTCCGTGTACATTGCGTATTAGTTATAAGGAGAAAAATAGTAACTGTACAGTGGGAAAATCCAACAAAACTTTGGGTGATCAAAATTATCGTCAATTATGGGAAGGTGGAAGGCAGACACATTGTTCCTCCAGGTGCAATACCTCAAAAAGGACACACTTTCATTTTCTAGTGTTCTGGTCAGGATGCATAACCTGAATCTCAGACAAAACCAAATGGAGAAACATTCTATAACATAACTGGTCTATACTCTTCAAAATGTCAGTATCATGAAAGAATGAAAGGCTGAGAAACTGATTAAAGGAGAATAAAGAGACATAATTAAATGCAATACATGATCCTGGACCTGATCTAAGAATGGAGGAGAAATACCTGAGAGGATGTTATTGGGATAACTGAAAAAATTGTAATATGGACTATATGATTTATATCAATGTTAAATGTCTCGAATTTCATAACTGTACTTATTGTGGTTAGATAAGTGAATATCCTTGTTTGTAGGAAATATGGGTGAAAATATTAACTGGTAAAGGAGCATGGTGTACATAACCTACTCTCAAATGTTTAGAAGATACATAATAGAATGATAGAAGAAAAGTGGCAAAATGTTGAAAGTTGGTGAATCTGTGGGTATATTGGAGTTCTCCATATTATTTTTGCAACTTCCCTGTAAGTTTTAACTTATTTCAAAATAGAAGGTTTTAAAAATCTCCAGACAAATGACACAACAGAGTCTCTGGGAATGACACTGAGGCACTAGGATTTTAAAAATCTTTCCAGGTAGGGTTGCCAAATTTGGCAAATAACAGTACAGGATGCTCACTTAAATCTGAATTTCAGATAAACAACAATCTTAACATTTTTTAGTATAAATACTTCCCATGCAGTATTGCTGCCTACCCAAGGAAGTACCCTCTGGGAATGCAATTCTTTTTTTATTTTATTTTATTTTTTTATTTGGCTGTGCCAGGTCTTAGTTGTGGCACATAGGATCTTCATTGCTGGCATGCGGGATCTTTTTTAGTTGTGGCATGCGGGCTCTTAGTTGAGGCATGCAGGATCTAGTTCCCTGACCAGGGATCGAACCCGGGCCCCCTGCATTGGGAGCGCGGAGTCTTAACCACTGGGCCCCCAGGGAAGTCCCTGAAGTTCATTCTGATACCTGTCCTCTGCTAGTCTTGTAGCATATCAGAGACATTAACTTGCATTATCCTCCTTCAATATCTAACATCATCTCCGTTTCTACTCTTGCAGCGAGACAGGGACTGAGATAAATATAAATAGATATTAAATGGCCAGAGTTTATGATGATGAAAAGAAACACTTAATGAATCTAGCATCTTCTATACTAATGATAATGATGGTCAACATTTTTTAGCACTGATTATGCATATGGTAGCCAACCTCTAAGGTGGCCCCCAATGACCCCGCCTCCTGGTGTTCACAGCCTTGTGTAATCCCTCCCACATTGTGCCAGGGTTGGTCTGTGTGACCAATAGCATACAGATGAAGCGATGGTATGTTGCTTCTGGATTTAGGTTTTAAAAGACATTTAGGCTTTCATCTTAGGTGCATGCCCTGTCTCTGCGGGGAAGAAGCCATGCGGTGAGCGGCCTTATGAAGAAGTCCACATGGTGAGGAACTGAAGCCTTCAGCCTACAGTCATGGGAGTGAGCTTGGAAGGTGATCTACAGCCCCAGATGAGTCTTCCTTTGAGACTGCAGCTCAGCTGACATGAGAGACCCTGAGCTAGAACCACGCAGCTAAGCCGCTCCCAGATTCCTAATCCTCAGAATTGTGAGAAATAAATGTTCTTTGTTTTAAACTGCTAAAATTTGGAGTAATTTGTTACACAGCAAAAGATAACTAAGGTATCAAGACATAATGTAACATTATGCATCATCTACGTATACGTGCTTCCCAAAATAATTCTTTGAAGCAGGAACTATTACATTCCCCATTTTGCAGGAAGGTAAACTAAAGCCCAGAAAGGGCACGTTGCTCCAAATCACCCTACCAGAAAGTATAGATGGATCTGTCTCCAAAGCCCTCACCCCTACTCAGGAATTTCAGAGCCTTCCATGTTTCTGGTGCTGGGCTGAATCAGCCTGGCCTTATTATTTCATCTTATTTAATTCTCACCGTAGAGTGAGGTAGGGGAGGTAATTCCAGAGAAAACCACCAGCCAACACTGGCAGGAAGCCCTCAAGTTAACAGGACACACACTTTACACTTACCTATAAGCTAGGCAGAGCAGATTTTGTTTTCTTAACCCCAGTTTAGAGACAAGTAAGCTAAGGCTCTGAAGTCGGTAAGGCCTTCGCCCAGACAAAGCCAAACAGCCCCGGGAGTGGTGAGCGCGGGTGGAGCTGGGCTTGAATACTTCTACTCCTCTCTCTGCATCCTACCAGGCTGCTCCCTGATCTAACTAATGAGGGGCATGTTTTCTGAAGTTGCAGAAGGCCCTCCCCATACACATTGCAGGAATGTGTGTGTGTTGTGTTGATGGGAGGGTGGGGGGCTCACTGGGGACCCTGGAAACTACTTCATCCTTCATGTCACCGTTCAAGGAAAAGGAAGGGAAAGCTCTCACTTTTCACCGCTCTCTTCACTTTTCACCCCTCTCTTCCTTTCCCTGTGATGTGCTCCCACCTGGGAGAGAGAGGGAATGCTGCTCTCTCTGGGAGGGCCAGCCCTTTGGCCTTTTACCTAAATGCCAATCCTTTCCCTCCCTGGAACTGAGAACCTGTGGCCACCCCCTCCCAATTCTAACTCTTCACTGCGGTTGTCCTGTGGATTAGGCTGCAATTACTAAGGACTGAGCTCTTTTCTCGACAAACAAAAGCAAACCAAAAACAAAACAAAACAAAAGACAAAACAAACAAACAAAAAACAACCCTTTGAAAACAGCAAGAGGGATTGGGGTTAGAACTAAGAGGGGACTTCCAGACCGATCCCCTGTAGCAGATGGTCAAGAGAGGCTGTAGGTAGTATTAGGTTGGCCAAAAAGTGCCTTTGGTTTTTAAGTAAAAATAAAAGGCACATTTTTCATTTTCACCAAGAACTTTATTGAACAACGTATTCACCCTTTTGTTCCACTACCTTCTGCCATTTTTCAGGCAACTTCATAATTCCATCTTCCCAAAACTTTTTATCTTTCTGAGCAAAGAACTTTTCCAGGTGCCTTTTACAGTCTTCCAGGGAACTGAATTTTTTTTCATTAAGAGAAATTTGTAAAGACCTAAATAAATGGAGATCTGAAGGCGCAATGTCTGGTGTATATGGCGGATGAATCAGAACTTCCCAGCCAAGCTGTGACAGTTTTTGCCTGATCATCAAAGAAAGATGCAGTTTGTGTTATCCTGATGGAAGATTATGCATTTTCTATTGACTAATTCCGGATGCTTTTCGTCGAGTGCTGCTTTCAGTTGGTCTAATTAGGAGCAGTACTTGTTGGAATTAATTGCTTGGTTTTCCAGAAAGAGCTCATAATAGAGGACTCCCTTCCAACCCCACCATATACACAACATCGCCTTCTTTGGATGAAGACTGGCCTTTGGTGTGGTTGGTGGTGGTTCATTTCGTTTGCCCCACGATCTCTTCCGTTCCACATTGTTGTACAGTATCCACTTTTCATCGCCCATCACAATTTGTTTTAAAAACGGAACGTTTTCCTTACGTTTAAGTAAAGAATTGCATGCGGAAGTAGGGTCAAAAAGGTTTTTTTTTCACTTAACTTATGTGGAACCCAAACATCAAAGTGATTAACATAACCAAGGTGGTGCAAATGATTTTCAACACTTGATTTGGATATTTTGAGTATGTCGGCTATCTGCCGCGTGGTATAGTGTTGATTGTTCTCAATTAATGTCTCGATTTGATTGCTATCAACTTCAACTGGTCTACCTGACTGTGGAGCCTCATCCAACGGAAAATCTCCAGCATGAAACTTCACAAACCACTTTTGACACTTTCGATCACTCACAGCACCTTCTCCATACACTGCACAGATCTTTTTTGGAATTTCAGTTGCATTTTTACCTTTCTTTAAATAATAAAGCACAATATGCCAAAAATGTTGCTTTTCTTCTTCACACAAAAATGGCTACACAAAAATTCACCAATTTTGATAAGTCTTTTTTTATTTTTTATTTTTATTTTTTTGGGTGGAAGTCTTTTTTTAAAAGCACGCTGATATGACAGCTGCCACATAAAATCTAACAAAATTGTTTTGAATGAAGTTAAAGACAACTAAGCGCTACTAGAGCCATCTTATGGAAAAAACTGAATGAAACTTTTGGCCCACCCAATACATTCTTTCTTTAAGATCCTTCTGGAAAGTATCTCTCTTGACCGGAGTGGTACTGGAGGCTGAGTGGGTAAAAATGTCTGGGACTACCCCTGTGTTTGCGATGTGACTGGGGAGGAAAGATGGAGGTGGTCCTTCTAGGAATCAGGAGAGACCAGATGACTCAGCAGAGTTTGTCAGGGTTCCAGTCACCTCTTGTCTCCTCTTCAGGAGAAGAATAAAATCTGCCACCTGGTGTAAGTGAGCTCTGAGAGGGGTGTCTGCTTTCTGAGTCAGCCGGTGAGCTTGAAGAGCAAGTGAACTTTTTTTGTTTTTAAATATTCGTTAAGAATTAATTTATTAATTAATTTATTTTTTGGCTGTGTTGGGTCTTCGTTTCTGTGCGAGGGCTTCCTCTAGTTGCGGCAAGCTGGGGCCACCCTTCATCGCGGTGCGCGGGCCTCTCACTATCGCGGCCTCTCTTGTTGCGGAGCACAGGCTCCAGACATGCAGGCTCAGTAGTTGTGGCTCACGGGCCTGGTTGCTCCGCGGCATGTGGGATCCTCCCAGACCAGGGCTTGAACCCGTGTCCCCTGCATTGGCAGGCAGATTCTCAACCACTGCGCTACCAGGGAAGCACGCAAGTGAACTTATAAAGCAGAGTTCACGGCAGGGAGGCTGCAGCCAGCCCTCTGAATCACCTTGGCTTGGCTTTGGAGACTGGCCTGGAATGTCTGTGGCGGCCCTGTGGGCCTTGGGGGGATGGTGAGTCACCTCTGTGAGCTGGAAGAGCCAGCAAGCCCCCAAAGCTCCTCTGCTGCTCCAGCTCCCGGGGCGCCTCAGTCCACATGCCAGGAGGGTCTGGGAAGCAGGACCCTGGGTTCTCCTGCAACAGAACTGCCATCACCCCCTCCTGCGCTGATTCCCTGACTTCCCTGGCTCCTCAGACACCCCAACCCCACAGACTTTCTCCACCTATCTGGGCCATCAGCCTTTGTATCTGGGCTTCCAACCAGTGGGGGGCATCTCCTGCTTCCCCATCCCCTGTGTCCAGCTGATCCCTCACATCCTAGAGATTCTCCTCAGTGCACTGAGGCTCTGCTCGCTCCCTGCCCTGCCCCCACCCCTGCACTGCACTGGACTCCGCACAACAGGGCACTGCCCATCGTGGCATCGACAGGCTGGTTGGGTTTCCGGTTGGGTTTATTGAACTATTTTAAGTCCAGCAGGCCCTTCTGATCCCCAGAAACTTCCCAAGGCCATCTTTCCCATTCCCTGGCCTCCCAATATGCCCTGGGGGGTCGGGGCTGTAGGTTCCCCTGGGAGTTTGACATCTTCTCTGATCTCCTTCCCTGGTCCTCCCCACATCTGTCCCTCCCCCAGGACCCAGGCCACATTTCTCCCTAATCTGTCCTCTGTTGGGCATGAGAGCCCCAAATCAAAGGGAAACATGGAAGGGGGCTGCAGAGAGGTCATTTCCAAGAGGAAGTGGGCTAGGGGCCAAAAGTGCAGCTGGCCTTCCGAGCAGCTCACCCCCAAACAAATCCCCAGAGCACCGGGCAGGGGTTCAGGGCTGCTGGGACCCATCCCAGAACCTTCCTTGACTCTGGTTTGGCATGAGACTTAGGGGTCCCAGGGAATGATGTCCACGCTTTTTGAATACGCTGTGCCTCCAGCAGTGGGGCTCAGGTTTCGCCCCAACCCTTCTGAGCGCATTTACTGTGTTGCTCAGCAGGAAGCGGGATCACAAGCAGCCTCCTCACCCTCTTTGGAGGCCAAATCTGAATTGATGTCTAATCTCTGCCCATTGATAGCTAGGAGATGGAATTTGGAGAGCTTGCCCAGAGAGAAGTTTTCTGAGATGGTGGAAAATGGGTGGTGGGTCAGTGAGGTTTCCAGGAAGCAGAGGTGAGTGGCCATCCTAGTCAGCTACCTCTCATCCCACACAAGCACTTAATTTCATGCTGGACCGGCTCCCAGGCTGGGGAGTTGACCTGGAAAGGAAAGTGGCCTTTACTCAGCCCTGCAGCTAATAGGCAGGGCAGGAGCGGGGCTGTTTAGGGTTCAAAGTACCCACAGAGAGTGGAGAAGGAAGAGCCTGGGAAGGAGGCCTTGGGGGTCGGCCAAACGTGCAGGCTGTGCCCTGCCCCTTCCGGACTGAGAGCCCTTGGGGACAGAGCCATGCACTAAGTGCTTGGAGAAAGGCAAAGGGTGCCCCTCAAGGAGTCTCCAGTCTGAGGGTCAGACATGGCCCTTAGCCTCAGGAAGCCTCCGTGCGATGGGGCAGACAGCCCTGGTTCCCAGTCCTGACCTGAGGGCCCCGGGTCTGATTGAGGCACAGTGCAGCCTCAGAGGCCCCACTCTGATGGCGAAACACAGGGGCATATACTTCTCTCTTACAGGAGAGCAGAGCATTGGAGGAGAGAGGCTTGGACCTCATAAATCTTTAGAGTTGTAGCTGGTCCGCCTTCCTCTGCGTCCCCACGGTGTACACGTGCCGCTTTTCCCCACTCCGCCTGCCCCTCAGCAGGAAGGCAGCTTGAGTAGAAGTTCTCAGTTCACCAGCTACCACCAGGAAACCCCATCCTTCATGTTCCCTCAACCCTCTGCTCCATCACTCTCCCGCCCTTTCCCCAGCCAGCTGGACGCCCCCTAGATAACGAGCTGGAGACACTGCCACATTGACAAAGCCGCGGGCCGCTGTGGCCCCTCTCTCTCTGACCCAGGAGTAGTCTAATGTCTGTGGCAGTGCCCCCCACCCCAGTTAGTGCCACCCTACCCAAGCCTGCCCTCACCAAGGGCACCCATCCTTTCTAACCGAGGGCACCTATAAAGGAAGTGGGGGAATACTGGGCTCCCCTGCCCAGAAGGGAGGAGGGGGAAGAAGAAAAGGGGCACTTAAGGTACCTTGCCCACAGGCCAGGCCCAGAGAGCAGCTGGAGATACCCAAATGTTAATTACCAATTAGCGCAGTTCAGGTGGAAAGGGCAACTTTATTATGTGTAAAATGGACTTAATGTGGCAGGAGCTGTGGGATTAATTTCTTGAGATAAGATGCTTTTAGGCTAATCAGTAGGTCTGTGATGTCTGGATATAAAGGAGCCGGGGCAGACTTTCTTGAAACAGGTTCCAAAGAGGCAGAAGGGAGGAGGAGACCCCTGCCCTATCCTTCTTCTGGGAGAGCCGGAAAGGAAGGCTGGTAAGAGAGCAGCTGGGATGGGGGTGGACGTGCACGTGGACAGGACACTGGAGAGGAGGTGGGTCTTGGCACCCCTGAGGTGTTCGGCACCCTAGCCCCTCACTTTCTTTTCCTCCGTGAAAGAAAGAAAAGGTGGTGCTGAGGGTTCTTTAACACCCAGGTGACGAGGCACCAAGATGAGGTCTTGCAGCCCACACATCTGTAGAGCTAGCTTTGGTGTTCAGGGCTTGGGAGGAAGGTTCCTTACTGTTCTTCGTCTCTGCTGAAGATGCCCTGATGAAACGGGGCTTGCCCTCGGTAGAAGCGTCGGACATCCCTGAGTGGGGATAGTGAAGGCTGGGGGGTAGGGGTTCTACTTATGGTTTTCACTCAGGCCAAGAGGGCTGCGAAGATTTAGGTGACAGCCAATCTGCGAGCTGGAAGGCTGGCTGGTATGAACTTCGGAGGCTCTGAAGGCAGAATCTTGCCAGTCCACATGCCTGTGATGTCTAGCCACAGGGGCCAGGAAGGGGGCTGTCCAGGCACACAGGCCTTCACTGCTTTCTCCTGCCAGGATTGCCCCCCTGCTGCCCTCCTCCCACCCCACTCAGACTCCACCTAAAAAACAAGAAGCAGGTCCACTCTCATCCAGGCTCCATATCCCTTCTAATGTCCCTTCTAACTCTAATGCCAGCTCCTCCCACCATCCCCAAGGTGTTGCTCTAGCCTCTTAGAAAAGCTCCAACTCCCAGGGCACAGGGCCCCCCAGCTTTCAGACTCCCCACAGGCTCTGGGACACCAGGAGTGCACGGCCATACTGCCTGCTTCCTCAGCACAGGGCTTCCACCTCATGCTGGTCCTTTTCTCTCTTAGCTCAGGAAATAACCATTGGAAGATGGTGGCCATGAAGACCTTCTCTCTGCTGCTGGTGTCCCTGCTCCTGGCATTGGTGCTAGGAGAGAAGGAAGAAGGTCACTCCAGGCTGGGGTGAGAAGGAAGGGGTCAGGTGCAGGGGAGGAGGCTGGGGGGATGACTGGGTTCTATTTTTAAGGGGGAGGTGAGAAAGGGAGGAAACCCAGGCCAAGAGGAAAGATGCTCGACGGAAAAAAACCTTTCAGCAGTCTGAGTGCAGAGTGAGGCTAGAACCAGGGAGTCTTTTTTACGAGCTACTGTTGTAGCTGGAGAGATTGTGCTTAGATCTCTGGAAGGACTTCTCAGTGGTTAAGTGTCTGAAGTAGATGATAGCATCTCCCTTCCTAATGAAAGCCTTAACCATTCATTTATGTGTGCATTTGATCAAATTTTACAGCAGGCTTCCTGTGTGCCAGGCACAAGGGATATACCTGAAGAGTGGTCCACAAATGCCACCTGCCCTTGTGGAGCATATAGGCCCAAGGGGAAAGCAGACGAAGAACCATCTAGGCAAGCTTCAAACTGTCATGAGCGCTGTGAGGAAAAGGCAGAGAAGATTATGAATGAATATAGCAGGGGGTTCTGTTTGTGTGTTGGGGAGACCAAGAGAGACGTGTCTGAGTAGAGTTAGGCCTTCTCATATGCAAGGACAAGCCATATGCCCCTGTCAACTTGGCTAAGTTTGAGACACAGCTGTCACACGTATACAAGGACAGACAACATCATGCAGAAGTTAAAGACCATAGACCTGGACCCAGACTACCTGGGGGTAAACCCTGGATCATACCTATGCTGTGTGCTAAATTAATCTCTCTGCACGGTGGTTTCCTCACTTACCAAAGGGGGATATACATAGTGTCTACCTCCTTGGGGTGGTGTAAGGATTTAGTAAGTTTCTGTATTAAAGGGCTTGTAGAGGACCTGACTCATAGTAAGTGCTGTTATATGAGAGCTCACTATTGTTAGGAAACTGAGAACCAAAGAACTGAATCTGGTGGGGCCAGGGCAAGAGGAGCAAAGGAGGAAACTGTGGCTCAGTCCTTAGGGATGAGGGAGACCCCTGATCTTTGCCCAGAAGCAGAGCCTCAAACACTGAGGATGCTGGAAGTGGGTGCTTGAGCTGAGGATAAAGCCCCAGGGGCTTGATGCATGGACAAGAGGGTGTCTCCATAAAAACTGACTCCCCAGAAATGGGCTGCTTCCTTTCCAAACATCAGCCTCCTGCTGGTGACAATCATTTATCTTCGCACCCTCTGCTCCTTCTATGGCATCCTGGTTTCCCTCTCTCTCTACCCTCCCTGCCCCTCAGGTTCCACACTAAGGCCAGCGGCTCCCAACCACGAGGTCCCAGGTACGCCGAGGGCACTTTCATCAGTGACTATAGTATCGCCATGGACAAGATCCGCCAACAAGATTTTGTGAACTGGCTGCTGGCACAGAAGGGGAAGAAGAGCGAGTGAGTTATGCGTGCCCGTCCCTGCTCCCTGTGCCCCGTGTGATGCGCAAGGCCAGGTGGCACCTTTCACTTAGGTGCTGCTGGGGAGCTGGACCGCGTGGCAGCCCTGCCTGGGACCCTGGCTCAGGCAGCAGTCTGGTCGGGAGGTGGGGCAGGATTGGGGCAATTTTCCAATCCTTTTCTTCTAAGAGGAGGGGTCGGGAAGATGTATGGGACTCACAGAGGATCCCGGGGTTGGGGGTGGGGTGGGGATGAACCAGGGGAGCTGAATTGCTGCCAATGACTATTCGGTGGTAGCAGCTTCAGACTTTGGAAATAGGATAAACTGCTTTCATCGTTCTTCTGTATGCAAAATCTTTTCCCCTGCCCTCACTGTTTGGCCAGCATGGTAGCTTCTGAAAAGCTTTTTTTTTTTTTTTTTGGAATATGACCCTTTTTTTTTTTTTTAATTTTTTTAATTTATTTATTTATGGCTGTGTTGGGTCTTCGTTTCTGTGCGAGGGCTTTCTCCAGTTGTGGCAAGTGGGGGCCACTCTTCATCACAGTGCGCGGGCCTCTCACTATCGCGGCCTCTCTTGTTGCGGAGCACAGTCTCCAGACGCGCAGGCTCAGTAATTGTGGCTCACGGGCCTAGCTGCTCCGCGGCATGTGGGATCCTCCGGGACCAGGGCTCGAACCTGCGTCCCCTGCACCGGCAGGCGGATTCTCAACCACTGCGCCACCAGGGAAGCCCTGAAAAGCTTTTCACTGATAGCTGAAGACAAGCAGTGGGGAGGCTGAGTAGAGAAAGAGGTACCCTCTGCTCCTTGGGTTGAGGTACCAAGAGATTGGAGCTTCTTTGGACTGGAGAACATCTGAAGTCTCCCCTGGCCCCACCCACTCCCTAATCTTTATTTTACCAGCTGGAAACACAACATCACCCAGAGGGAGGCCCGGGCCCTAGAGCTGGCCCATCAATCTAACAGGAAGGAGGAGGCAAGGGAGCAGCAGGGGTGAGTCAGCCCACAGGGGAAGGGGTCGGGGTGGGGCCTCTTGACCCCACCTCATTGTTCCCCCTCCCAGACTCCAGAGCAGGGCTAGGCCCCAGATAAGCATCTCCTTCTACTCAGAGTTCAAAGAGGGGTCTTCACAGAACTCCTGGATGTCAGCCCAAGCCTAAGGGAAAGCCTGGGAGGAACGGGGGTGGGGGTCCTGGGAGGGAACCTGGGACCAGAGTTTCTAAGGTTGATGACTTAGTGTTCAGAGTCACCAAGTCCAGGAGGGGGGCACA
Source organism: Balaenoptera musculus (assembly GCF_009873245.2). Lineage (NCBI taxonomy): Eukaryota > Metazoa > Chordata > Mammalia > Artiodactyla > Balaenopteridae > Balaenoptera > Balaenoptera musculus. The sequence continues at coordinate 25,549,439 of NC_045804.1, forward strand.
AAAGAGACCTCGGAAACTGGCTTCTCCACTTCTGCCTGCCAAACTTCAGGAAGGCTTTTGTGAAACTGGGACCCTCTGAAGGCCAGTCCCCTGAAGTCAGTTACCCCGTCTCTGTAGGAAGCTGAAGAATTGATGACACAGATCCTTCTAAAGAGTGAATATTCCCAAAGTAATCTCTTGGGGTTTTGGAATGCACTCTGGGACACTTGGAGAGGTGGATGGGTGGGATGTCTCCCACCAGAATTGTTTGTCTTTGCCTGTATGGAAGAGCCTATATTCCCTGGCCGACAGGTCTGGGTGGAGCTTTGAAAGCTGAGACAACTGAGAGGCAGCTGTGTTGACTGGTACACCCCACCCCCACCCCACCTTGTCCCACCACGTTGGAGTCCCAGGTCCTGTATTTACTCTCTCTGGGTGGTGCCCAGGCTAAAGGCGCCTGCCTGAGGCTTTCTCCTTTGTAGCTCCCTACCCAAGAACCCCAGTGATGACGGTTTGCTAAAGGATTTACTGATTCGAGAGCTGCTGTCCTGGATAGTGGATCAGATGGAGCTCTGCAGGCTCAGGTGGGAGTTTGGTAGCTTTGGGCATCTTGCATAGTGGTTGTGAGCTTGCACTCTGGGGTCAGACATGGGTTCAGATCTTCACCTCAACACATGCTGACAAATTACTTAGACTCTCCGAACCTTGGGGTTTTTGTGAAAATTGGGGCTACTTAAACCACTTCATGGTATTTGGTGGGGTTTAAATAAGATAATTCAAGGAAAAGGCTGAAATCAACATCTGCAGAGTACTAAGAGTTTGGTAACCTTGACAGTTATTAGTACCACTTGCACTTCTTCCTCAGTTTCCTCCAGGTGAGATGCTGCTCTCACGTGCCCTACCCACCCGAGCCCATCCTAACCTTAGCTTTCCCTTGGTACCCTCGTGCCATGGCACCTTCTCAGTGATGGAACCCCTAGAGGCTGGAGGCATGTTGATTCTCTGTAGCTGTTGCTGGTCTCAATAGTCCTCAAATCCTCCTCCTAAGCTAGGAAGTCTTTCAATCTATTATGTCTCAGAAGCAAGGGATGGCTCACTACCATGGAGAGATCCATCCACCCGAATGGTGAGACAGGACACTCATTTAAGATGCAGACACCGAGGCACAGAAAGCAAAACAAATTCAGACTTCGGTGCTGAGAAGTTGAGGGACTGAGGGAATAAATCTGGGATGGCTTCCTGTAAGAGGGTTAGAAGGAAGAGAGGCACGTGACCTGAACAATGGAGAAGAGAGTATGAGAAAATCTCCACAGGAAAGGGGGTAACAGTCCCTGTGCTTTTTGGAATCATTTTGATTACTTATAATTAGAGAGGTAATTTGGAGGTAGGAGCAGTTGAACTATGGCTGGGTGCCAGGATACATTTACTTTGCTGCCTTTAAGCCGATACTGACCCTCCTCTCCACTGCCCCACTCCTATCTCCACTCTGCACAGGTTTCAGTGACTCTGACCAAACCCAGCTCAGAACTGGACTCTGTCCTTCACTTACTCAGCTCCTGCCTCAGCTCCACCCCCGGACACACCAAAGAAACCAAACTAAGTTCAAGCTGAAATAAATCTTTGTGCCCATTGTCAAAACATATTCACGTGTCTACTGAGCACTAACTGTACATTTGTCTTTGTGTGTGCACCACCCAGTGAAAAGGAGATATGGCTCTTACCCATCTGTTCATTCATCTATTGTTTCCACGAACACTTATTGGAAACTTAACACAGGCAGAGACTGCGCTGAACACTGGGTATACAGCAATGATGGAAACAGACACAATCCTTGTCCCCAAGGGGTTTACAGTCTAGTGGTGGAGACAGACCTTAATCTTTAAACACACAAACACATTAATAATTACATAACATGCAGAGTTATGTGAAGAAACACTAGGGAGCCGTGAGAGGACAGAGAAGCCTCATCTAGATGGAGTGGGCAGTCAGGAGGGCCTCCCTGAGAAAATGACGTTTAAGCTGAGTGAGATTTGAAGGATAAAATGGCCAAAGGGTGACAGGAGCCTTAATAAATATTAGCCAGTGCTATTGTTGCACAGCAAAATGGGCAACAGTGAGAATGGCACAAGTAGAGACTGGGCAGGTGGGCAGAGGCAGGGCCTCAAAGGCCATGTTAAAGTTTGAGATTTTATCCTCAGTGCAAGGACAAGTACTTGAAGGATTTTAAGCAGGGGCAGGTCAGAGAAGATCTATTTGCATCCCCGAACAATCACACTGATGATGGTGAGAATTGAGATGAAGAGGGATGAGTGTGGAAGAGCCTCTTACGGGATTCCAGATTTCACACTAGGGAGTTGCCAGTGAAGGTGAAGGGAAGTGGGAGAACTCAGTTTGTCCAAAAGTCAATACCTCTTTCTTCCGGTGTTTAAATGTTTTTCCACCTTGGCATGCTGCCTTCTCCCAGTGCCCTGCATCCACAGAAGGCAAGGCTGTCTCTCTTTCCCGCTTAGTTTAGGTTACCTTTGCCTAATGTCCCCTCCTCTCCCATTGATCTAGTCATATTTTAGCATACTAGAGTCGAACACACCTAGATTCAAATCACTCTCTAGGTCTGTGACTTGGCAAGTTAGTTCCTCTCTCTCTGAAGCTCAGTTTGCTGTCTGGAAAAGATTAAAAACTACTCACTTCGTAGGGTTGAGGTATTTTAAAATAATGCCTGGCACAAAGTAAGTGGTCAATAAAAGTTAACTTTTGTTATTATTATTCGCACACTTAAACTGCAGTTTAAAAATACTGGGGTATTAGTTTAAAATCAGGGAGTGGCAAACTGGATTGGCTGAATGGCTGGGCCAGTAACCTAAATAAGCAAAGTGGGGAGTGTGTAAAACAAGGGGAAGGATCAGGACTGTGAAAATGGAAAAGAAATGTGCCCCTAAACGTATTCTGATGACCAAACAAAACTCTTTGGAGAACTGAATTTGCCTGAGGGCTGCCAGTTTGCAATCTCTTCCAGTTCTTAACATTTTGGGCTTCCTCTCCTCTAAACTCCTAGAGTTCTAAGAGTGTGTACCACACAATTTAGAGCATGCCTTTGCTCAGAGGTTATATTTTAGTGATTCTCCATGATAGAACTGATTGTATTGGGGAGGAGTTCAGATCTATATTTCTGTAGTCTTGGGTGTCTCTGTGAATCAGTGAATCTAAAAGTGTTATTAAAAAAAATGTTGTACAACTTTCTTACTATGGGCCAGGCATTAGGGCTCAGTACTTTCTAACCGCCATTTTTTTTTCAACTTTTGGGTTTTTATTCTTTTTTTTTTTTTTTTTGGCTTTTGTTCAGATTTATAAACATCATTTAAAAAAAGTCATGGTGATCTCATTTAAAGCCTCATCACAGTTCTTCGAGGTAATGATAACGTCATAGCTGTCAACCGTGCACTACACTGCCTCCCTGAGGCAGAGAATTAAAGCCCATGCTCTTAGCCACTCTGCCATAAGGCCAGTGACTCACTGGTCACCTAAAGCAACTGAGAGCATCTGTGATGGTCACATTCAGTGGTGCACTGGGGCAGAGTGCTTCTGAGAGCCATTGTGAAATTGTCAGGAATTCTGTGAGCAGGCTGTAAAACCATCCATAGCTTGAAACAATAGCTCCAAAGGCTGTGGTCAGAGTATTTACACTATGGAAACTAGCAAATGATATAAACCAGAGCACCGCCCTCCCAACCTGGAGAGGTGATTGTTAAACATTTACCAGCACATCACTGGTCAGCATACTTTCTCTTAAATTATAGAGGAGAACAATGTGTCTGAAGAAGGGAATGAACATGTCTGCTTGAGGGTGGCAACAAAGTTTATCAAGGGTCAATGTGTGTACATCAGGGAGTATGTATGTGTGCATTTGAGGGTCTGAATAGTTAAATCTGAAGTCATGAGTGTGAGGGATCAGTGTGTATACCTTAAAGAGTCATACAGTGTGAGTCAAAGAGTGAGAAATGAGGCAGGTGTGTCTAGATGGTGTCAGTGGGCACCTAAGGGACAGAGTTTTTGTGTTAGGGAGTGGTGTAGTAAGAATATGAAAATATGAGGTCAGTGTGTGCATACATGAGGCTAATGCGTTTTTCATAGACAGGGTATAATGGAGGAAGTCAGTGTGTATGAGAGGGTGTCAAATGTATGTGTTGGGAGGGGACAAATCTGTGTCTGAGAAAGTAAGTTTGTGTTTAAGGGGGCTTATGTTATCTGAGTTTAGTGTCTGAGGGTACGTATCGGAGTGAATCTGAAGGTAGGACTATGATAGCCTAAATAATTGTTTCAGCCTTGGTCGTTCTTTCAAAATACAGAAAAACACAAATAACAGTGCTAAATATTTTTAGCAAGATAGAGCATTATTTCTCTTTCTCATAAACATCCAGAGGCAGGCAGCCCAGGGCTGGTGTGACAGCTTGCTCCATGAAATCCTCGGGGACCCAGACTCATTGGCTCATGGCTCCACCATCCCTCAAGGCCGAAAATGGCAACTAAATATACTGCCACCGATCTCTCGGCTCCCATCCTTTTTTTTTTTTTTTTTCAGGTTGCATGCTGCAGCATGCAGGATCTTAGTTCACCCACCAGGGATCGAACTCCTTCTCCCACCCCCATCCCCCTGCCCCCCGCCACACTGGGAGCATGGGGTCTTAACCATTGGACCGTGAGGGAAGTCCCTGCTCCCATCCTCTTTTTATCCTTTTACTTGAAACCTCTCTGGTAACATTATTCACATTCATGGTTTTGCCTTGATCTGTAGACCACTTCTTTCTGTAGAACTTCATACCAGTACATCTGAATGACAATTGGCCATCTCTCCTGTGATGTCCCACACACCTCAATTTCAACATTTTCAAAACCACTCTTATGTCCTCAGCTTTATCCTGTGGTCTCTTCCTACCTCTCTCTCTGAATGGCACCACGGAGTTGCCCAAGCCAGGAAACTGAACATCCTGCTAACTTTTCCCACCCACTCTGCCCCCATCTCATCAGTTTTACCATCCCATCTTCTTACTTTGTCCGGAATCTGTCGCATTCTCTCTATCCTTACTGCCACCATCTTAGTTCTGGCCCTCATCATTTCTACTTTGGATTGCTACAACTGACTTAAAATTAAGTCTAGGTTGCCACTAATTTTCCTATAACAAAATTCTGATATTATTACTCCCTGACTTAAACCTCCCTTGGCTCCTTTTTTGTAAGACTCAATAATGCTATGGAAATCACCTATGGAACTTCCTAAACACACAGATAACTGATTCCACCCCAGACCTGATGAATAACAAACAGAGCTGATACTTATTTATGTGCCAGGCATTGCACTAAATGCTTTGTTATATATTGTCTGGCTTAATTCTCACAACGACTTCATGAGTAGGTATTACTCTTTCTCAACTGTGGAAAATGGAACACAAAGAGATTAAGGAATTTGGCTTAAGTTAGTGGACCATACGTAGTGGAAGTGAGCTATGGAACCAGGTAAACTAATTCCAGAGTCCAGGTTCTTAACTGTAAGGCCTTCCCCAGTCAGAAGCTCTACGTGTGATTCCAAAAGGCAAGCTCCATTAGCGTAGAACGGATTGTTTTATGTTTAATATGGAACGCTCGGCGCCCAACTCAGCGCGTAGCACGCAACAGACGGCCAGTGAGCAGCGGCGGACCTTCACTTGCAGGCTGGGGTGGCGGTGGGGGCAGTCGCATAAAATCGAGAGGGTCCGAGGGGTCCACCTGGGTGGGGAGCGCTGGGCCGCAAACAGTTTTGCGGATCCTGGCTGGAGCACAAGGCGGGGCCGCCGGGCCCTTGGCGGTGGGGGATGTTAGCCCCGCGGCCGGAAGTCTGGGCGTAGCTTCCGGCGCGCGGAGATGACGTACAGCCTGCGCATCCGCGTGGGGGAGCTGGTGGAGGATCCCGGGACGCGGAGACCCGGCGTCCCGGTAGCGGGGCGGCCCGCGGGCCACGGTGGGGATGCACCGCCGCGGAGTGGGAGCCGGCGCCATCGCCAAGAAGAAGCTTGCGGAGGTGAGGGGAAGGAGGCGGGCCCTACAGTCGCTCCAGACCCGCGAGAGACAGAAGTCTCTCCGCGCAGAGCTCTGTACCCTCAAATCGCCTCCCAACAGAATCTGACGCGGGCTTCTCGGTCCCGGGGAATTGAGTTTCTCCAGCTTCCGGTGGATTGGAATGTCAGCATCCCTAGATTCATCAGCCTTTTCCGCCACTTCCCCCAATTTGACTACAGACGAGTCGTCTATTCTACTTCCTCACCCCCTCTCCCTAAGAAAAACCATTTGCGAGACCCTCTTAATACTTCTGCGGAAGCAGTACAAGTGGGAGCCCCCAGCACCCACTCTCTCAACTTATCCTGGTCTATTTGTCTGACAGGCCAAGTATAAGGAACGAGGGACTGTCTTGGCTGAGGACCAGCTGGCCCAGGTGAGTGGGTTGGAGGGCTCCAGGCAGCAAGGGAGATCCGACAAGGCTGGTCAGGACACCTTTGATATAAACCAGATTGTTTGGATCGAACTAAAAATAGGGCATTTGGCAAATCCCAATTTCTGGGCTGCTCAGATCATTTAGGTGACTTGCTGATAACAATAATAGCTAACATCTTTGAGTGATTACCTACTTGTAGCGTCCCAGGCACATGTCCATTTTCTTTACATACACTGTCTTGTTCATTCCTCCTGACAATCCTATCAGGAAGGAACTCTGTTCTTCGCAGTTTAGAATTGAGGGCACTGAGGTGTTAAGTGCTTTATCCAAGGTTACATGGGTAGTAAGTGGTAGAGTTGTTTGATTTAGGTCTTTTGGGTTTTTACTTTAAATACTTAAGAATAACATGAAAATATTGCCTAACCTGTGGCACCCACCACCATCACATCTAGGTGCTTACCAGAAGTGTGTGTCAGTGATGGGGGTGTGGCTCCTGCAGTTTCCTTCTCTAACACTTCCCTTTTCTGTACATGCCCTGTTGTTTACTCAGTTATTTTGCCTGGTGAAGAAGAGAAGGAGGCAGTGAGGCAGGGAAATGGGCCCTTGAACTGAGGAAAATAAGTAGACACAGGGTGTGCTGTTCAAAAGCTCCCACTCAGGGGAGATAACATGCAGGAATCAACTGGAAATGGTGATTATAATAATGTGTAAATTTCTAATATGTTGGAAATGAGGAGAAGTGGTTATTCTTGGTGGGTTGAAGATAGGTTGTTAATTAGGGAAAGAGAAGGAGTAATGCAAATGGGAAGTCAGAATATCCCCAAACCAAAAGTATTTAGCTTTAGAATGTATTCTGGTAGACCCACATCCCTTCCTCAGAGATTTTTTATCTACGGTTATCCCCAAGGAGGTCCTTGACTCAAAGATTAAAACAACACACCTAATTCATGCCAGGCTTCCTTTCTCTCCTATCTAGCCTTTCTGTCAGTGGCTGAAGATTTCCCACCGTGTGAATGCTGCAAAATTGATTATTAGGTGCATCTTCAATTAATTAATTAATTTCATTCGATTTAAAAAAAATTTTTATTTTATATTTGACTATAGTTGATTTACAATGTTTTGTTAGTTTCAGGTGTACAGCACAGTGATTCAGTTATACATATACATATGTCTGTTCTATTTCAGATTCTTTTCCCATATAGGTTATTACAGAATATTGAGTAGAGTTCCCTGTGCTATGCAATAGGGCCTTGTTGATTGCACCTTCAGTTTAATAACATTTTTTTCTTCTGGGAAAAAGAAAAGAAGCACTTACAACAAGCGAAATATAATTAACGCTGTTGTATGTTATATAATGAGAGTGGTTAAGAAAGTAAACCCTAAGAGTTCTTAGCACAAGGAAAAAAATTTTTTTTCTATTTCTTTAATTTTGTGTCTATATGTGATGAAGGAAGTTCACTAAACTTAACTGTGATAATCATTTCGTGATGTATGTAAGTCAAATAATTATGCTGTGCATCTTAAATTTATACAGTGCTGTATATCAATTATATCTCAATAAAACTGGAAGAAAATAAATAAATAAAACAAAATTTGTAAAAAAAGAAAGAAAGAAAAGGAAAGAAAGGAAGCACCATATTAGATATGCACATTGATTGTTAGATGCATCCTGACTTTAGAACAGGAACACATGGGAAAAAAAGGTGTATTTTAGAATTGAAGAAACATTACAGCATCTTGTTTCTGCTGTAGCAGAACTGTGAAGGAGAGCCAGGGATAAAAAGGAAGAGAACAGTAAACAGTATAATGGTAGGCCTGAAGAAGACAGGTTATTCCAGCCTTTGCCCTGCCAGTGGCCCAGGGGCCTACTTTTGGCATCCGATTGTCACCTGGTTGGGTTGCCCCTAACCTTCCCCTTGTTCATCCTGCAGATGTCAAAGCAGTTGGACATGTTCAAGACCAACCTGGAAGAATTTGCCAGCAAGCACAAGCAGGAGATCCGGAAGAATCCTGAGTTCCGGGTGCAGTTCCAGGACATGTGTGCCACCATTGGGGTGGATCCTCTGGCCTGTAAGGAGTTGTCTGTAGGGGTCCAGTGTTCTTCTAGGGTTGCTAAGGGACAAACCTCACCTAGTTGTCGTCACTACTGTTGGGGCGTCTTCTATAAGGGCCTACAGGGAGATCCGGAGGATGTTGTCTTCAGGGAGTCCCTAGCAGGATAGCTGAGTATCCAGTTTGATGGGAAAGATGGAGAGGTTGGAGTGCAGGCTGAGTAGCCAGTGTACATGATCTTCCCTGGAATGCTCTGCTGTGGAATTTTTTTTATGACTATTTTTCCCTTTGTTAAAAAAAAAGTTTTGATAAAAGTAGTATGTATTCAGGCAGTCAGTCAACAAAGGAGAAAAAAGAAAACGAGAAAGTGGAAGTCTTCTGACCCTGCCCGTAATTGCAGAGATAAAGTACTGTTAACAGTTTAAGGTATATCTTTCTAGACACCTTCATCATATTTATAAACTATTTTTTAAAAATATATGGGATTATGCTGTAATTATTACTCTGTAACTTGCAGTTTTTACTCAATAAAATATCTTCAATGGATTTTTGAATGCCAGGTCTGCATATTCTTTTTCTCAGCCTGTCTAGACCGTATGTCCCATTATATTTCACTGCATGCTTTGGGAAAGGAAACTCACTTTTTTAGTATCCTGAGCCAGAGTTAGCAGCCAAATAGATTGGCCACCTTTAGAACTGTCTGAACCTGTTGTTTAGTAGGAATTACCAAGAGTCAGATTGTGTTGAGGATCCTGAGTTGTAAGTGGAGCAGAAGGACGTAAGGCTGGGCAGAGAAGACTTCCCATAGAATAGCTGTATTTTGTTAAGTATATGGGCTGCCGAAGCAAGCACTAGAATAGACGTTTTAATCTAGCTTTGAAAGAAAAGATGTAACTGTTGAATAACCTAGCTTTTGTTTTTCTGTCTTTTAGCTGGAAAAGGATTTTGGTCTGAGATGCTAGGCGTGGGAGACTTCTATTACGAGCTGGGTGTCCAGATTATCGAAGTGTGCCTGGCCCTGAAACACCGGAATGGAGGTGAGGGTGGCTGGGTCCTGTGGACTGGGCTTTGGGCTTCTCTGAGAGGGAAAAAATCTTGAAAGATGATCTTTCCTATCCTGCAGTCTGCAGGCCAGTAAGGTACTTGAGAAGCTGTTAGGTCCTGAGAAGTATCTTAGTGCTTCATGATGTTGAATCCATGACCGGTCTCCATGGCCAAGGGTAAACCTGAATGATTATCTCTATTCTCCAAAGGTCTTTGGCCAGGAAGGCTTAGCTCCTAGTTGTTACAGAACATATAGGCAGGTAGGAAATAGGCCTTTTTCCCTGATAGATGATGTGTCTGGGTTATGATTTTCTCATTAGTAACTATAGGCCTGCCCTGCTTCTCCAAGGTGTGGTGATGCCAACGGAGTCTCTGTGCTCCCCAGAATGTTACCTTTAAAACGATCATCCAGTAGTATCATCTTAATAAGCACACTGAATGGTCTGTGTTGAAGTTAAGAAATAAAACTTAAACCTAGTTAGAAATCATTGGCTATAGACACAGCCTTGGCGTCAAGAGAGCATTTACAGTTTTTCAGAGATGCTGCCTTTTTTTTTTTAAAGTCATAAAGGTAATCCTTCAACTGCTTTCTGTCCCCCTCTCCAATAGGTCTGATAACTCTGGAGGAACTACATCAACAGGTGTTAAAAGGAAGGGGCAAATTCGCCCAGGATGTCAGCCAGTAGGTTTTGCCTTCCAACCCCTTGGAGTATAGAAAGGTCTTTAAAAAAGGTGGAAATCTTTTCTCCTTACCACTCGTTCATCTAGGCTAGTTTAGGAATCATTTTTATTCCTCTTCATGATCAGAAGAAATGTTTTTATTTTAGAAATCTGAAAATAGAGATATAAAAAAACAAAAAACAACCCATTATTTCTCAAGTGAGATATTACAACTGTTAAAAGTTTTGGTAGATTTCCTTCTAAGCGTTTTTTTCATGCATAAAAATAATGTGTGTGTGTGTATACACTTTTTTTTTTCTTTTTAAACATACTTGGGGCTGTATATACTGTCGACATTATTTGTGGTCAAGGAGACTAGAGCAGGCACTGAGAAAGGCTGGGGAAAGGAGTTGGGCTCAGAAGATGGGGTGTAAATTGACCTGGTTCACTAGCCTTTGTGTGACCCCAATTTGACAAAAGGTAAAAAAGACTCTCAGTATGTGGGCTGGATATGTGGTCTACACATTATCTTGTGGGTTTTCTTTAATTTCAGTTAGTTGTCAACTAAGAAATCAGAAAATCTGGCACTACTGGGCCTGAATTTCCAAATGGCAGTAATCACCTGGGTTGCCCCTTTCAAATGGATAAGCATTCTCTATTTCGCCATAGTTGACACTACTCCCTATAGTCTCTTAAGTTCAACTCACTTATTCACATTTCCTGATGGGTTCCTGGAAGCATATTTTTTATCTCTGTCTGGTGTTGGAATGGTTTGCTAAGTGGAGAGTCTGACTCCTATACCATCTCCCTGGAATGTCCAAGCACCATTTGGTGCACTTTGACCCTGCCTTTTTACTGATGTAGTTAAATGTTGTGCAGCCTTTTGAGTCTTCAATCAGGGTATCCTGCCCAGGGCAGAGCTGAAACTGCATTGTTGCTAGGTCTGGTCTGCCAAGGGTCTTTAAGCAGCTCTTCCTCACCTCAGAGACGACCTGATCAGGGCCATCAAGAAACTAAAGGCACTGGGCACTGGCTTCGGCATCATCCCTGTGGGCGGCACTTACCTCATTCAGTCTGTTCCAGCTGAGCTTAATATGGATCACACTGTGGTGCTGCAGCTGGCAGAGGTACTGGTGGGCCTTCTGAGAGAGAGGGAGGGAGGGAGTGTGTGCGTGTGTGTGTGCGTGTGTGCGTGTGTGCGTGCGTGCGTGTGTGCGCACACGTGCATGTAGGGGCAGTCTGGGAGGGGATTTTCTGATCTCCTCCCCTCCATCACTCAGGTCTTTTGCTGAAACTGTCTAATGGATGCACTACTCAGACCTGTGCTTATTTAGCAGACGTTTATTGAGCAGCTACAGTGCAAAGCACTGGGCCAGGCTGTAGGAGCATATAAAGATGGGTACCATATAGTTCCTGCTCTCAAGGAGCTTACAGTCTAGTGTAGACAGACATGCAGACAACTAACTGAATTTCCTTGGTGGACAGATTTTTTGATGTCTTCACAAACCTACTTTATGGATTCTTTGAAAAAATGTTTAATCTTGTTTGCCATCCTCCTGTTCCTCAGCAATGCCTTAAGCTGTATCATCTTCCTCAGAATCCTTATCATGTATTTAGGGAAGACATGTTCAGTTTTCTCAATTCTGTAATGTAGAATAGAACTAAACGAGGGAGGGGGCTTTTCTGGATTGGGGAATGGTTAGGGTGAGGCAAGACAAGGGCTGAATACTTAAATATTTTAGATTATGAACAGTTTATGATGATCACCATTCCTTCCTATCAGTTAATCATTCTGAATCTTTCCTTGTCATACTTTAGAGTTCTCTGATAAAGTCTACATTAATATTTTAGTACCAGGGACTTGACTCTACTTTTTAAGACTGAACCCCTCAACCTACCTCTGTCATCCTGAAAGTCACTTCTCTCTTGCTCTCTACTGGGACCTCTAAACATTCTTCTATGCTCTCTTAGGCTTCACCCAAGGGCAGTTCCCCCTCCTGCCTGGGTAAATTAATTGTCCCTGGGCAGATGCTGGATTCTAAGGGAAAGCACACTCTTAACTGACGCAGTCCCCATTCCTCCTTCCTTCAGAAAAATGGCTATGTGACTGTCAGTGACATCAAAGCCAGTCTTAAATGGGAGACGGAGCGAGCGCGGCAAGTGCTGGTATGTGACTTTTGGAATGGCCCAGAAAAGGTGGGCCCCAGATGGGAGGAGGTGGGTAGACAGATACCACACAGGCAAGAGCTTTGGCCTCTCTCTCTCTGCTGACTTCTTGCCTGGAAGGCTGCTGCTGCCACACCAGAAGTAACCCCAGCATTTCTCTGAAGATGGCACTGAGAGGTAGAACTCACAAAGGCAGGCTTCCAGCCCTGGCACATGGGTACAGCCAGGCCGCCACTGCCACTGGGGAGTCACCAACACCTCTCTCTGCTGACCTGTAAAGCCTGGCCAGATGGTTAATGTGGCTTGTACTGGAAGTAACACTGTTAGTACAGAGTGAAGGGAATTACTAACTACTGATGATAATTACATTGCTATAATTATATACTATTATAGTGCATATTACATATAGTTTTATATATACACATTTCATGGTACTAATGAAAGACTGATGTTGTGAAGAGGGAGTAGCATGAACACGTAGGAACCCTGGCTTTCAATACCTTTCTCCTTACCCAGGCAGTTGAACTGTAGACTTAACCTCATCTGTGAAGTGGGGATAACATAAACATTTAATGATATTGGGTAGAACCAACCCATCTGGAGCATACTTCCAGCTATAGGAACTATGAGTCCATTCTGATACTAATATGGTCTTTCCACTAACTTTTCCAAAAAGGTTTCCCCCTAGCTGTCTGTTACTCCATAAGTTAACTGAAAGGTACTGATCTCCATTTTGTTTTAGGGAATGGAGTTAGTGATTTGCTCAAAGCCATGTAGCAAATATTTCTGTAGCCCTTCCTGCCACAACATCCCACTTTGTCGTTATCCTCTTTCCCAGCAGCACAGATTAAGCAACTTGGTGGCATTTCTCACACCTCAGGCAAAGATCTAGGCTAAACAAATCATTCTAATTTGGCTGTGTAAATATGTGAAGGCACTCTTGTAGATTTAGTTTGAAAACCCCACTGAAGCCAAGATAGGTTTGAGCATTATCTACCTTACATTATGTAAACTCCCCTCTCTCAATTGACTTTTCCTTTTTCTGCCAGGAACACCTGCTGAAGGAAGGGCTGGCTTGGCTGGACCTGCAGGCCCCAGGGGAGGCCCACTACTGGCTGCCAGCTCTCTTCACTGATCTCTACTCCCAGGAGATTACAGCTGAGGAGGCCAGAGAAGCCCTCCCCTGACTGGGAATGCGGAAGGGGGCACAGCAGCAGGCAGGGAGAAGAGGGAGGAGCTGGTGGTGAATAAAACCTGGACAACTTTGTTTTAAAAAAGAACCAAAAAACCAGAAAAATTCCAATTTTTTTCTTCCCCCAGTATTCTTCGCCCATTACTTTATTATTTTTTTAAAGTGCCTTCACATTGCATCTTTATTGGAGAAAACCTTTTTTATCCACTAAGGACAACCTGAGTAACATAGATTAACAGTGAACATGTATAAAATGACTTGCACAGGTCATCTACAAGTTCATGGTAGAGCTGGGCCTAGAATGAAGGCCATCTGTCTCCTGGCTAGACAGTCTAGTTTCTGTGGCCCCGAGACATAAATTATAGCCTCTGTTAATTCAAACCCCTTCCTCATAAAATGTTCCTTATCTCAAACGAGCAGACCCTAATGGACCAGTATAGTCACTCTTTCAGTCTCTTCCAGCTTCCTTGGTAGGGGTTCCAGGTTATGGCAGCAGACTCAGCTATGAGTATGAAGGAAATAGAGGTCAATGTTAAATGGTGGTTAGAGAAAAGAAAATTTGAGGGGAATTAACCAATAGTGGATGCAGTATTTCTCCAATTCCTGACGACCTTTTCCTCCTGTAGTGATTACCAGGTCATCCCTCTAACTTTAGGGCTGGGAAAGGAAATCATTTATTGAGCACCTACCAGACACCGTTTTATATACACCTTGTATAGTCCTCACAATCTTAAAAGTTAAATAGGTGTCCTTAACTTTGGCAGGTGAGGAATCTAATTGACCAGAGGCCACCACCTTAAGCAGAGCCAAAGCTAGAGCCTAGGCCCACTACCCCCCGGGCCCACGCTTTCCTGTACGCAGCTTTGCGTGGCACAGGTTGGCAGGACATTTTGTGTATAATTTCTTCTTACACACATGGTCAGCCAAGATGAAAAGCCTCTGTACCAGAAAGCAAGAGCCTTCTATAGCAAGTAGAGAAGGTGGTGATGAGCTGGGAGGCCAGCATTAAGCCCTGTCTTCATGGTCTGAATTCTGAATTCCTAAGAAGGGGTAGTTTGGTATCAGAAAACTGAAAACCCAATGGTTTGGACTATCCATCCTAAGACACCTTTCCCTTAGCAAGGGGATATATATAGTCTGAGCCCATCTCTACCTCTGCCTGTCCTTGAGGACAAGCTCACTTCCTGAACAGGTATTTATCTCGAAGCAGCCGAGGCTAAGATGGCATTCCTCTCCTTGACTCAAAAAAAGGACCCTATTTCTTTTGCCACCAGTAGTCCTGCTTCCACCCACACCACGTAACCCAAGTTTTTGGCTTCCACTGAGCACTGTCTTTATCCCTGACAGTTTCAGGCCTAGCTGAGAGGTGTGGCTGTCAAAACGATCCCGTTCTTCCTTTTACACAAACCCTCCCACACCCATAGGCGCTTCCTCCTTCTGCCAAAACAAACTTTATTGCACCAAAAAGAAAAAAAAAAAAAAAATATGTACAGTCAGATATAAAGACATCTCTTTGACTCCTGTGCATATATTTCCTCAACTCAAGATTAGGACGTAAAAGTCAGGCTAGTACGCCAGACATGCTCTGCCCATGGCAGGACCAAGGAGAGGATTGTCACTTGAAAGTGGGAACACTTAAATGTATGACAGGTTAACACTGGACCAACAGACCAAGGGCATTCTTCCAAGCCCTGTACTAGCTCTGGGAATGGAAGAGGGAAATTGGAAGCAGGGCCCCTTCTTGAGTCTCCTTGTGAAGAGACCCAGCCTTCAGGTATCAAAGCTAAACTTCTGTCCCCCAAGCCCACTTCCTGTCCAGTTCCTTTGCTTCCTGCCCTCCCAAGTAGGACATTCTCCTTTGTGCCCAACCCCCTTCCCAACTTCCCCAGGAAGTCCCATGACCCACAAGGCAGAGGCCTCTCTAGCAGCGGGCAGAGCAGGTACAAGTTACCCTCTCCCTTACACGTGGCTGGATACTGACTGAGGCCCTGTGTCATGTGGATCACCAATACCCCACTGGGAGACCTATCAGTAAGAATCTGGAAAGTACAGGAGAACACATCAAAAAGGGGAAGGATGGGTCCCCTTGATGCCCAGTGTCACAGGGCACCTAAAGCACATTTTTCTGAGCCAACCAGCTAAAGGATCACTGCAGCTAAATAGATAGAGAAGCGACACAGCCAGGCAAACACCCATCAGTCAGTGACAAAGAGCAGTTGGGGGGTGGGGGGGCGGAGAGAAGGGGAGGAGTCTTCAGAGTCCCAGCCCCAATCCCCTCTGCCATTGGCTACCCTTGCTCCCCACAACTCCCTGGGCTTTGAAGTGAGATGGGGGGCTACAGGCTGAGGTGAAAACACACGAGGACAGCCAAACAAAACACAATAGGACTAGCATCAGCCTCCCCCCTGTACCCCACCCCCAGGAGTAATACCCTCATTGTGACTAGTATTTACGAAAAATCTGTAAGAGACTGTTCTATGTAGTGGCTCTAATCCCATACACACAACAGCTGTCTGCGCTGGGAACTTTTCAAATCGGTGATTGCGGGAACAAAAGGCATTTTCAGCTTCTTACGGTGCCTGTGCAGGCTTTACCAAGACCTTGGTTCAGGCCCAGTCACATTTACCTTCTGTCTTAAATCTAGAATGAGTGAGGGAATGAGGGGCAGAGGAGAAAGGTGCTCAGGTGCTAGGTAAAGCTTACTCATCAGCAGCCTAGACTCCACCACTGTTCCTTCTCTTTGGTCTGTCTAGAACAGTGACTATAAATTAGGAAAAACAAAATTATGCTGGCCTGTGGGAAATAATGGGGGTAAAGAGGCAGGGAGGAAAAGGGCATCAGGAAGCCCTGCTTCAAAACTGACGACAGACAGACAGACAACCACCCAGACTGCTTAAGTGTCACAGACAGCCCCCCACCCCAAGCTCCCTTCCAGATATCCCCATAAATCATTTGGGCACACTCCCTCTAGGAATTGCAATTTCTGTCTCCACCTGTCCCTAAGGAGCTGGCCCTGTGGAGAGGTGTGTTGGTTGTTTTGTTTTTGCCAGAGGCCCTCGCCCTAGGTGCTCCTGCATAGGTACCTTGGCCCCTGATATGGGATGAACACAGCCCCAGATGCTCGAGAGCCAAGGAGGTCAGGTCGGGAACAGCCTCCCCACTTCCACACCCTGGGATCCAAGCTTGCTTGGTTCTTGCCATCTTGCGGGATGATGTCACATTTGGAGGGAGATACACAAGTGCCTCTCCATCCCTGGGGTGGGGGGAAGGGACTTTGCTGGGACTCTCGAGTGGGGGGAGGGGAGAGGGGAGCAGGGTCTAAACCCTCAGGCTCCCGTGCAGGTCTGTCTCTGTCCCAGACGAGCTGCTATCAGAGTCCATTTCGGCGTTCTCATTATGGAGCCTCTCCAGCACTTTCTGACGAATCAGTCCCAGGCGCATCAAGAGGGACTGGTAGTCAAAGTGGCCCCGCTTCTCTCCAAAAGGGTCCTGTGGGGGAAAGGAGACAAGCGGGAAGGAAGATTCAAGTCTGGGTGGCTCACCCTAGACAGAGCAGCTTTAGGCCCACGTGAAACACACACTCAACTTCTGAGCATGGGGACAGAAGGGGGCATAGCACAGAGTTCCCAACAGCAGACAACAGCATCTTTGTTTAGGAATATTGTGGCACGTTCACCACCCCAGATAGGTCTGGCTTGGGCCAACATTAAAATGTGTTTGCATTCCCCCAAAGCAAGCCACTGTGCAGAAGGGGGACACAGTAACGGCGAGATAGATGGGGAAGAGAAATTCAAGACCAGGACTGTAATCATTAAGCGTGCTGGTGTTTTCAATTAACCTCATACAAACCATATAAGGGGAAAATTATCCTTCATTCCCTATACTCAAAAAGGGTAATTTGCTTTTCTAAGATCACAGGCAGGTCTAGAATGAAGGAGTTCTGACTTCGGATAAGCACCTGCCCTCCTCCCCACGGACCAGTCATCACATTCCTGTCCAGGTTTCTGGGCATCACTCCAGTCCTTGTCACTCGAGATCAAAGATAACCAAACATTACGTGGAAAGGGGTTAACTGTCCTTAAAGTCTCAAAAATAACTATGGGTGGGGTGGAGGGTATAAAGAAAGAAATTTAAAATGCTAAATAAGGATTATGGCAGCAAAGTAGCTTGCCCAGGGTTCAAACAAGTGGAGACCTCTTTCCTTGGCAGTTACCAAAAAGTCCACGGTTTTCGCTCTCACATAATGTCTGCTTCTCCCACCTAAACTCCTTCCACACTTCTGCCCACACATTACCCTCATGTTCAAGGGCCAGTGGATGTAAGTCAGTCTCTTGTGACTACAGCCCATACTTTTCACATTTGAGGGTTATGTTCCCCCAAAACTGAACTCCACACTTACTCTGGAGCTGTCAATTTCCCAGATCTTCCTCCTTTCATCACTGGCTCCATTTCTACCCATTCTCTTCCTCCCCAGATGCTGCTCCTCCCTGCCCTTCCCTCGTCATGAGTTGTTTTTCCTTCACAGACTGAATATTAGAAATGCTGCTAGATACCAGCAATGATAATTCCTGATGGGGAACAAGCTATAGCATGCATCATCCTCGATACATTCTCAGAAAAGGTTCAGGAAACAAGTCAGCCTTGAGCTGGCCCTGCCCTATGAGTTTAAATGCGGCACATAGGCGGGAAGTCCTTGAAGGGAGGGTAGGGAAGCTACCATCTCTGAGCAGCACCTGAGGAAACAGAACAGTTACTCCCACGGCTGGTGGTGCTGGGTCGGTGGGAACATAGACCAAAAAGACCTGGAAAGAACCTGAAGAGGCCTTAGCCACTTATCCAAGTCACCACTTTTCTAAGCAAGTAAATGATCCAAGAGACACAGGACTGGCCCTTCAGGACAGGAAGATTCTCAACCAGTCGCTTATATTTGATCCTACTTACAATTCGGTTTAATAAGAACCTCTTCTTTTAAGCAAGCCTAAATTCTGCATTCTTATTGGAAGCAGAAGCACATTTCCCCAGTTGAGGCAGAGAATGAACAACTGGTTACCATCCTTGTATTAGATTCTTTCAACAATAATTGCACACCCAATGTTTCCCTAAGCATTCCTTCTCTTAGCACCCCCCTGACCTAGGGATGGAATTCCAACAGATGACTCTCATAATCCCTAAGTTCTGAGAGGGCTGAATGTTCTTGGTTTGAAAAGACTACTGACCAAGAAGGGAAGGAGTTCCAGGCTAGAAAGCAGGATGATTCAGATTCTACTCGAGTACCTACTTTATGCCAGGAACCTAGAACCAACTCCATATGACTTCAGTGCCTCTCTGGGCCTCAGCTACTCAATGCACCAGGTTCCTTTTGGCTCTGAACTCTATGAGAGATGCGGATGTCACCCTTGTGAGGGGGGTTTACATGGTCTGTTGTAAGGCCTCTGGAGTCAGCAGCAGGGGTGCTTTTACCTGCATAGTCTGGCCTTGAAGGTGCAGACGATCTTTGCAGGCCACCTCATAGAAGTCATAATACTCCAGGAAGGACTTCTCCATCACCCCTCTGGAAAACAAGCAGAGAAGCTTCACTTAGGAACAAGAGGGGAAGGCACCACCCCTTCACCATCTAACCTTAATGGCAAATTCAGCAGCTAGAGTTCCCAAGACCAGATTTGGTTTCCTACAAAGATCTTTCATTGGAAAATGGAAAAAGAAACAGCTGACTGCCCATGGTTGATTTCCCTTATACCCTAAGGATTATAAAATGAGAGCGACTGTTAATACTGATCATTTGAACTCCAACTTCAACTCATGACTTGCTCAATCTCATTCGTTTTCCATAGGCCATCCCTAATCCCAAACCTTACTCAAAATTCTCCTAGATACACCTGAAACATTGTAATCAACTATATGTCAATTAAAAAAAAAAGAAAAAAAAACCGTTGCCCCCCCCCCAGAAAAGTTTGTTTCATTAACTCTTTGCTCATCTAGTTTTTAACACCTAGAAATAAACTTGAACCCTAAGAAAGGGGTTTATTATGAAGTACTCTACACCTCATTTGGCTATATAACAGTTAAGTGTCTTTAGTCAAACAGGGGCTCCCTGAAGGCATGGACTATGTCTTTCCCATCAGGCTTGGCACTCTCCAAGAACCAAAAAGCTCTCTGAACTTCCTTTTGGGTAACCCCTCGGTCACTTGCTCTTTAAAAGCATGAACCACATCTTTCCTTTTTCTCTATCCTTCTCTGATGCCCAACACTGGACTTTGCCCCAAAGGTTCTCAAATGTATGAACAAGCTAAATATCCAAAAGGAATACCAAGTACCAAGTGGGCTCTCTTTACACATACCGTAGGGGTTCAGGGCAGGGACACTTTCCTTCCATCATGTCACAGACCGCCACTCTGATGGTCTCATGCCGAATACATTCGTTGTAATTTTTGCTGTCTCCTGGATGTCTCTCCTATAATGGGACAGACACCACAGTATCCAAGTACAAAATTTAGGTAAAAAGAAAAGCCAATGGGAAGAGATTTTAGGATTAGTATGGGGTACGTGACCCAAGCAAATGAACTAAGAGGATACCTTTCCCACTATATGGCAGATCCATGAAGAGCAACTAAGTCCTTGAGACCACTCACCCCGCCCACCCCCCCGCCACACATACCAGTACCCATCCTCTGTTATGGGTCATTTGACCTATAAGCAGCAAACCACATCCATCAGATTTCCCTAAGCCTGAAATGAAAGGCCTTGCAGGAAGGATTAAGTGGGAAATAACCATGTATGAGAATAATGGTGGGACAAAAAGGTATAAATGATGCTAGGAGTCTTAGCCTGAAAAACCTATAGATACCGGGATGCTTCCTGGTTAACTCCTTTACACATCTGTGGATTCCACCATCATTGAATTCAACTATTGTCTATCAGAAGTAGAACCTGAAGTTTTCAAAAGAAAAAACTCCGAACCTGGTCTGGAGAGCTGATAGGAACATGTGGGCGTGAACAGACGGGAGCATGGCGTTCCACCCTTTAACTCTTCCCTTGTTCCCCCCTCCCACCACCAACTCTAGTCAATCAGAGCCTTGGCTCTGATCAAAACATGTAATGAACAGGAAATACACACATGCCTTCAGCCTACCACCACGGTTCCCAATGTGCACCACAGCGAAATCACAAGGGCACTGCGGGATACTGTAAACTTTTTGAGGAAAACCACAGTATTCAACACCTGTGAAACTCCATGCAAACTACTACCTTGAGATAGGTAGTTCAGTTTTAATGCTGAACTGTATTACATTCCTTTTGATGACATTGTTTTCACGAAGCTGGATTTTCAGTCACTACTTTAATAAATAGCAAGTAGCATATGAAAACAGGAGGGAACAGAAATGAGGGTGGTGGCTCTGATCTGATTCCAAGATTTTAAAAGTTGCGTGGCACTGAACAGGTGTACACATCCTATTATTAAAGTCAGTGTAGCCATCTGAGAAGGAAGTAAGTTGTTTGGACCTAACTACTTAACAAATGGAACAGTGTGGCATTTCTTTCTGCCTGGGGAACTGTGAAAAAAACTACCAAGACAAGGGGGTTCTGTGAACCAAGAATGTTTGGTAGTTTTAAGAATAAAAGTCCCATCTCTTGAATTTCCAAACAAGAAGTAAAAATCAGCTCCTTGGTTAGCCAATGAGGTCCGTTTCCATTTCCACCTACTCCTGAAATCACGTTCACTATTTGTTTGAAAGGATGGCTTAGGGAATAATTTTTGTTCATTCTTAAAGGGTATTTCCCTTTGTTTAAGACTACAGAAGAATCACCAATGTTAGTGTTATCTCAAATAGTTTCGAAATGAATTAAGCCGTTTTAATCATTTAAACTGAATTATTATATCTTTTGATAATATCACTGGAACTCTTTTCCTGTGCTCATGAGTAATCTGAAAGGGGCTTTGAAACAATGGAAGACTTTGGGCTCCTGGGACTACATCCTGATCTGTGCGTCCTTGTGAAAGTTAACTAACCTCTCCGAGTCACCATTACCTCAGCTGAAAATGGGGATAACATTTATCTTGCAGAGTTAGTGTGAGGATTAAATGAGAAGTTACATATAAAAGCTTGGCAGTGGCTGGCATATAGTACACCCTTGGAAAATATGAGTTTTCTCCACCTTCTATTTGGCAGCACTGACTAAAATATTCTTGCCCTAGCCAATGACTGTTCCTGTGGCTCTGCAGGTAACAGTACTTCATAACTCCAGAAGAAACTCTGGCTCAGCAGCAGTCACTAGGGAGCACTTTAAAGGGATACTAGGGAATGGAGGCATACAGAAGAACACACTGGCTCCAAGAGCCCCCAAAACAGACGCAGAATCAATTTCCAAATGACTCCACTGACTTCCACATGGTAGATTAATCCAAGTCAAATGGAAATAACTTGACAATGTTATTGTAATTTAATAAGGAAAAAAATTCATTATTAAGGCACACACATGCCAGCTCCTTTTTTCTCCCACAGTGACGAGTTTAATACACGGGGCTGAGCCAGGTCAAAAACAAAACAAAAACCCTCAAGCAGATCTTTCAGATCTCTTAAAACCCAATATTCTACACCCCAAAGCTGGGCCCACCTGGCCTTACCTGCTCAAAGCCAGGTTCATTGTGATAGGGGTTCTCAGTCATCAGGGACTGGATGGAGATGAGCACGGAAGAGATGCTCTGGGCTGGGCTCCAGGCAGGGCCAGTCCACGTACTGCAAAACACAGCAGAGGGAAGGGAAGAGGGTGAGGCAGAGAGAGACGGGAAAGGCCATACAGAAAGACCAGTGTACGAGTACCCCGGGGCCTGGCAGCACCATGATAAGTGACTCACTTTCTCTTTCACTATTAATACTCTGGAATTTCCCAGCCTCCATCTCACCCTCATTCACCAGAAATCACTCAACTGCCTAATCCTCTTATCAAGTGTCACAAAAGAGGGCAAAGCAAGCAAAGTAACTTTGAAGGGATTTTCTTTGGGCTAGGAGAGAAACAGTAGCCAGGGAAGTTTCCCTTCATCAAAATGAAAGAAATAAGGTAAGAAAACAGCTCCAAAGGCAGTCTAAACGTTAACCTCTACGGATCTTAAAGACCTTATTTATTTATGGGTGGTGATGGAGTCAGAGAGGAGAGAGAAGTTGAGCACAGAGGCAGAGAAGGGACTGAAGCTCCCTGGTTAGAGGCCATGTGGTGGGGTTGATGATCGGGGATCCAGCTCTCTATCAAACCCCCAAAGAGTGTCAAATGCGCTGAAAACTACAGAACTCTGCCAAAGGACAGCAAGGGAATAAGGGGCACTTCTAGAGTGTGGAGGGTTTGAAATAATACATGAACAACATCTTCAACAACAGAGAAACACCAAAGTTGCTCCTCTCTCTCATATGCCTGATGGAATTTTGGGAAAAGGAGGGAAGCTTGGACATTAAGGACATTTATTTTTAACTCAATTAATTGAAGAGATGGCACCTGAGCTGGAAGCTGAACACAACGTGAACCAGGACTGGCTTGTTCAAGTTAATTCGCCACTTCCCTTTCCCTGCTGGCCTTGAGGGAAGGGCAGAGTAAGTGATGGGGAACAGTAACCTCCTCAGAGCTCGCCCTTCAGTGCCTCTCAACCTCTCCTCTCAGCTTCGGTCCCCCAGGAACCCTAGACCTTGTGCTCTCCCAAGCGTCTAGTATTCGGGGATTGAAGTCAACAGGGTAAACTCATTCAATTTCTTTTGTAAGTCAGCCCAATATTTTTTTCTAGGTAGGGAGGAAAGGAATGCAGCTGTTAAGGTGAATAGTCAACTAAGTACGCATGGGAATTTTCTACTCTGATTCTTGACGGCAAATTTTCAAATTCAGAGTAGCTTCTCCTTTTCCACCCAATACTTCTGCCACTTTTACCCCACCATCCTACTTCCCCTGTTTCTACCGTGAGCTGATGTTTGCTCAAAATAGTTTTATATTGGCCTAATGAAGGAAAACCTAATACAAAAACACTTTCAAGAACAACTTTCATACAGAAACAACAACTAAGTTTCCTAACCACTGTGGTTTATATATACCACTATCCTTCTAGCACAGACAATCCTATACCCTAACGAGATAAAGGACTTCTTTAAGGACAACCTCCTTCAAAGGACTTTCTCCCTGCCGCAATCACAGAACATGTTCTTGGATCCGAGAGAACTGGGCAGAGGGAGAAGTTTGTTTCAGCTGCCTTTTCCCTACACAAACCTAAAAATGTATTGGATTGGACAGGAAGAAAGAAAACAGTATCACCAGTCTGGGCAACTTTCTTAACTTCAACTTTTACTTGTTCTCTGCCCCAGGGAAATTCAGACCACACTAAAAAGACCAATCCAGAATATGCTAGAAGGTATTTCCATTCTGAATTTTTAACCCCCGAAGGAGATTAAAAGGGAATGGATGAGAACTACATGAAGCAAAATCTTGGTAGCACCCAGAAACAAAAATGTACTTGAAACATCTGTGTTTCATATCTGATGTGACTTCCAACCTCAGACATTTTTCATCCAGTTGCTAAAATATAATCATCATCATCACCACCACTGCCTCCAAAGCCACTTCCGAGAGACTCAGAAATAAGACATTCACAGCCTTGAATGGCACAGGGTCTGCAGCCTTTCTCAACCTGCTCAGGAGAGAATTAAGCCCTGATGCCCTAAGGGAGTGGTTCTCCAACAGTTTGCACCAGAATCACCTGGAGAGCCTGTGAGACACAGACTGCTGGCCCTACCCCCAGAGTTCTTGATATAGTAAGTCTAGGGTGGGGGCCCAGACTCTACATGGCTCTAAATTCCCAGATGCTACTGCTGCTTGTGGTGAACCACTTCACTAAGGCATCCATTGTACGTCATGAATTAACTTCTTTTTCTGCATCTAGAATGACAGTAATCAAGTACCATCCGGGGGAGAATTGAGGAAACAGTCACTCCAATCATTTTCTGTGTCCTGTGATTCAGATGAGAAACCTGGTTGATGAAGGCTGGCCTACAGTAATATTTGCTAACAACCAACTTGGCCACTTAGAAGTCTCCTCTTACCCTAGAATACTCAAGCAGACTTTCCCATTGCGGTAGAAGTTGGGGTTAAACCTCACTGTGTTATTGCCCGTTGTCATCAGTTTGACCCGAGGTGGGTGGATGGGATAGTCGGGCGGACACCGAAACACGAACAGGAAGAAACCCCCTTCATAAGGAGTGTCAAATGGGCCTGTGATCAATGCATGAATCTGCAAAATAAAACCCCATCTCAAAATTGTGAGGTGACGTCCCATCCCAAACCCTCCTGACTTCCGCTTGCTACCCACGCCAAAAGCAGGACCTTCATCTGAATCGATATTCCATATCCTCACCATGAAAAATGAATAGCCTGTGCTCACTCACACTAATAAATATTTTTGGAATTTTAAGAAACCCCATTACAGTGTAGTGGCATCTTACTCAGGGGTTACATTCTAAAGTTAGAGCCCAAGGTGAAAATTGAGTCTAGCCAAAATCACCCTTGAGTGTCCCTTAAAACTCCCTTAAAGCATGTTTTTTGTTCGGACTTCCCTGATCAGTATTTTATATAACAAATGGATAGAACACCAACGTGCAAAACATAATATACATCTGTAAAATATTGTCCTAACATGTTTAATTTTAAGAAATCAATACATATTTTTACTGAGTACGTATGTTTGGATTTGCCTAGGTTAAACATGCGTACGATGCAACTCCACCCTCCATTTACGTGGCACAAAGGGGAGGAGATGAATGGAAAAGAAGAAAGGGATTGGAGGCCACAGCACCAGTGCCAATCCCAGGGCAGAGCTGAGGGTTGTGATGGAGGCCTACGGTGTCTGTCTCCTCCGCAGAGGATCAAACCTACTGTGGAGGATGTGGCTCAGGCAGCATCCAGCTGTGTGAAAGATACAAAGAAAAATGGGGAAACTCAGGGTCCGCTCGGAGCCATAGACTATCCCCAGAACTTTCCCCAACACTGTAGGTTAATAATAATATAAAAATATCAGCAGCACTTGAAACAAAACGCTAAATTCTCTTTCTCCAGCTGTGATTTATTGAACAAGATTTCCCTTCTTGAAGGGAAGAAAACCTAACTGACTCAGTTATATTTCTTCATCTACAAAGGCTCCTAGGCACTTAAGTCTGCTCAGAATTTAAACAGCAAGAGGAAAAAGGACCTGCAATCCAATGTCTCTGTCTACAGTCCCCACCTTGCCCTGGTAGCATCCTATGTTATCTTTTAGCCTTCAGTCATTTGGAATAGCAAGCTCAAATGGTATCAACATGACATCAATTCTGGGACCCCAGGGACTAGCATATTAACACTAATACTTGACTAAGAACAAGATGTCCCAGGAAAAACATTTCCAACCACATAAAAAGAAAAAAAATCAATTTAAAGGGAAACCTATTCAAAACAAAACAGACACACAAATAATACCAAATCTGAATTTTTACTCTAAGAAATTTGACACTACAAGGAGTTTTCATTTAAACAACACTAGATTTAGGTAATCTGATTTCTTCCCGATATCAGTTGAAGTAAAAATTCACTTCTCAGGGTAGAGCAATCAGTGACAGAGAAGTCTAGGTATCTATGCTAGAGGAATTTAAGCTTTCTCTGTGTCTGTGTGTGGACAAGAGAGGAACGGTCTTTGGGGCGGAAAGGATATTCAAAAGCAATCAGTAAGGACAGGAGCCTAAACAAGGCCCTGTAACTACAAACACTGTTCACTCAAGCTTGTCCCATCCCCAACCTTCTTGGCATCTGACTTACAGCACCACACTTAAAGGTCAAGAGTGGCAGGATGGGGGAAGAGTTGGCTAGTACAATAGGGTGACCATATAATTTATCATCCAAACTGGAGCATTTCTGAGAGGTAAAGAGTGCTCTATTAATAATTAAGCTTGGACAACAGGCATAAACTGGGATTTTCCAAGCCAACCAGGACCTTTTGGCACCCCAAAACAGATACCTGTTCAAGGCTCCGCTCCACCTCACTGTGTGACCTTGGGCAAGCCACTTACTCTCTTGGGGTTTTGATTTATTCATCTATGTAATCAGAGATGTGAGCTGGATAATCTCTTTTAGGATCTTTCAACTTTATGGGCCCAATTTCCCAATAACCCCCAAACCCCACCAAGGTACATACCTTAGTCATGTCAACAGTATCAGGTACAACGAACATTCCTGGAGGAGGCTCCTTATAAATGGACATGATATCCCTGTATAACACCAAGAGGAAGTGGGGGAGGGAGTGAGGGAGAGGAGAAAAAAGGGGAATCCCTTGAGCAGGACAGTTGTTATCACCTCAGTGAGGCCAGGGTTCGAGAAAGTGGTGCTTGGTACCACAAATGTTTGCACCGTCTTGTTGGCTGAGAAATCTCAGCTGAGTATTTGTCAGGCAAGCAGAGAGCAAATTATTATCAAAGGGGCATTGTTTCCTCAGGGGGAGGGAAGGGAGAGGGGGAAAAAAAAATATCAGAGATCCCAATGGTATCCGATGTCACCCTGGAAAAGCCACATCCCATTTACTCTCACTTCCTCCCACATGGCACTTCATTCACTCCCCACCTCCGAGATTCCCAGGTACTACGGCTGAATGTTAAATGAAGATTTCTCGGTAACTGGGAAGGCATAATCAACTCCACTAAAACATTAATTCCATAAACCAAACAGTGGACCGTTGTTAGCATGGGGATTATATGAAGCAAGTGAGCTAGCAGGGAGCAATAATGGCCTTCTTGCCCAGGAGGCTAATAGTGTACGGACCTCTTCAGGTTGGGATGGGGGACCCTCTGAAATTGCTGAGAATCTCACAGGTGGAGGACGACATGAAGTCATTACTACAGAAGATGAGACGACTTCTAGGTCACAGCTCATAAACTAGAATGGATCAGTTGTGAGCAAGGGCCTATAGGTGGGAAATCTAGGGACTTGCTATGGTAGAGGGACATAAAAAAGTGCAAACAAGCGACAGAGTGGAGGAAAAGAAGTATTGGCAGAACTCAGAGGTATATTAGGATTGGAAGACTGAAATGGCTGAAGGAGTGCAAGAGTTGAGGAGTGCTGAGTTTCTTAAGTTAAAGGTGGCAACCTTGATGGAGTTGGCAAACTGTGTCAGGCACTGGGCCAGGTACTTTACACACAGTATGCTGTTTAATTTTTAGTACAACCTTGAAAGTAGGTAGAAACATCTGAAAGAACTTGGAATGTGGGGAATGTGATTACCTAGATGAGGATGACTGTGATGGGGGCATGGGGAGAGAGAGTCTGGCTATCAGCAAACAGGTTTCAGGATTAACAGCAGCTAAAAAGCATTCCCTTTTCCTATGTGATAGGTACTATGCTAAGCAATTTCACAAAAACATTATCTACTAAATGATATGATCTGAGATCAGTCACCCAAGAAATAAGCACAGAAGGGACTTGGGCCTTTGTTCCTATATTTCAATTGGGTACACTTGCTTCAGAAAGTAAATCACATGATTCAGAGAAAAGAATACAGAAAAGAAAGTCTTGAGTGGGATATTACAAGCCAATGTGAGACTGGGTGGGGGGGGGGGGGGGGGGGGGATGGAAGCTTGAGTTCCTGGAACAGGTGTGAGAGTAGAGAGCTTTGGGGTTCTGGAAAAGTGGTTCAAGAGAAGGCTGCGGGCATGCGGGGGAAGCGACCTAGACTTGGGGAGGGGACTCTGTGGAGGGGGTTGAGGAGGCCGGGAATAAAGCCAGGATGGCCTGAGGTCTCAGGCCGGGCAAAGCAAGCTGTGTGTGTGTCTTACAAACGGGGCTCGGGAGGAGACGACGCAGGGGACCGCTGAGGGTGGGGCCTTCGGGCTGCATCTAACAAGGCTGGGGGGGAGAAGGGGGGAGAGGGGCGGTGCGGAGGGCGGGAGGGGGTGTTACTGAAGCGCCGAAGGGTCGGGTTTCGGGCGGGAGGTCGGGAGGTGTGGGGGAGGGTGTCCGGACTGGAGACCGAGGGCTCAAGGGAGGTTACCGAGGGGCGGGGTCGGACCTGGATACGCGAGGAGGGGCTTGGTGCATGTGGGGCTGGGGGCGGGGGGAAAGGGGACTTGGATCCCGACGCTCCGGGCTGGCAAGACGTGGGCTTTGGAGCTGGGCCGCCGCGAGGGCAGCGGGGGTGGTAGTGGGACAGGGTGGGGGCGGCGGGGAAGGTCGAGCCCCGGAGCTCGGGGCTGGGGGAGGAAAAACCCCGGCTCACCGCTTGATCCGGAGTAGACACTGCGGCGCGGTTCGCTCGCCGTCCCAGTCGGAGCTGAGTGTGGGGTCCCAGTGGCTAAGCAGCGCGGCCCCGTGGGCAGCGGCCGAGGGCGGGAGCCCGGGCAGCGGAGCCAGGCCGCTCCCTGGCCCCCCGGCCCCGCCCGCTGCCGCCGCCGCCGCCCACACATCCGGCAGGAAAGGCGGCCCGAACCCGCCGCCGCCGCTAACGCCAACAACACCGGCGACGCCGCTCGCCCCGGGGCCCGCCGCCCCGGCGCCTGCCGTCGCCGCCTCCTCCGTCGGACTCTCCGCCATCGCTCCTTCGCTTCCGGGACTGCTCGGCAGCACGTCCGCCGACCAGAGCGGCCGCTGCTCCCTCCCGCTCCCCGCACCACCGAGAGCCGGGCCAGAGTGTCCCCACCCTCCGCTTCCCCGGCCTGGGCGGCGTTGGCTCCGCCCACCCCCGCCCCGACCAGCGAGAGGCGCTCTGCAAGAGCGTCCACCCACAGTCCTCCAGGGCGGGCGGGGGTCGGAACTCGCCGGCCAAGCGAGGGTACTGGGCCTGCGCGGGTCCCGCGCTTTGCGGGAGGAAGTTCTGAGGCGGGTCCGGACTCCTAGGTGCAGTTGAGGACCCAATTCCAAGGAATATTTTAGTTTCAAGCGTTGAAAGGGGAGGAGAGGAGGACCATTGACCACATCTAGGAAAGCGACCCTCAGACGTGCCCAAGGGGTAGGACTGGGGATCCAGCTTCCTTGTGGGGAGGTGCTGAGTAGAGGAGTTGACTCGCTTAGGGCCCTTCCTGTCCGAAAGTCTCTGTGATTTATCCTTCCTGCACCCTCACCCACGGAGGGCAGGCTGCCATTGCCCCCTGCCTGCAACAGGACCAAGAGGAAGGAAGGAAGGAATCAGGAACTACGAGTGAAAAACTACCTCGTTTTAGAGTTTATTCGATATATATTTATGAAGGACCTGCTAAATGCCAGGCACTTTTGCTAGGCGTTGCCATAGGGATAATAAAACAAACCTACAGAAGCTTGGTAAAAAGAAGAAAATCAGGCCTCCTGACTCCAAGCTCAACATTTCTTTCCACAAGTCCTTGAATATTCAGGAATCAAGGGGCTGTGAGTTTAAATCCTGGGAGGATTCCTCAGGACTTTACTGAGATTAAGCTGAAAAAATACAAGCCATCAAAAAAACAAAAACAAGCCATCAAAAAAAAAACCTTTCCCTTTTCTCCCTATCAAGAGTACAGGATCATAATTTAACACTCCCAGCAAGACCTCGGGCAGCACTCAGTAACCAAACATACTGATATTTCTGAAGCAAAGCATATGAATATTCATATTAATTTGGGCACACTTATGAATATTCATACTAAATCAGACGAATAGCCTCACTTTATTTTTTATTTTTAAACTTTTTATTTCTTTAATGTATCTATTTATTTATTTTTATTTTTGGCTGCATTGGGTCTTCGCCGCTGCTCGCGGGCTTTGTCTAGTCGCAGCGAGCGGGAACCACTCTTCGTTGCGGTGCGCGGGCTTCTCATTGCGTTGGCTTCTCTTGTTGCCGAGTGCAGGCTCTAGGCGCATGGGCTTCAGTAGTTGTGGCACAAGGGCTCAGTAGTTGTGGCACGTGGGCTCTAGAGCGCAGGCTCAGTAGTTGTGGCTCACGGGCCTAGTTGCTCCGCAGCATGTGGGATCTTCCTGGAACAGGGCTCGAACCCGTGTGCCCTGCATTGGCAGGCGGATTCCCAACCACTGCGCCACCAGGGAAGCCCCTAGCCTCACTTTAGATTACGTTTTGCAGCCAAATTTGTTTTTTAAAAAAGAAGTCCTGTTTTCACAGCTTTGTGAATTTTCCAACCAGGGACTGTGGAGTTGAGTGATAATAGCCAGCATTTATTGAGAGCTAAAATACTGGTTTTTTAGTTAACATTTATTGAGTGCCTAATAGGTGCCAAGCGCTTTTTTTTTTTTTTAAACACAAATGGGTTTTTTTTTAATAATTTTTTTTTTTTTAATTTTTGGCTACGTTGGGTCTTCGTTGCTGCCCGCGGGCTTTCTCTAGTTGCGGCGGGCGGGGGCTACTCTTCGTTACGGTGCGCGGGCTTCTCATTGTGGTGGCTTTTCTTGTTGCAGAGTACGGGCTCTAGGCGCACGGCCTTCAGTAGTTGTGGCACACAGGCTCAGTAGTTGTGGCGCATGGGCTTAGTTGCTCCGCGGCATGTGGATCTTCCCGGACCAGGGCTTGAACCTGTGTCCCCTGCATTGGCAGGCGGATTCTTTTTTTATTATTATTTTTTTAATTTTATCTTATTTTAAAAATTATTTTTGGCTGTGCTGGGTCTTCGTTGCTGTGCACAGGCTTTCTCTAGTTGCGGCCAGCAGGGGCCACTCTTTATTGCGGTGCGCGGGCTTCTCATTACGGTGACTTGTTGCGGAGCAAGGGCTCTAGACGTGCGGGCTTCAGCAGTTGCAGCACACAGGCTCAGTAGTTGCAGCACACGGGCCCTAGAGCGCGTGGGCGTCAGTAGTTGTGGTGCAAGGGCCTAGCTGGTCCGCGGCATGTGGAATCCTCCCGGACCAGGGCTCGAACCCGTGTCCCCTGCCCTGGCAGGCAGATTTCCAACCACTGTGCCACCAGAGAAGTCCCTGGCAGGTGGATTCTTAACCACTTAACCACTACGCCACCAGGCAAGTCCTGTGCCAAGTGCTTTGTATGTCTTATTTATTCCTTTCAACAAACTTATGAAGTAAGTACTATTAGTCCATTCTGATAGATGGAAAAAGAGAGGTTTACAGAGGTTCAGTCATTTACATGGGTCACAGTGAGAGCAAGCCAAATCTGTCTCCAGAAGAAACGTTCTGACCACTATGTGATACTGTCACAGCTTGGAACTCTCTCCCACACTTATCACATTGTACCTTGTACTAATTACGGTCCTTTGGTACCTGTTGCTTCCACCCCCTACTCCCCCCTGCTCCCTGTTCTTCGGACTCTAGATCGTGTATTATCTATGAATCCAGCATGGGGCCTGTCACAGCTTAGGTACTTAACATGAAGCAAAATGAATTGATTCAATATTTTATACAGATTTCATGTTTTATTGGTATAGCGTTTTACCACTCTATAATAAAGATGCCTAAATATCTCTGAAAGGATATGCAAGAAACTGGTAACAGCGGTTGCCTCTTGATTGCAGACAAGATGGGGCAAAGGGCATATATATATACATACATACACACACACAAACACACTTGTACCTTTTAAGTGTTGTGCTGTACATCTATTGCCTATTCAAACTATTTTTTAAGGATTCTAGAATTTTTCTTGGGTATTATTTACTTAGTAAGATGGTCAAAAGTCAACCCGTTGGGTAACCTCACACAAAGAAAAACACTACTCCATAACTTCTCCATGGCTACAGACTGCAGAGGCCCATAGGGGGCCCATGGGGTGAGAGGACTCCTCAATGGGTCCCTTACTTATTATTGGACCATTGTTTTCAGGTACAAGGTCCATTAGAGATGGGACAATGAACAGAAAAACACTTACCTCAGATCCTGAAAAAAGAGGTTCAACCTTTGATATGTACCACTCTGCAAATATCCTCTTTGAGCCTATTTCTGCATCCATAGAATGGTGATAATTACTACCTCTCAGGGTTTCTCTGAGGATTAAGTGTGGCATTTTTAGAAGTGTTTTGCAAAGTGGTAAGCACTGTCCAAATAATTGGCACCTCACTTGCTCATGTGCCTTCTCTCCTCTGGGCCTGTGCTCATATTTTCTCTACCTGGAATACGCTTTCCCTTTATTAGGGAAAATCCTAGTTATTTAAACTCTCTAAGCTTCTATTCGTCATCAGTAATATTGATAAAATAATAGTAGCTATAAAGAAGAGATAATGTGATGATGAATGTGCACAATACCTGGCCAAAGTAAGTGTTCGATAATAATAATTATTATTATTATCTTAAATTTAATTTATTTATTTTTGTCTGCATTGGGTGGCTTCTCTTGTTGCAGAGCATGGGCTCTGGGTGTGTGGGCTCAGTAGTTGTGGTGCGTGGGCTTATTTGCTCCACGGCATGTGGGATCTTCCCGGACCAGGGCTCGAAGCTGTGTCCCCTGCATTGGCGGGTGGATTCTTAACCACTGTGCCACCAGGGAAGTCCTGTGTTCAATAATTATTAACTCTTTAAAAAAAAAATTATTTATTTTATTTTTGGTTGCATTGGGTCTTTGTTGCTGTGCACGGTCTTTCTCTAGTTGTGTTGAGTGGGAGCTACTCTTTGTTGTGGTGCTCAGGCTTCTCATTGCGATGGCTCCTCTTGTTGCGGAGCATGGGCTCTAGGCGTGCAGGCCTCAGTAGTTGTGGGACACGGGCTCATTAGTTGTGGCGCATGGGCTTAGTTGCTCCGAGGCATGTGGGATCCTCCTGGACCAGGGATCGAATCTGTGTTCCCTGCGTTGGCAGGCGGATTCTTAACCACTGCACCACCAGGGAAGTCCCAATAATTATTAACTCTTATTATTCTTACCTTCAAGCCTGGCTTTCTCTGCCAAGCCTTAACACCCCCAGGCATATTATTAATATTATTAGTCATTTTTAATTACTCCATCCTCTGAAGTAATTCATACCTTTATTATAGCACATACTGCTTTTTATTTTAGTGGTTTGGTTACTCATCTGTCTAGCTACTACATATGACGTCCTCTAGGGCAGTAAGCATGGAGCACCTATCTTGTATCTCCAGGACCTGACATTCAGTGAGTATTGCAGAAATGGTAAACACAATGGAAGTGAAGACATGGTAGCCAGTTGACCTTCCCCTAGCCACGGATCTTTAAGATTTCACCTCCTCTTCCTCAGAAATGCCTATTTTCTTTCCAAAGAGCTGGCCAAGCTTGTACAAAGAATCTTCAACTCAAGGTCTAAAGGGCTGCAGCTGCTTGAAGGACCAGCTCACCAACTCCCAAGGGAACTCCAGAAAGCCTCTAAACTAGGAAGAGGAAGGACCAGGGAGAGGCTAGCAGAACTTTTGTGAATTGGCATTGCTTAGTCCAGTGCTCACTGGCTTTTTCAAGGCAACACCTGGCTGCTTTTCCCTGGCAGCTTGGCCAGAGGGCAAGAGTGTGCCTCCTGGAGCCACTCCCCTGGCCTCTGGGGATGGATGACACAACCAAGCTGTCTTCCTACAGGAAACTGGATCCAAGCCTCTCTCTCCTCCCCAGCACACTGGACTGCATTGAGCCATCTCTTAGTGCAGCACAGTTTGGTAGCACCTTGCTCATGGCAACCTGGCAAGCACTCTCCCCCAGGACACAGACCAGCAAGTATCCTGGAGTTCAGGTCACTGCTGTGCTTCAACCCTCTAAATAGATACATCATGAAGATCCTTCTCCCCTTCCCCAAGGTCCTGTGTCCCACTGCTCTCTGGAGCAGTCCTTCCCCTCCAGGGCCTAGCCTTTTGTCTTGGGCTCAGTGCCAGGAATAGATGAAGAGTTCCCACCCAGGTCACAAATTGGGGGCTAAAAGGAAAAATCAGAACTTAGACTGGGTGTTTTGAGGCTTCTGATTATAAGTAATAATAGCTATATTAAAAATTTTAATAATACATGTATTATGTGTTATCTCATTACATATCTGAATACATCTTTATATTACATATATCATTAGTACTGTACATGTATATTTAAAAATACTGTACATGTATACATTACATATATTATTATTTGCATACATTTACCTGTATTATCTTACTTTGTTTTCACAATCACTATGAATTGTTCTCATCCCCATTTTAGAGATGGGGAAATCAAGGCTCAAGGGAGATAATTAACTTCATAGTTAGGAAATGGCAGGGCTGAGATTTGCACTCCCCTCTAACTCCCAAGTCCATGCTCTTTGCCACCATGCTGAAGGCAGTGGTTACTCAGTGTTTTTTTGGTCATCACCCCTCTCCCAAGAACAATGCACCTCTGTATGCACTCACAAATATTTTGCGGTAAGCAAAATGGTACCATCCATGGGCCAAAGAGCTTAGATAAAGAATCTCA
Organism: Balaenoptera musculus; assembly: GCF_009873245.2. NCBI lineage: Eukaryota > Metazoa > Chordata > Mammalia > Artiodactyla > Balaenopteridae > Balaenoptera > Balaenoptera musculus. Next base: position 25,584,314 of record NC_045804.1, read on the forward strand.
ATGGTAATGGACTAATTGCCTGGTTGGGGGTGGGAGCACATTCTCCCTCTCTTTTTTTTCCTAACATTTATTTATTTATTTGTTTATTTGGCTGCTCCCAGTTGCGGCACTTGGGATCTTTTAGTTGCGGCATGCAGGATCTAGTTCCCTGACCAGGGATGGAACCTGGGCCCCCTGCATTGGGAACTCTAGAGTTCCATGGGCCCACCAACCACGTTCCCAACCCCGCTGATTTGGATTTGAAAGCCCAGCAATTCCGAAGCTGGTTGGAACCCATGATGAAGGGAAATTCTTACCAGCCCCTTGGGAAAAAATAGGTTCCTGGAGTTTCACAGGAAGGAAAAGGTAACCATCTTCCCTGGGGGCTGTTCCTTGATTACCACCAAAGGGTAGTGACCTGGCAAGGATGCCAGCCTGACATCCCAAAAGGTTACTGCATTCCATTTGCATAACAGCATTACCAGTTAATCCATTGCTCCCTTGGTGATACCTCAGCTGCCACTTCAACCTCAGTCTGATTCCTTCTCTTTGGCCCTAAGATTCCTGGGCTCTGCTTCAGGTTCTATCACTGGGTTGCTGTGGACAATCTTGAGAGTTACTTAAGGTGAACAGACTAAGAGGACAAGTAGCAGATTACAGTAGACCAATAGTTCTCAACTGGGAGTGATTTTGCCCCAGAACTAGGAGACATTTGTCAATATCTTACACTTGGCAATTGGTTGTCACAACTGGGGGAGGGGAGGTTGCCACTGGCATCTAGTGGGTAGAGACTAGGGATGTTGCTAAACATTATCAGACAATGATTTATCTGGCCGGGAATGTGCCAAGGGTGAGCGATCCTGTGGAAGAAGACCATGATTGTTTAATGTTAGGTGGTCTCGGATTGAAATCGTTGGCCTGCTGTATGACCTTGAGCATGTCACTGAATCTTGGATGAGTCAGCACAGTGATTAGAACACAGGTTCTGGAGTTTGAATCCCAGCTTTACTAACCAGCCGTATGACCTTCACAGGATTCCTCACCTCTCTGAATCTCCCTCATTTTCCTTACCTATAGAACGACTTATTTCATAGGGAGGTTGAAGTTATTCATTGAAAATGCTTACCACCATGCCTGACATACAAGTGCTCAAATGTTAGCTCATGTTATTACAACCAACACTAGCCTCCTTGCTTTTCCTCTTCTATAGCACATAGCTTCTGTACCCACGTATTCAATAATGTATGACATTGTTCAGTATTGTTTCCACTCTTGATTTTTCAGCATTCCCCAAGACTCCTAGGAGGATGCTTAACACCTAAATACCTGCATGACTATCTTTATTTATTTATTTATTTTTGGCTGCGGTGGGTCTTCACTGCTGCGCGCGGGCTTTCTCTAGTTGCGGCGAGTGGGGGCTACTCTGTTGTAGTGCGCAGGCTCCCCACTGTGGTGGCTTCTCTTGTTGCGGAATATGGGCTCTAGGCATGCGGGCTTCAGTAGTTGCAGCACGCGGGCTCAGTAGTTGTTGCTTGCGGGCTGTAGAGCGCAGGCTCAGTAGTTGTGGTGCACGGGCTTAGCGGCTCCGTGGCATGTGGAATCTTCCCGGACCAGGGCTTGCACCGGTGTCCCCTGCATTGGCAGGCGGATTCTTAACCACTACACCAACAGGGAAGTTCCATAACTGTCTTTAAATTGCATTAAATTGAATCCATTCTTATTGACTCACATTTTTTGGTGTTTTAACCTTCTCTACTAGCTGCCCTTCAGCTGGAAGGTGTTAACAATTATTAGGAATTTTTTTTTGGTTTCACTAGTTCAGAGTTTTGCAATAAGTTGAAGTATCGGGTTTTCAAAAAAATGGGTCCCATGTTTGAGATACACCATGCCTACTAGCACCCCTGAGTTCATTCTGTGGATAAATATCACTTAGCTTTCTCTTACCTGGGTTATCAGTCCCACTTCAGGCCAAGTGGGGGGCACCTGCTGGGCATAGACTGAGACCACAGGATGATACTGTGAGGAGCTCTCTAAGCAATTCATTAGTTGGTTCACCACCCCGCACCCCCCCAAACACCCTATTCATCCCTAGCAAAGCTAAGATTGTAAATTCTCCAAGAACACAGACCATGTCCCTCATCTGCTTTATTCAAGAACATTTAGGCACTCTAAGAAAGGAAATGAAACTTACAGGTGGAGCTAAATGCAGGCAGATGGAGGCCCACCTCCAACTCTAATGTGCTACACAACTTCTTCGTGACGAAGTTTCCCTATCTGTGCCACCTTAATTGTGTGGCCAAAATGAAAAGAGATGGCACAGCACAGCAGGTAAAGGTTTAGGCTGGCCCGAGTGGGGGGAAATCTCCAATTCTGCCACTTTCCAGCTGTGTGATGATGGACAAGTTATTTTGCTTCTCTAAGGCTCAGTTCCCTCATTTGCAGAACAGGTATAATAACTGCACTTACAATTCATAGCGTTGCTGAGATAACAAATGCAAAACACTTGGTAAAGAGCTTGGTGCAAATTAAGCCCCTCAAAAATGTTACATATTATTACAGTAAATTTGAAGGGAAAAAAGCACCAATTATCATTAGACAAATCCGTGTTCCCTCCTGTGGGAGATGTTATTACAGTCACGGCAGTGCTACTTCTCAGCCCTGAGGAGTTCCTAATCACCAATGGCTGACCCAATCCCACTTCCTTGTCCCACCTTTCTATGAAGGCCCTCCCCAAGGGCAAAGGAAAGAGGCACAGGCATATGAGTTTAGAGAAACATTGTGTTTAATGGTAAAGCTTAGCACACTCTAGCACCGGGCATGGCCTGGAGTCGAAGCAGCAGGGGTGGACAGGTGACCTCCATGGAGCCTCACATGGCAAAGAGGATGAGGAAGGCGACCATCAAACAGAAGAGTCCCATAGCCTCAGAAAGGGCAAAGCCCAGAATGGCATAGGAGAAGAGCTGCTGCTTCAGAGACGGGTTCCTGCCGGGGACAGAGACAGGGAAAGGAAGGGGTGAGGGTATGGGTCATGGGTGGTGGTGGAGGACTCAAGTAGGTTAGGTGAATGGTGAGTGCTGAAACTGGGAGAGGGCATAGCTTGCATATATCCTGGGGATTGGACAGGCAAGCAGAGTACCAACATGGTAAGTTTAAGTGAGCCAGACTGGAAACTTATATTTAAATTCTGAGAAAACAGGAGGTAGATGAAATCAACACAAAGCTAGAAGGATCTCTTGCTGAGGCTTCCTCCAAATAAGATGGAATTTACAGTAGAAGATGCTCTAGGCCACCCCACAACTTACCTGGCATAGCCAATGATCAAACTGCCAAACACTGTTCCAATGCCGGCCCCTGAACCAGCCACACCAACTGTGGCAGCCCCAGCACCAATAAACTTGGCCGCTGTGTCAATGTCCCGGGAGACAACACTGGTCTGGAACTCCCGCCTGGCCACCTGGAGTGGGACACTGCTGTAGGAAGGCTAGAAGGAGGGGGAGAGAGAGTGAAGTAGAGAAAGAAAGAGGAAGAAGGGAGATAGTGAGGCTCAAGGACAGGTGGCTGACTCCACCCCTCACCCCACCCACCTGAGCTCGGAAATTGTTGGCAAGCTCTTAGCAAGTACAGAACGCTCAGACTGCAGAGCGTGCTTGGAATTAGTCTTAGGGTCCGTTTCCAGACAGGACTAGGGAAATTTCGTGGGCTTCATGAAAACCCAATTTCACTTTTGCAAGTTTCTCACCTACAATGCTCACCTTGGGGTACTGAGAACTATTAAAGCACCACAGATTCTCTGACTCTCCTCCCACTTTGGCCTAAAGGCAACTGAACAAACTTAAAGGAACTTAGTCTGGGGAAATTCTTAAGAGGGCCCAATCTCCTTTACCTGTTCAGATGGGATCTCTGGCCTACTCAGGAAGGAGGCAGACACAGGCCTACTCAGACCCCTGGTACAAGAGCGGATCTATAAAATCAGAAAGACACATTTCTCCAAATCAGGCAAGAAATCAAAACAAAACAAAAAAATCCCCCTAACTGCTGAGCTTCAGTCAAAAAATGACTACAAATATTATAAATAAAACAAGTCCAAGGTATTTCAAGGTCAATTAATGTATTACTGTTGCTACCAGACATGCTCACACCAGAGACAGCTGTCCTGAGACCCTGGTGTAGTCAGCAGTGGCAACCCTTCCATTTAAAACTGGGTAACAAAGTTCACTTCTATGAGCACAGCCCTTAATCAATATCCCAGAATGGAAAAACAAAAAACAAAAAAAACCCCACACTAATCAAACCAAGTACAGGAAGGGTTTGTACCCAGACCACCAAAGGAATCAGAGGGGAAAATCTTATTTTGCTAAAACTGTAGTCACTGTTACACACCCTGAATGCAGTGAGCCAGTAAGCCTGGTGAGGCTCCTGAAACAGTCACCTAAGCAGAGACTCCTGTAACAAGGCTTTCTTGAACTATTTCAAGAAATATAACGTAGCAGTTGTGAAACTTGGTCGAACATTAGAATCACCTGGGGAGTTCTAAAAAAAAATACAGATGCATGGATTCCACTCCCATAGGGTGCAGCCTGGGCATCAGGATTTTTAAAAGCTCCCCAGATGATTCCAGTGTACAGCCAAGGTTGAAAATCACTGTTTCAATGGGCTAACTATGGCCAAGTCAGACTGGGGGTAAAGGTCAGATCCAGACTCTGACCACATTCCAAAGCCAAGATAGCTTGGTTTACAGGCCCAGATAATCAGGGGTTAACTGCATCCATCCTACTGCTTCGCTAAAGGGGCAACATCATCAGAATGCCAAGCTCCTCTCAGTTCATTCATTAAACACTGATGATTCCCAACACCTGGCGCTACAGAGCACCCGGGAGCCGCAGCTTACCAGAGCAGGAGGAATGAGTAGTGCCCCGGTGGTCTGCATTTTTTCGGTCTGCAGAGGAAAAAAAAAAAAAAATCCACTGACAGCCTGGTTGTTTGTTTACAGTCGCGACCTTCGGTCGTCCCCTTCACCCCGCCCGTCCTCCCTGGACCACGCTCTTCCTCGAACCATGCCGCAGCTGAGGAGACCATTAGAGGTCAGAGGGACAGCGCAAATTCCCTCTCCACCACTTTCAGCGCGACAGGTCTGCAAAGGAAAGTCACGGAGATCGGAAGTAAAGGAAGGAGGCCCGAGCCCCAGCAGGGAAATGATACCCAAAGAGGATGATCTGCCCGGAAGACTGGGGAGGCAGAAACTAGGCAGGTGCCGTTCAGGATCCTGCCCATTTCACACAGCAGTCCACGGCCCGCCTCAGCCGGGACAGTAAATTGCTCATTACCGTTGGTAACTAACATGAAGGTTGTTAAGGTTACAGACGGCCATTGCCTTTCCCGGCCCTAGGGACAAATGCCCCACCACACAACCCAGCCACATCCCTGCCGATTGCTGGCTTTCGGCCCCAGGTCACCTGCACTCCCACTGCCCTGCTGCCCCTGCTCGGAACACAGCGCTCGCCCGGCTCAAGGTGACTGACTCACCTCCGGGCTTTAGCTCTAGGACTCAGGGCTCAGCTCCCCGGCCCACGTGTCCGGGGGTCCCCCCACTCTCATTGGCCGCAATCCCCCCGCGCCCTCATTGGTTAACATCCTCGAGTCCTCCTTTCTTATTGGTCTTCCGCAGCTTCTTCCTCTCTCTCCACAGGAGCTTCGTGGCAGTTCCCGCCTCCGTGCGGGTAAAGGCGGGGTTTTCCTCCGAGATCTGGCTTCCGATTGGCCGATCCCTGAAGTGCTCGATCACAGAGTCGGCTGGACTCAGAGGTTCTATAACATCCCGCACAAAATGGCGGCCAAGGTGGAAAGCAGCAGAAAAAAGCGTGGGAGAGATGACCGGTCGCCTTACGCAGACAGACACATGACTTTGGGCCTTAGCCTTCATTCGAGCGCTCGGGCCCTGAGGCGCGTTGCATGTTGGGATTTGTAGTCGGGTCAGAGGCCCAAAGGGCGGCTGAGATCCCGCGAGACGTTTCTCCCCGGGCTGGGAGAGCCAATGCCTTTGCAGCAACTCCCGCCCTAGTGTTTTGTGGGAGGCTTGCTTCCGCGAAGAAGCGTAAAGGCTACCTGCCTCCATGTAAGTTCGCTAGTGGGCGAGCGCAACTTTGTGTGCCTCTGCCAGTGTTGAGCAGTCATGAACTAGCAACCAGTAGTTTGTTTGCTTGTTTTTTTAAAGTATTTTTGTATTGTAAAAACAACATTCCAAGGACAAAACATTTAACACCCTGATAGAGAAACAAGCAAAGGATGGGAAACAGGCAGAAGAAATATAAATTGAAGGGAAGAATCTTAAACTAAACTATAAAAAGAAATAGAAGTTTAAACGCAACTTTTCTCACTAAATCAAAAAGCAGAGTTCTTTTTACTAATGTGAGCCAGGCACTTCTGTACTGCTGGTGAGAAGTATGAATTAGAACTTTTCTTGAAAGTGATTTGGTAATGTTTGTTGAAAGGTTTTGAATGGTCCATCCTCTTTGACTCAGAAATTCCCGAGGAATTGAGAGCCTTTAAACTCTCTATCCTTTTTGACCCAGGAATATCACTCATAGAAATCGGTCTTGAAGAAAAAAATCAGAAATGCAAAGATTCTCTTCAAAGGATGTACATTGCAGAATTTGTTGAAATTGGAAGCAAGTAAATGGTAAACGGTTAAATAAATTGTGATATTTTCACTTGATGAAATAAGCAGATATTGTAAATTTCCTTCCTTCCCCCCTTCTTTCTTTCTTTTTTTTTCAGCTTAAGTAATAAAAATTTATTAAGAATTCCTGGGATGGTGGTTGTGTCTTCCCAACCTCAAGAGAGGAACAACCAACACTAGGAAATCACTGAGAAATCACACAGTCCCAACACCCCTGGCCAACATAGGGAGGAAAGTCATTCCCCTGAAAATGGCTCAGTTCTCATTATTCCAAGAAGTGCTGGGAGGACAGATGCTGAGGGGACCATCACATGTTGCTGGGGGCAGGGTGGGCGTGTGCTGGACCCTGAACTGGCTCCTCAAAAAGCAGGGGAGAAACAGATCCACTTCTTCTCTGGGGGCCGAGTTCTGGGTCACCAGGCTCATTTCTTACCCTTGATGAGGTTGTCACTTCCCTGGGTGTAGGGAAGTGACCTACACTTCATGCTGTAGGTTCAGCACAAGGTTGTCAGCAGTGAGACAGATATGATTCTGTGATGTGGCGATTGTCTTGGAGATGTTCTGTGCTGCCCAGATCTTGTGCAGTTTTGATGTAGCCTGGGTTCTTGCTCAGTGCTTCTCCGAGGTGAGCACGATGGGTTCAACAAGACGAAGTCTCAATCCCTGACCCCACCCTTACTACCCCCCTCACCCCAGCCATCCTCTGGGCTCTCAGATCCAAGGTTGCATTAAGGTGGCTCGTGCTTAGCCCTACTTAGGTCCCTACCTGTGAACCCTCCCTGCGGGCAGCTGCCAGGAACAGGAGGCAGCATCAGAAATTGAGGCAAGGCCAGTAAAACCATGCTTCTGGTTTTATGTTTTATACTGAGAAAATTTTCATGATGTAAGACAAATTTTGAAGATTTAAATGCAGAGCTGTATAGCATTGTGAAAAAAATGGAAAAAAGATTAAAAAGAAAATAAATCAATATTAATAGTTAATTCAGTATGGTGTAATAAGGTTGATTTATATTTTTATGAGTATGTATTAGTTTTTTTTTTTTTTTTTTTGGTTGTGTTGGGTCTTCGTTGCTGCACGGGCGGGCTTTCTCTAGTTGCAGCAAGCGGGGGCTACTCTTTGTTGCAGTGCGCAGGCTTCTCATTGTGGTGGCTTCTCTTGTTGCAGAGCACGGGCTCTAGGTGTGCGGGCATCAGTAGTTGCAGCACACGGGCTCAGTAGTTGTGGCTCGTGGGCTCTAGAGCACAGGCTCAGTAGTTGTGGCACACGGGCTTTGTTGCTCAGTGGCATGTGGAGTCTTCCCAGACCAGGGACCAAACCTGTGTCCCCTGCATTGGCAGGTGGATTCTTTTTTTTTTTTTTTTAATCTGACTTCAGCCAGATGTACTTTTATTTATTAAAAAAATTTTTTTAAATTAATTAATTTAATTTATTTATTTTTGGTTGCATTGGGTTTTTATTGCTGCACGCGGGCTTTCTCTAGTTGTGGTGAGCAGGGGCTACTCTTTGTTGTGGTGCGCAGGCTTCTCATTGCGGTGGCTTGGCTTGTTGTGGAGCACGGGCTCTAGGCGTGCGGGATTCAGTAGTTGTGGCATGCAGGCTCAGTAGTTGTGGCGCACGGGCTTAGTTGCTCCGCGGCACGTGGGATCTTCCCGGACCAGGGCTCGAACCTGTGTCCCCTGCATTGGCAGGCGGATTCTTAACCACTGCGCCAGCAGGGAAGTCCCCTGGCAGGCAGATTCTTAACCACTGTGCCACCAGGGAAGTCCCTGTATAAGATTTATAATAGCACTATATTAACAATTATGCTAATCTGGAAAGTCTGAACTTTGGACTCGTAGAAAAAATATTTTAAGATTGAGATTTAAGATATCCTGCCAGAATGGTACAGTGGAAAGAATGTGGAGTTTTGAAATCACACAGACTTGAGTTCCTGTCATGGCTCTATCATATAACTAGATATGTCTGTCTCCGAGCAGATTACCACGTCTCTTTTGGCTTTAGTGTAATAAGCTACCATTTACTGAGGCCTCACCATATGGCAAGCATTGGATTAGGTGCATTCACCTGTTACCCCCATGTTACAGAGCATCTTTTTTCCAGTTTGGCATATTTGGTAAGAGGTAAAGTCAGTATGTGGACCCAGGTCGGTCTGGGTCCAAAGTGCTTAACCATTAGCTCTTGAGTCTCCCTAAAACTGGGGAACCTGTAAAACAGGGTTAATACTACCTACCTTATGGAAATATGAGATAAAATAAATGCCAGGCATAGGTTGGTGTTTGGTGAATAGTCCCTATCTGTTACTACTCTAGGACAAGTTATATTTTCATGTGGAAATCCCTAACTTTGTCTACATGTTTTAATTTTTTTTTCACATCCAGATTTGTCGCATAGCTCTACTCATAGCTTAACTTCAACATTGTCAAGTTTATCCTGTGACCTGCTGGAAATCAGGTATTTCAGTGCCATGTTTAGGACATGAATTTTGGAGTTAAATAAGCAGGATTCAAATCCTGGCAATGCCACTTACTGCTGTGTGATTTGGGGCAAGGCTCTTAACCTCTCTAATGCTCTGTCATCATCTATAAAAAGAAGATACCCCTTTTTCAACAGAATTGTTATGAGTAAATGAGATAGTACATGTAGAGGTGCTCCTTTAATTATTGAAGTAAAAAGTACTGGTAAACCAGGAGAGGCTGTGGGAAGTGGAAGGAGGTTAGGAAACCTCAAACCCAGACCTGACATCTTGGGGGTTGTACTAGCTGGCTTGGGGGAGGCCCAAGAACTTCTTTGGGAACTCTGAGAGGATTCCTGAGTAGGCAAAAAAGCTTTATTTTTTTATGGTTACAAAATGATTTATTAGAGATGTATTTTCTTATTGAGGTATAGTTGACTTACAATGTTGTGTTAGTTTCAGGTGTACAGCACAGTGATTTGGTTCTATATATATATATATATATATATATATATATATATATGTGTGTGTGTATATTTGTTCTTTTTCAGATTCTTTTCTCCTATAGATTACTACAAAATATTGGGTATAGTTCCCTGTGCTATACAGTAGGTCCTTGTTGGTTATCTATTTTGGTGTGTATATGTTAATCCCAAACTCCTAATTTATCCCTCCTCCCTACTTTCCCCTTTGGTAACCATAAGTTTGTTTTCTATCTGTGGGTCTCTTTATGCTTTGTAAATAAGTTCATTTATATGGCAAAAAAGCTTTTCATGAAGGTGGCAAAGGGCAAACTTGTGGATAGTAATACCAGCAGGTCCCTCTTTCCAAAGGCATTTCTGACTCCTCAAATCTACCTCTTCCACCCAGAGTCTTATCTCAGATCGTCTCGCTTTTCCTTTTCCTTTTCACTCTTCCTTTAGGAATTCAGTTTCACTCTTCCTTTAGGAATTCAGTTCAACAAACATTTTTGATCACTTAGCAGCTCCAAGCAGTGCACTTGGTGCTGGGGGTAGACAGATGTATAGAACCAGTTTCCACACTAAGGAAACTCAGTTAACAAGCAAATAAATAGGCAAATAAATACTAAGAACTAGTATCTTAATGAGCACTACAAGAAAACTTCCTGCAAAGTACAGAGAAGGGAGGTGGAGAGAACCAAGGAAGAACTTTTTGGAAAAAAAAAATTCTGGGCTGAGCTTTGAGGATAAACATATGTTAGCTAGATATATCAAGGGAGAGAGTGAGAATGGATGAAGATATTCCAGGCAGAGTGAATGAGATGTTGAAACACAGGAGAGTTGGTGTGGCCAATTTTAGGCCAATCAGTCATGGCCATGGGACAGCAGAAATATGACTGCTATACTCCATTTCTGGCAATATGGCCAGACTAAGTATTCTGAAAATCCTCCTGCCACACCTAAAAATGCTACATAAATATAGCACACATATTTTAAAATGCATAGCCTTGTTTTTGACAGCTAAAAGAAAATATATTCTATATTATATCCAAATTACCAATTTCCCACAGTCTGAAAAAAATACCTCCTCTGCCAAATGACCCAGGTGGTGATGATATATTCTGTAACAACAATAGTAACAAATATAAAGGGAGTTTGTTTGTTTTTTTGGGGGGGGCGAGCTTTGGGCATAGATGATTCATGGTGATAAATCCTAGCTTTTAAATGCATAGCTGAGCTCACAAGAAAGTAACGAGAGTCCTTAAGGACCCAAAAGAAAGAGAGAACATAAAATTAGAGCAGTAAACATGTAATATTAAACTGAAGCTGCCATGACTGGCAATATAGTGGGATAGGGAAAGGGGTATCAGTCGCAGAAATTAAGTGGCTTGACTTTTAATCGCCCATGGGGACAGAAGGATTTGGGGTCTGTATAAAATAAGGAGTTAAAACTGAAATTTCCAGATAAACCTAAGATCCTCAAAAGGCTACACCCTTTGAAGGGTGGATTTCAAATGTGGACTACCATCCACAGGGAGGTATCAATGAAGCTTGTGTGCCTATTCCTGGCTCTCAGTGGGAAAAGAAAAACAAACAAACAAACAAAAACTTTCCTTAGAATTTATAGTGACAGGACTATATGTTGGGTTTTGGATTCAAATCTATACCCTGGGTCCAGGAATGTCCAGGCTAAGGAACTGATATTGAAAGCCGTTCTAGACAGGGGATGTCCTTGAGATGAAACAATGTAAAACTCCTCTGGAACCATGCAGGATTCTCACAATAAATGAAACGTAATCTCCATAAAGAAACAATCCACAATGAGCGAGGATCAGCAAACATAACAAACAGCAAGAATTTCAGATAACACAATATTCAGATTGCAACTCAACTATATAAGAGGCAGTAAAGTGTAGTGATTAAGAATATGGACTTTAAACCCAGACTGCCAGGCATTCTAGTCAAGGCATTCTACTTACTATCCAGGTGATCTTGGGCAAGTTGACTAAGTTCTCTGTGCCTCCATTTCCTTATACAGGGTTGTTATGAGGATTAAATGAATTAATATTTATAAAGTACCTAGAACAATCCTTGGCACATAGTGTCACAGATGCATTTGTTATTATTTAAAACTAAGTATGTTGGTACAGATGAGCCGGTTTGCAGGGCAGAAGTTGAGACGCAGATGTAGAGAATGGACATATGGACACCAAGGGGGGAAAACTGCGGTGGGGTGGGGATGGTGGTGTGCTGAATTGGGCGATTGGGATTGACATGTATACACTGATGTGTATAAAATTGATGCCTAATAAGAACCTGCAGTATAAACAAACAAACAAACAAAACAACTAATACTAAACTTTCATTGGGTTATTTGTATGGAAATATGTTAATATAAATGTTTCAGACATTATATGAAATTTCTAAAAATCTTATATTTGTATTTGTATGGAAATATGTATGGAAATATGTTAATATAAATGTTTCAGACATTACATGAAATTTCTAAAAATCAAAAAAAAAAGAAAAAGAAAAATCCCATTTCCCATTTTAGTCAAACTACAGACCACTCTACAAAAAGAAGATATTAAAAGTTACCACAGGGCTTCCCTGGTGGCACAGTGGTTGAGAATCTGCCTACCAATGCAGGGGACACGGGTTCGAGCCCTGGTCTGGGAAGATCCCACATGCCGTGGAGCAACTGGGCCCGTGAGCTACAATTACTGAGCCTGCGCGTCTGGAGCCTGTGCTCCGCAACAAGAGAGGCCGTGATAGTGAGAGGCCTGCGCACCGCGATGAAGAGTGGCCCCCACTTGCCGCAACTAGAGAAAGCCCTAGCACAGAAACGAAGACCCAACACAGCCATAAATAATAAATAAATAAATTTTAAAAGTTACCACAAAGAAAAACAATTTGTCTACAATAGAAAGTTTCACTGAGAAGGTAATATTTGAAAAAGTCTTGAAAGAAGGGCAATAAGGTATGGGGATATCTGGTGGAAACATATTCCAGGCAGAAAGAACAGCAAGTGCTGTGGCAGAAGAATGATTAACACATTCTAGGAATAGGAATAGACCAGTTTGAATAGAGAGGAGGGAGCAAGAAGGAGTATCACTGGAGATGTAATCAGAGAGATACTGGTGGTGGGAGAGGAGGGCCTGTAAATGTTACCTTTGTAAGAATTTTGACTTTTACTCTGAATGAAGTGGTGACTCATTAGAGAGTTTTGAGGAGAGGAGTGACATAGTCTGACTTCTGTTTTAAAAGGGTAATTCTGAGAAAATAGTACTGACCAGGATAGGCAGGGACCCCAGTTGGAGGTTATTGTAATAATCTAGATGAGAGATGATGTGGCTTGGACCAAGATGGTAGCAGTGGAAGTGGTAAGAAATGATAGGATTCTGGTTTTATTTTAAAAGTAGAGACAACAATTGCTATTAATGGATGATGAGAATGAGAGAATGAGAGCAATTAAGAATGACTCCAAGGTTTCTACCTTGAATAGCTGGAATAATGGAGTTGGCATTAACTGAGATAAGGTTTGACTATGTTTAGAGCAGGATTTTTTTGGGAAAGTGGGATTAGGATTTCAATTTTACCATATTAAGTTTGAGGTGACTGTTATACATTCAAGTGAGGACAAAAAGTAGGCATTTGAATATATGAACCATGGGGTCCAGGAGAAGTCTGGGCTTGAAATATATATTTGGAAGTCATCAGTAAGTAGTTAGCATTTATCACACCTAGACACATCAGAGCCAAACTGTCAAAAGACAAAGACAAAGAGAGAAACTTCAAAGCAGCAAGAGAAAAATGACTGATCATGGACAAGGGAATCCTCAATAAGATTAACAGCTGATTTCTTTTCTTTTTTTTAAAATTTTTATTTATTTATATTTATTTTTGGCTGTGTTGGGTCTTTGTTTCCGTGCGATGGCTTTCTCTAGTTGTGGCAAGCGGGGGCCACTCTTCATCGCGGTGAACGGGCCTCCCACCATTGCGGCCTCTCCTGTTGCGGAGCACAAGCTCCAGACGCACAGGCTCAGTAGTTGTGGCTCATGGGTCCAGCTGCTCTGTGGCATGTGGGATCCTCCCAGGCCAGGGCCCGAACCCGTGTCCCCCGCACTGGCAGGCAGAATCTCAACCGCTGTGCCACCAGGGAAGCCCCAACAGCTGATTTCTCACCATAAAGTATGGAGGCCAGAAGGTAGTGGGATGACATATTCAAAGTGCTGAAAGAGAGATCCAGTGGTTAGGATTCTGTGCTTTCACTGCCAAGGTGTAGATTCATTCCGTGGTCGGGGAACTAAGATCTCACAAGCTGCGTGGCATGGCCAAAACAAACAAACAAACAAACAAACCGTGTTAGCCAGGAATTCTATATATAGCAAAAATATCCTTCAAAAACCATAGAAGAAATTAAGACATTCCCAGGTAAACAAAGACTGAGAAAATTCATTACTAGCAGAATTGCCTACAAGAAATACTAAAGGGAGTCCTTCAGGTTGAAATGATAGGACACTAGACAGTAATTCAAATCCACATGAAGAAATAAAGAGCATTAGCAAAAGTAAATACACAAGTAAATATAAAAGTATTTTTTAAATTAATTAATTAATTATATTTATTTATTTATGGCTGCGTTGGGTCTTTGTCGCTGTGCACGGGCTTTCTCTAGCTGCGGTGAGCGGGGGCTACTCTTTGTTGTGGTGTGTGGGCTTCTCATTGCGGTGGCTTCTCTTTTTGCAGAGCACGGGCTCTAGGCATGTGGGCTTCAGTAGTTGTGGCACCCACGCTCAGTAGTTGTGGCTTGCGGGCTCTAGAGCACAGGCTCAGTAGTTGTGGCGCATGGGCTTAGTTGCTCCACGACATGTGGGATCTTCCCGGACCAGGGCTCCAACCCATGTCCCCTGCATTAGCAGGCAGATTCTTAACCACTGCACCACCAGGGAGCTCCCATAAATGTATTTTTGTTTGTAACTCTTTTCCTCTTTTACCTGATTTAAAAGACAGTTACATAAAGCAATAATTTTAAAGTTGTGTTAATGGGGTTTATAATATCTAAAGAGGTAATTTGTATGATAATAATAGTACAAAGGAGAGGGGAGTGAATTAGGCTATACTGGAGTAAAGTTTCTGTATGTTATTGAAATTAAGTCAGTATTAATCTGAACTACATTATTTTAAGCTAAGATGTTAATTGTAATCTCTAGGACAACCATTAAGAAAATAACCTTAAAAAATACTGTAAAAGAGACAACAAGAGAATTCAGATGACATACTGCAAATATCTATATGATACAAAAGAAGAAATTCACAGATATGTGGAAATTAGAAAATATACTCCTAAAAAACCAGTGGGTCAAAGAAAAAACCACAATGGAAATTAGAAACTACTTTGAAATGAATGAAAATGAAAACACAATGTACCAAACTTTATAGGATGCAGCTAAAGCTGTGCTTAGAGGTAAATTTATAGCTGTAAACACCTATATTAAAAAATAAGGAAGGTCTCAAATCAATAACCCAATCTTCCACCTTAAGAAACTAGAAAAAGAAGGGAAAACTAAATCCAGAGCAAGCAGAAGAAAGGAAATAATAAAGATAGTATGGAAATAAAGGAAATAGAGAATAGATGATAGAAAAAAATCAACAAAACTAAAGATTGATTCTTTGGAAAGATTAACAAACCTTCAGGTAGGCTAACCAAGAAAAACAGAAGATAAATTGCTAAAATCAAGGGTGAAAGAGGAAATGTCAGTACTGACCTTACAGAAATAAGATGGATTATAAGGGAATACTGTGAACAATTATATGCCAACACATTAGATAACTTAGATGACATGGACAAATTCTTAGACACAAACAATTATAACTGACTCAAGAAGAAACAGAAAATCTGAACAGACTTATAACAAGTAAAGGGATTGAATTAGTAATAAAAAAAAAATTCCCAAAAGGAAAGCCGAGGCCCAGATGGCTTCACTAGTGAATTCTACCAAACATTTATTTTTAAATTTTTATTTATTTATTTATTTATTTATTTATTTATTTATGGCTGCATTGGGTCTTCATTGCTGCATGCGGGCTTTCTCTAGTTGCAGCAAGTGAGGGCTACTCTTCACCGTGGTAGCAGCCTTCTCGTTGTGGTGGCTTCTCTTGTTGCGGAGCATGGGATCTAGGCATATGGGCTTCAGTAGTTGTGGCACGCAGGCTCAGTAGTTGTGGTGCACAGGCTTAGTTGCTCCACGGCATGTGGGATCTTCCTGGAGCAGGGATCGAACCTGTGTCCCTTGCATTGGCAGGCGGATTCTTAACAATTGTGCCACCAGGGAAGTCCCTCTACCAAACATTTAATGAAAAACTAACATCAATCCTTAACAAACTCTTACAAAAGATAGAGGAGAAGGGAACACTTCTCAACTCACTCTATGACACCTGTATTATCCTGATACCAAAACCAGATATTAACATCACAAGAAAAGAAAACTACAGACCAATATCTTTTATGAACATGATTCAAGGGCCCTCAACAAAATACTATCAAACCAAATGCAGCAACATATAAAAAGGATTATATGTCATGACTGAATGGGAATGTAAGGTTGGTTTAACATACAAAACCATTTAATGCAACACAGCATATTAATAGAATAAAGAACTACATGACCATCTCAATAGATGCAGAAAAAGCATTTGACAACATCCTTTCATGATAAAAATATTTAGTAATCTAGGAATAGAAGGGAACTTCCTCAACTTGATAAAGGCTATCTATTAAAAACCCACAACTAGGACTTCCCTGGTGGTGCAGTGGTTAAGAATCCGCCTGCCAATGCAGGGGACACAGGTTTGATCCCTGGTCCGGGAAGACCCTACATGTCATGGAGCAACTAAGCCTGTGCACCACAACTACTGAGCCTGTGCGCCACAACTACAGAGCCCACGCACCTAGAGCCCATGCTCCACAACAAGAGAAGCCACTTCAGTGAGAAGCCCGCACACTGCAACGAAGAGTAGCCCCCACTTGCCTCAACTAGAGAAAGCCTGTGCACTGCAATGAAGACCCAAAGCAGCCAAATAAATAAATAAATAAATAAATAAAATTAAAAAAAAAAGAAAGATCTTGGCCTATATATTAAAAAAAAAATAACCCACAGCTAACATCATACTTAATGGTGAAAGACTGGATGCTTTCCCCTAAGATCAGGAACAAGACAAGGATTTCTGCTTTTACTGCTTCTATTCAACATTGTATTGGAAGGTCTAGCCAATGTACAGAAATTAGAAATGATAAAGAAAGAAAAGATATCCATATTAGAAAAGATGTAAAACTATATTTGCAGATGACATGATCTTGTATATAGAAATTCCTAAGAAATTCCCCCAAATCTATTAGAACTAATAAGTTCAACAGTGTGGCAGACCCAATATCAATACATGAAAATCAATTGTATTTCCATACACTAGCAGTGAACAACCAGAAATTAAATTAAGAAAACAATTTTAATCACCTGAAACTAACACACATTGTAAATCAACTATATTCCAATAAAAATTTAAAAAAGAAAAAGAAAACAATTTTATTTACAATAGCACCAAAAAGAATAAAATGATCAGGAATAAACTTAGCAAAATAAGTATAAGACTTGTACACTAAAAAGTACAAATATTATTGAAAGAAATTAAAGAAGACATCCCAGGTTCCTGGGCTGGAAGACTTACATTTTTAAAATGACAATACTCCTCAAGTTGATCTACAGATTCAATGCAATCTCTATCAAAATCTCAGCTGGCTTTTTTTTTGCAGAAATTGAAGAGCTGATGCTAAAATTTATGTGAAAATTCAAGGTTCCCAGAACAGCGTAAACAATCTTGAAAAAGAAGAACAAAATTTGAGGACTCATATCTCCCAATTTCAAAACTTTTACAGTAAAAAAAGAGAAAAGCCCAAGCACAGCAACGCAGCCAAAAAACAAAAAACAAAACTGCAATGAACTACAACTTTACACTCACTATGATGGCTATACTCAAGAAGACAAATAATAACGAGTGTTAGTGAAGATGTGGAGAAAACAGAGCCCTCATGCACTGCCAGTAGAAATATAAAATGGTGCAGCCACTTTGGAAAATAGTTTGGCAATTTCTGAAAACACAGAATTATCATATGATCTAGCAATTCCAGTTTAGGTATACACCCAGAAATGAAAGAGAAATCAAAATGTGTGTCCATAGAAAAACTTGTACACAAATGTTCATAGCAACTTTATAGCCCCAAACTGGAAACAACCCACATTTCCATCAACTGATGAATGGATAAATGAAATGTGGCATATCCATACAGTGGAATATTATTTGGTCATAAAAAGGAATGAAGTACTGATAAATTTTACAACATGGGTGAACCTTGAAAACATTGTGCTGGGACTTCCCTGTTGGAGTGGTTAAGAATCTGCCTTCCAATGCAGGGGACATGGGTTCGATCCCTGGTCGGGGAACTAGGATCCCACATGCCATGGGGCAGCTGAGCCCACGCACCACAACTAGAGAGAACCCCACGCACCGCAACTAGAGAAGGCTGTGTGCTGCAATGAGGATCCCGCGTGCCGCAGCAAAGATCCCACGTGCTGCAACTAAGACCCAACACAGCCAAATAAATAAATATTAAAAAACAAAACAAAACGAAACATTATGCTTAGTGACAGAAGCCAGGCACAAAAAGCCACATATTATGTGACTCTGTTTATATGGAATTTGTCCAGAGACAGAATCTGTAGTGGTTGCCAGGTGCTGGGGGGAAGAAGGTGTGACTGCTAAAGGGTATGAGGTTTCTTTCAGAGTGATGAAAATGTTCTAAACTTATTGTGGTGCTGATTGCACAACTCCGTGAATAAACTAAAACCTTTTTTTTTTTTTAAACTAGCTTCATTCACTTTATTTTTCTTATAGAAAACTATGTGGTGGCTACAGCTGGAGCCTGGGTCCTCTGCACGGAAACTCTGGTGTGGGTCTTTACAAGATGGTCAGTGAATTCCTGATACGGAGACTTGGTGAACACTGTCTCTTTCCAGAGATAAGGAGTGAGATAACTGTAGGTCTTGGAAATGGCATCAAAAGTGGCCTTGGCGAAGTTGCCCAGAGTGGCAGTGCAGCCCCTGGCAGAGGTGTAGCAGTCGTCAATTCCAGCCATCATCAGTAGCTTCTTGGGCACAGGGGCTGAGACGATGCCAGTGCCCCTGGGGGCAGGGATGAGGCGCACCAGCACAGAGCCACAGCGGCCAGTCACCTTGCAAGGGACAGTATGGGGCTTGCCGATCTTGTTCCCCCAGTAGCCTCGTTGCACGGGGACGATGGAGAGCTTGGCCAGAATGATGGCCCCACGGATGGCAGTGGCTACCTCCTTAGAGCACTTCACACCCAAACCAACATGTCCGTTGTAATCCCCGATGGCGACAAACGCCTTGAACCTGGTGCGCTGGCCAGCACGGGTCTGCTTTTGCACAGGCATGATCTTCAAAACCTCGTCCTTGAGACATGCCCCCAAGAAAAAGTCAATGATCTCAGATTCCTTGATGGGCAAAGAAAAGAGATAGATCTCCTCCAGGGACTTGATCTTCATGTCCTTGACCAAGCGGCCCAGCGTGGTGACGGGGAGCCACTCCTTGTCCTCGGCCTTGCCTCCACGAGCTCCGCGGCCTCGGCCCCGGCCCAGACCGTGACCCCGGCGCCGGCGCCGGCCCCGGACGCCGCTGCCGAAGCCTCCGCGGAAGCCACCACAGCCTCCCATGCCAGGGCCCCCGGGGCCTCCGGGGCCTCCGGGCCCTCCCGCAGCATCGACGTCATCCGCCATTTGGTGTTTTTACGGAGAAAAAGAAGCAAACTAAAACCTTTGAACTGTACACTTCAAATGGGTGAATTGTATAGTAATTGAATTATGAAAAATTTTAAAGAGATTTAAAAATATATATTTTAGGTTGCACAACAATGTGAATGTACTTAATGTTACTGATTTGTACATTTTTAAACGATTAAAATGGTAAACTTTGTTATGTACATTTTACCACAATTTTAAAAATATGTGTAAAAATTAAACAAAAATTGTGTATCAGAACACACACACACTACAATATGGAGGAAAATATATCCAAGTGATATGTAAATACTATTTAAAAAAATTTTTTTAATTGAAATATAGTTGATTTACAATGTTCTGTTAGTTTCAGGTGATATAAATACGTTTGTTTTCTTTCTTTCTTTTTTTTTTTTGGCTGCGAGGCATGCGGGATCTTAGTTCCCTGACCAGCGATGAACCTGCGCCCCCTGCAGTGGAAGCGCCAAGGCTTAACCACTGGACCGCCAGGGAAGTCCCCAAGGTGATGTAAATACATTTTAATGGCATGTCACAACTCCTAAATAGAGAACCTAATAATCTGAAAAATACATTTGTTAACAATGGTTGCCTCTGGGTTTTTAGTTTATAAGTAACAATCCCTTAATTAATCTTTTTCTTTTTTGAATTTTTAATTGTATATAATGAATATATATTACATTTACTTTGAAAAATCAAATATATAAATTAACAATAAAAACATACCTTTCGGTTAAAGTTGAAAAAAGAATGCGTGTAGATAGAGAAGTCCAATCTTAAGAGGTCAGGGAAATGAGGGGAACTAGCAAAGGAGTCTGAGAAGGAATGGCTCAGGAAGTAGGAGGATAATTAGGCAAAGTGGTGTCTTGAAAGTAAAATGAAGAAAATGTTTCAAGGAGAGAGTGATCAACTGTCTCAACTGCTGCTGATAGGCGAATCAGATGAGAACTAGGCTTTACTTCTGGATGGAGCAACCTGGAGGTCATTGATCAACTTAACAAGGAAAGTTTTGTGGATTGGTGGGAGTGAAAGATGATTAGAGTGGGTTTGAGAACAGAGTTATTTGTCATAATTTTAAATGACTGTTTAACTAAAACTTACTTTGAGGGACTTCCTTGGCGGC
Organism: Balaenoptera musculus; assembly: GCF_009873245.2. Taxonomy (NCBI): domain Eukaryota; kingdom Metazoa; phylum Chordata; class Mammalia; order Artiodactyla; family Balaenopteridae; genus Balaenoptera; species Balaenoptera musculus. The sequence goes on from NC_045804.1 coordinate 25,604,874, forward strand.
CCACTGGTGAAGGCTCTGTGCTTTCACTGCAGGGGGTGCAGGTTTGATCCCTGGTTGGGGAACTAAGATGCTGCATGCCGTGAGGCATGGCCTAAAACAAACAAACAAACAAACAAACAAACAAAAAGAGTTACTTTGAAAATTGGTAATTAAAGGAAAATAAACAAGCATTTGTCTTGCCTTTCCAGTAGGAACTGTATTTTAGGATAATCAAATAGATTCAGTTGATAAAGAAAAACTTTCCTGAATAATCTAGAATTTCAACATCATCATTTTGCAAACCCTATGAAATTACTGATTCTGTCAAAGATTATTAATTGGTTTAAAACCATCAGGAGAAGGAGCAGATAGGGAATTGGATATCATGTAGTGCCAAAGTCGCAACACACAGATTACTTTCTAGTTACACAGGGGAAATACAATTTATGATAAAGGGATTAGGCTGTCCTCACCCTGAACCAGTGCCTAAGACTGCTGTCATAATTGGTGTCATCAGATATTGTGTTTTATGATGAGATACAATGTGAAGTATACATCATTTATCATATATTTACTCAAAGTCACTTACCTTGAAACCATTAAGCCTTTAGATCTAACTTTCAGTTTCTAAGAAATTCAGATGATAGAGGAACAAACTAAACAATACCATGAGGGAGCAACCAGACAAATCCAGATGGAAGGACATCTGGGCTAGTGCCTTCAATAAGTTAGGGTTTTGAGAAAGGGGATTGTGACCAGATCCAATGTATGGCCATAGGTTGAATAAGATATGAACATATCAGTTATAAAGGACATTTTGGGGATAATTGTGAAAATTTGATTATGGTTTAGGTATTAGATGAGATGAAAAATCTCCATTTTGGAAAGGCAGAGATGATTAATTGATAAAAAGAAATTACAAAATGCTATGTACAATGTGATCTCATGTTGATTAAAAGAAACCCATACATTGACCCATGCACTGTTGGTGGGAATGTAAATTGATGCAGCCACTGTGGAAAACAGTATGGAGATTCCTCTAAAAATTAAGCATACAACTACCATATGATCCAGAAATTCCACTTCTTGGTATTTATCCAAAGAATATGAAAACACTAATTTGAAAGGATAGATGCACCCCTATGTTTATCACAGCATTATTTACAATTGCCAAGATGTGGAAACAACCTAGGTGCCCATCAACAGATGAATGAATAAAGAAGATGTGTTTTTTATATATATAACGGAATACTACCAGCCACAAAAAAAGATGAAATCTTGCCATTTGTGACAACATGGATGGACCTTGAGGGTATTATGCTAAGTGAAATAAATCAGATGGAGAAAGACAAATGCTGCATAATTTCACTCATATGTGGAATATAAAAAACAAACAAACAAAATAAATGAACAAACCAAACCAAACCAAATGAAAGTGAACACACAGATACAGAGAACAGAGTAGTGGTTACCAGAGGGGAAGGAGCAGGGGGGAGGGTGAAATGGGTAAAGTGGATCAACGGTGTGGTGACGGATAGAAATTAAATTTTTGGTAGTGAGCATGCTGTAGTACAAACAGAAATACAAATATAATGTTGTACACAGGAAACATATAACGTTATAAACCAATGTTACCTCAATAAAAAGTAAGTTTAAAAAACCCATACATTAAAAAAATATGTAAAAGATCCAGTTATTACTGGAGTACTAAGTTATTAACATTTGTACTCTCAACATGGTGAGAATATAATGTTTTCATTTTATTATTTTTGCTTATCTACATTTTCTAATTTTCTACAATGCTTGTGTATTCTAAAATGATAGGTTATTTTAAAACATAATAGAAAAAACTGAAAATGAGAAAAAATAAGAGAATGGGAGGAGAGGACTAAATATCATTCTTTTGAGGAATTTTGCTGTAAAGGAAAACAGAGAAATCAGGCTGTAGCTAGAGGAGGAAGTGGGATCAAGTGAATTTTTTTTTAATCTTACACTTTTTTTTTTGGTCACACGGCACGTGGGAGCTTAGTTCCCCGACCAGGGATCGAACCCACGTCCCTTGCACTGGAAGTGCAGAGTCTTAACCACTGGACCGCCAGAGAAGTCCTGTGAATTTTTTTTAAATAGAAAAAATAGTAACATAATTTTATGCTGATTGGAACAAACCAACAAAGATGGAAAAAACTGATGATAAAAGTGAGAAAAGTGAGGACTTCTGAAGCAATGTTCTTAAGTAGCCAAAAGGAGCTGGCCTTAGATTATTGATGTCAGGCACAATATCCTTTAAAGCAAAAAGCACTACTACAGAAAAGAGGATCATATGTACATTAATAAAGGGTTCAATTCATGAAGAGAACGTAATAATTCTAAAGTGTATGCATCTAGGGCTTCCCTGGTGGTGCAGTGGTTAAGAGTCCACCTGCCAATGCAGGGGACACGGGTTCAAGCCCTGGTCCTCTGGGAAGATCCCACATGCCGTGGAGCACCTAAACCCGTGCGCCACAACTACTGAGCCTGCGCTCTAGAGCTCGCGAGCCACAACTACTGAGCCCACGCACCACAACTACTGAAGCCCGCGTGCCTAGAGCCTGTGCTCCTTACCAAGAGAAGCCACCACAGTGAGAAGCCGGCACAACACTTCTCAACAACAAAGAGTAGCTCCCACTTGCTGCAATCAGAGAAAGCCCACACGCAGCAACGAAGACCCAACACAGCCAAAAATAAATAAATAAATAAATAAAACAAAGTGTATGTATCTAATAACATGCATATAAAGTGAACATTGACATAATTATAAGGGGAAATTCAGAAATACAGCATCATGTTGGGAGATAGTGCATCTGTCAGTAATTGACAGATCTACAGACCAATAATGAACCAGGATATAGAAGATTTGAATGACACAATTAACTCCCTACATTAAGTGAACTTATATAGAACTCTGCACTCAGCAATTAAAGAGTACACATTCTTTTCAAGCACACATGGAACACTTATTGACCACTTACTAAATAACAAAACAAGCTTCAATAAATACCAAAGAATCAATGTCACACAGACCACATTCTCTGACCACAATGTAATTAAATGAGAAATCAAAACATTACAAAACATGCATTTAGACATAAAGAAACCTTTCAAATGTGACTGTTGGAGTCCATATCAAGAATTGAAGGGCAGACCTTTCTCTCTCACCTTCTGAGATGGCCCACACTGTGGAGTGTGTTTCTCTCTAAAAAAATCCACTTCTTACCTATCACTTTGTTTCTCACTGAATTCTTTCTGCGATGAGACATCAAGAACCTGAGCTTCGGGCTTCCCTGGTGGCACAGTGGTTAAGAATCCGCCTGCCAATGCAGGGGACACGGGTTCAAGCCCTGGTCCGGGAAGATCCCACATGCTGCAGAGCAACTAAGCCCATGTACCACAACTACTGAGCCTGTGCTTTACAGCCCACGAGCCACAACTACTGAAGCCCATGCACCTAGAGCCCGTGCTCAGCAACAAGAGAAGCCACCGCGATGAGAAGCCTGCACACCGCAACGAAGAGTAGCCCCCGCTCACCGCAACTAGAGAAAGCTGGCACGCAGCAACGAAGACAAAACACAGCCAAAAATAAAAATAAAATAAATTTATTAAAAAAAAAAAAAAGAACCTGAGCTTCATAAAAAAAAAAAAAGAATTGAAGGGCAGTAACTAGAGAAGAGGAAGTGAAGACCCCCATTAGCCAGGCAGATACCTTGAAAAGTCTCCACTACATTCTAAACCCCATCCCCCCACCACCTTTCTCCCAGTACAGCCTAAGATGAGCCCTCTAAGCATGACCCAACCACTTCAAGAATAACCACTACTCACCTTCTTCCCAAAGCTAAAATCGTCTGTGTCCAGCTAGTAGCCAGAGGCACCATAATGAGGCAGCTATTCCCCAAGTGTATTACCTCCCACTGATGTCTATCTAATCTTCTAGTTCAGGTTCGATCTTACCTTGGTGTGGCTCCACATCGTCCTGTTATTTATGGACTAAACAATAGATAGAGCCCCACCTTGTGCACACTTGGGCTTCCTTCCATGCAGCAGAGGTCTCAGATGGTGCAAGGATCAGGACAGATTCATGGACACTTGGTTCATTTATGCAGGTGCAGCGCCAAGACCTTTTTGAGCAGTAGGCTGATTGCATTCCATTTTGTCCATAACTTAGACCTTCAGTTTAAGGATCTCAGTCATTATCTTTGCACAAAATTCTTCCACTTTCCAGCCCAATGCCTCCCTCTCTCTTATGATTTAAAAGAAAAAAGTCAAATGGTACAATTTATTTTTTAAATCAGTTTTGCATCTCCCAGCATTCTGCTGACCAAGACACGTTCATCTAAATTTACCGAATTTTTTCTAACACAAAGTATTCCTAAACATCCATGCTCACATTAGCATCAATGATAAGGTACATTTCCCTACATATTACTGACCATACAAAATCCCAATTTTAATTCTGATTAGTAGTACCTACCAGTAACCACTACTCATATGCAATAGTGGGAAAGGAAAAAAAAAAGGACAATCACATTAGTTATTCTTAAGAAAAGGGTTTAGTGGGAAGCCTCTATGAAAGCACCATACTTGGCCACTGGTCCAGGGGCTGTGCTGTATCTTGCTGGACAAGTCTGTATAGGTAAATGATGCAACAGCAAATCTCATGGGCTACATTGTATAACTCACTTCTCGAGCAGTGGAGTGACTTCCTTGGTCCCTATGATCTACCTGCTTGGAGGACTTCCTTTATATTGATATAACCAACATCCTTCAGGACTGCTTCAAAGAGGACCAGTGGGTAGGGTCTCCTCTAGGGAGCCATCTACTTCCTACTATTGCTGGTATCCTTTTTATGAGGTTTGGGACCAAGTCTTCCTGTAACATTGGTTTAAGAAAATCTCAGGCCTCTGTTTGCCAGCATTACTTTTTTTTTTTTTTTCTGGTACTACAATTCCCATAAAATTTTGGTGACCTGAGCATTTCCTTTGGGAGTTCTCTGCTAAAAACTCCAAACTAAGAATCTTGTCTTTCTTTGATAATATCCAGGCCGGGTGAAGATTCAGAGCTGGGCCTGCCTAGGGGGTTCTGCCCAGCTATACCAATTCTCCAATTCATGCTTTAGCTTCAGGGTATGGATGGTGAATAATGAGGGTGGAGGTGTCTGACTTGCTCCTCTAATCTGCCTTCGAGGGTCAGTCATCCCTGCAACCTCGCGTTCCACAACCATGAGGAAGGTCTTTTAAGATGGGAGGCAATTTCACATTTGTCCAGCAGAGGGGGCTCAATGAAAGATGGTTTGGAGAGATCTGAGGTTTGGTGGTGGGTTTTTTTTTTTTCAACAAAGCTGTTTTCTCTTACACCCTACATTCAATCCCAGGAAACTATGCTGGTTCTGCTTTCAAAATTCGTCCAGGATCTGACCACTTAATCACACCTCCAATGGTACCGCTCTAGCCTGAACCGCCTTCATTCTCTCATCTGGGTTACTGCAGAGACCTCCTAACACTTGCCCTGCTTTTACTTGCTTCCTTATCATCTATCCTCATCCGACCCAGCAGCCAGAGAGATCCTTTAAGATATAAGTATACTGTGTCACTCCTCTGCTCAAAATCCTGCAATGGCTTTCTCATTTCTCTCAGAATAAAAGCCCAAACTCCATCCCACTTGGTCCCCCACTACCTGTCTGACCTGTCCTACAAGTCCCCCCACCCCATACCCCGCTCCAGCCCCCTTAGCCTTTTGGCTGTTCCTTGAACCCCCAGGCGTATTCTTGCTCTTCCCCTTTTATGTCCAGGTAACTCACTCCCTAGTTTCTTTCATGTCTTCGCTCAAATCTTGCCTTTTCAATGAGGCTTGCCCTGACCTCTCTATTTAAAATTGCAACCACCATTTCCCTATTCTCTCTACAAATTTCTTAGCCTGCTCTATTATTTCCTCCACAGTACTCAGCACCTTCTGACATACTGTTCTGTACTGACTGTTACAAACAAATGTAATTGTTATGTTTATTATTTATCATCTTTCTGCCTCCTACATGAGCTCCTTGAGGGCAGGGATGTTCATTCACTGTGCTTAGAATAGTACCTGGCCCAGAGTAGGTGCTCAACAAATATCTGTTAACTGAATGAATCCATCAATACCTTCATTCCAACAGCTAAAATCTTACAGTTTCTCTAATCAATGCTCTAACTTCATTCCTGGGTGTGGGGAGGTATAGAGAATCAGAAAATCTGACACAGCAATCCAGCAGGATTCAAGGCTAATTTGTTTGTTTGTTTTGTTTTGTTTTTAATTTTCTGTATTTATTTTCTTTAATTTATTTTTTTTGGCTGTGTTGGGTCTTCTCTTTGCTGCGCGCGGGCTTTCTCTAGTTGCGGCGAGCAGGGGTGGCTGCTCTTCATTGCAGTGTGCGGGCTTCTCATTGTGGTGGCTTGTCTTGTTGCAGAGCACGGACTCTAGACGTGCGGGCTTCAGTAGTTGTGGCGCACGGGCTCAGTAGTTGTGGCTCGCAGGCTCTAGAGCGCAGCCTCAGTAGTTGTGGCACACGGGCTTAGTTGCTCCTCGGCATGTGGGATCTTCCTGGACCAGGGCTCGAACCCGTGTCGCCTGCATTGGCAGGCGGATTCTTAACCATTGCGCCACCAGGGAAGCCCAAGGCTAATTTCTTAAAAAATTTTTATTGAAGTATAGTTGATTTACAAAGTTGTGTTAATTTCTTCTGTACAGCAAAGTGACTCAGTTATACATATATATATTCTTTTTCATATTCTTTTCCATTATGGTTTGTCACAGAATATTGAATATAGTTCCCTGTGTTATAGAGTATGACCTTGTTGTTTGTCCATTCTATATATAATAGTTTGCCTCTGCTAATCCCAAACTCCCATTCCAAGACTAATTCTTTTTTTTTTTTTTTTTTTTGGCCGTGCCATGGAGCTTGTGGGATCTTAGTTCCCTGACCAGGGATCAAACCAGGGCCCTCAGCAGTGAAAGCACAGAGTCCTAACTACTGTACTGCCAGGGAATTCCCCCAAGGCTAATTCATTTTTTGGTTTTTTTTTTAACATCTTGATTGGAGTGTAATTGCTTTACAATGTTGTGTTAGTTTCTGCTGTATAACAAAGTGAATCAGCTATATGTATACATACATCCCCATATCCCCTCCCTCTTGCATCTCCCTCCCCGCCTCCCTATCCCACCCGTCTAGGTGGACACAAAGCACCGAGCTGATCTCCCTGTGCTAAGCGGCTGCTTCCCACTAGCTATCTATTTTATATTCCCCAAGGCTAATTCTTGATCATGACTGCAACAACATCAGGTCGCCTGGGGTTTTACCATCTTTGGTCAGCTGGGCCATTGCTGGATAACAGCTTGTCTCTGGCTACACCTTACTGAAGTCCACAAACAATGGCCAACACACTCTGTTTTGCTGTAAGGTCATCTGAAGCCTTGGTCTTAGTGGACACATGGACTGAGCACCAAAAGACACCAGGGAAGGGGTGGGGGAGATAAATTAGGAGTTTGGGATTAACATATACACACTACTATATATAAAATAGGTAACCAACAAGGACCTACTGTATAGCACAGGGAACTACTCAATATCTTGTAATAACCTATAATGGAAAAGAATCTGAAAAAGAATATATATATATATATATGTATTGAGATATATATATATCTAAATCACTTTGCTGTACACTTGAAATTAACACAGCATTGTAAATTAACTATACTTCAATAAAAAAAAAGAGAAACTACCAAAAAAAAAAAAAAAAAGACACCAGGGAAGAGCTTAACCAACCACTTCACTACCACATAGCAAGGGCTGCCAGCTTCCCTTTCTGTGGTCACATATTCTTTCTCGCACCCCTCTGCCCAACTCAGCCAAGTCCACAGTATCTCTCAAGGTTTGTGACATGAACCCTACTCTGGATGCTCCTTTCTATGTCACCTAGGACTCTTTGGTTGCAACTTAGTTTGTTTTTAAAATAAGAGGACTTATTATAAAGATACAGAGGTGTTTCACAGGGAGTAAAAGCTTAAATTTCATAAAACCCCAAACTTTGCTCCTTATACAATGTGTAGCCCAGATGTAATCAGATTACTTCCATTCTTTCCCAAGAGTTTTACTTGCTAGAGCGCCTCTGTTGGTTTGATTGCCTGATTAATAACCATGTCTTCCTCTTCTTCCTTCTGAAGGGCAGTTTGTGCTGGTGTTTTTTCTCCACGGTGTTATATGTGTCAGTGGAAGGGGACCCTATCCTAACTCCAGTGGCAGAACCTGAAGTGAATCATGGCAATTCCATTGCCCTTGTCGTTGACTGGTTTAGCAATGGTTGAGTGTCTTCTGTTGGGTTCACTAGGGCACAGCCTAAGACAGGGATGCTTGACTGATAGATGGACTGCCCTCGGGAGAAGGGAAATGAGGGAATCTGGGAAGCGAGGACATGGTCTCATTTGGAGATTAGCTTCAATCTGAGTCCATGGGGAGTTCTAGAGTGTAAATTGCACCACAGAGTTCCTCCCACCTTGGAACTAGGGGCCAACCTTTTGTACCCCCCGTCAGTTAATCTCTGGCTACAGGCTCCCCTGAGGAGGGGCTGGGGGGGTGATGGTGTAACCTCCATAGCAAGGTGGCTCTGGTTCAGCTGAAGGCAATTCTTTGGAGTTGGGAGACAATCTGTGGGTCATTAGTAGTCAACCCTCAGAGGAATCCCCAGCCCAGCAAAGGGAATTTGAGCGGGACACCAAAGGCATGTATTATAGCATGGAGCTAGGGTGATCAACTGTCCCAGTTTGCATGGGACTGTCTTGGTTTTTTTTCTTTTCTTTTTTTTTTTTTTTAATGTGGTTGACATACAATATTATGTTAGTTTCCAGGTGTAGTGCATAGTGATTTGAGATTATGAAACAATCACCATGGTTAGTCTAGTAACCATCTGTCCCCATACAAAGTTATTGGAATATTATTGACTATATTCCTTATACTGCATATTACATTCCTGTGGCTTATTTATTTCATAACTGGGGGTTTGTACCTCTTAATCCCCTGCACCTATTTCACTCAACTCCCACCCCCTCCCCTCTGGCAACCACCCACTTGTTCTTTGTATCTATGAGTCTGTTTTCGTTTTGTTTTTTAGATTGCACACATAAGTGAGATCGTACATTATTTATCTTTCTCTGTCTGATTTATTTCACTTAGCATAATAGTCTCTAGATCCATCCATGTTGTCACAAATGGCAAGATTTCATTTTTTATGGCTGAATAATATTCCATTACATATATGTATATATGTATGTATATGTGTGTGTGTATATATATATATATATATATATATATATATATATATATATATATTACATCTTCTTTATCCATTCATTTATCAATGGACACTTAGGTTGAACACAGGGGTGCATATATCTTTTTAAATTAGAGGTTTTGTTTTCTTCAGGTAAATGCCTGGAAGTGAAATTTCTGGATCATATGGCAATTCTATTTTTAACTTTTTGGAGAACCACCATATTGTTTTCCATAGTGATTGCACCAATTTACATTCTCATCAACAGTGCATGAGGGTTCCCTTTTCTCCCCATCCTCGCCAACTCTTATTTGTTGTTTGTTTGGGTTTTTTTTTGAATTTTTGAATTTTATTTAATTTATTTTTTTATACAGCAGGTTCTTATTAGTCATCCATTTTATACACATCAGTGTATACATGTCAATCCCAGTCTCCCAATTCATCACAGCACCACCCCCTGCCGCTTTCCCCCCTTGGCGTCCATACGTTTGTTCTCTACCTCACCAACTCTTGTTATTTGATGTCTTTTGAATGATAGCCATTCTGACAGGTGTGAGGTGATCTCTCATTGTGGTTTTAATTTGCATTTCCCTGATGATTAGCAATGTTGAGCATCTTTTCATGTGTCTGTTTGTCATCTGTATGCCTTTTTTTGAAAAATATCTACTCAGGTCCTCTGCCCATTTTTTAATCATTTTTTTGTTTGTTTGTTTGTTTTTGTCTTTATGTTGAGGGCACTGTCTTGGTTTTAGCATGAAAGACGCACATCCCAGAAAACCCTCAGTCCCAGGCAAACCAGGATGGTTGGTTCCTTTACATCAAACCCAAGTTTGGCCAATGATATATGAGGGGAAGTCTGCCAGGGGATTTCTAAGAAAGAGATACAAGAAGGATAAATAATCGTTTTTCTTACTCGGGACGTTGTTGTCTGGATTTATGCCTGGAACTGCTGTACTTGCCTGGCGGCCGTGACAGAAGAGTCTTTAGGCAAAGCGGACACCGTCAGGGGGTGACTAGCAGTTACTCCACCTAGAAATCTGGGCTAGCTCAACAGAAGACCCCTGTGAAGTGATGTCCTGTCTTCCCTTCATGAAACACACACCAGGCAACAATGACTAAAGGAGCTGAAAAGAGCAGTAGAGTATGGGGAAAAAAAGCGGTAACTTTATGTTACGTGTTCCCTTGTACCATAAAAGGGAAGGGTCTTCCCATCCTAGGCCTTAGAAAGGAGGGTGTTTAATGTGGACGGTCCCTCTCACTCAGCTTCCTCTGTCCCCTCAGTTCTCCCCCCTTTCCCCTCTTACAGGACGCACAGTACAGTGCATCCCAGCCCCTTCTCGAGAAGCTTCACCCCCGGCCAAAAGAAAAGCATGTTCCGTTCCTTTCAGTCCTGTGGCAGACAACGTCAGTGTCCCTCCCGTATCCCTTCCACGCCCGCTCTCCCCTCATGTACCTTCCCTTCCACACACATGGTTCTCGACATCACGCACCTGCAACTTCCCACTTGAGGCACGCTCTGCTGTTGAAGCGAGGTGGCCTCCTTGGGGCAGGCCGGAAACGGGGCAGCTGGTGGGAGTTAACAGCTCTGGGGGTGGCCCTCACCCAGTGGTGGGTAGGAGTTGGTGGATAAATACCCCAGCTTTCTCACTCGTGGTTGGGACAGCTCTAAGGTGGGTTCTGTAAGGACTGAGCCCCAGCTGCCCATAGCAGTCATCTGCTGCGGAACACATCTTGTGTTGCATTCCTCCCCTCACTCCCCCACACCCTCCTCTGCCCATGCTTCCTGGGATCATCACCCAATAACACTATTTGTCCTCAAAAACAGACTCAGGGTCTGCTTCTGGGGGAACCCAAGTTAAGTCCTTTGTTCTGTTTTAAAAACCCAAACATCTCAGGATTTGGTCAGATAATTGCCAGTAATATTCCCCTGTGTGCAGTCTTTGCTGACATCAGAGGGATAGAAGGTGGTTTGACCAAGTGAGAACAGAAGTGGGTTCCCCAGTTCCCTTCACGCTCTACTAGCTTTTACCGCTAGTATGGGGTCTCCTGTTCTTAATTTTTCATTTATTTTTTTAAAAGTGAAAAACATGTTTTTAAAGTCAACATAATATATTTACACCATTTAAAAGCAAATGATACTAAAAGGCTTATAATGGAAAATATCAATTCCCTGCCTGACCCCGCCCTACTTCCCAGTCCTACTCCTCAGAGGCCACTATTTTCATCTAACATTTCTAGCTGTTTCCTCTGGTATTACCACCATATTTCTAAGTAATACGCTTATACCGTTAACTCCTAATTTCTCAACATTAGACATTACCCATTTTACTTATTATTACGGTAGATGAGCATAGAGCCCCCTTCAATTCCTGATTTCTCCTCTTGTACACCTCCACACTTCACATACCATAATTTTTGGTTAATTCAACATTTAACATTTACATTTTATGACTAAATAACTATGACTCCCAGCTAAGCCATATATTATACTATAATTACATTTCCTTTCTTATGCAGTTTTTTGGTTTGCCTGGAAATAATTGTCTCATTCTTTCATTTGTTTAGTTTTCTTTGTAGCTACTACTAATTCTTCCCTCCCCCTTCCTTAATCCCATTTGTGACTGGGAATATTTCTTTTATACGAAAGGTAGTCTTCTATAAATATACAGGTTTCCCTTGCTATCTGAAAGTAGAGTGTTCCTATGAAATCTTTCATAAAATAAAATG